>NC_138226.1:16942094-17542094 GCF_964197995.2 Scardinius erythrophthalmus | reverse complement strand
CCGGGCGACGTCACGGTCCTCCTTTTTTTGGGCATCATAGGGGGTTTTGAACCGCTCTTAGTCTGACCCGTCGCCTAGGACCTGTTTGCCTTGGGAGACCCTACCAGGGGCATATAGCCCCAGACAACATAGCTCCTAGGTTCATTCGGGTACTCAAACCCCTCCACCACGGTAAGGTGGCAGTTCAAGGAGGAGAATAAAATTTCAAATGATCATTGTCTTTTACAATTGTGTTTTGGAGATAGGCCTTCAGAGGAAGACATTTATCTGTAACTCACCCATCCGATTTTACTGTCAATGAGAACGGCTGAGCTTTAACCTATGGCCTATCAGATTGCTGCACCACAGGATTGGGTTGCCATAAACATATGTATAATGTTTTTTTTTTTTTTTTTACGTTTACCACAGTTCACAATTGATTATATGTTGCCTGGCTCCAAATGTCATGTGGACAGCAAATATTCAATTACACCATAATGTACGAGGCCTCTTTGTTTCTCCACCGAACCTTTACTGGCTTCTAACTGGCCCGTATTTACAGACAGGCTGTGGTAGAGATTTATAAACATCTAATTATTGAGCATGTAATCATTAGATTATATTTGAGCGAGTCATTAGTCATGGTCTACCAGTCCAATGTTTGTTGGCAACAGTGGATCAATAGTACAGTTTGTCTTATAACCATTTCTGTGTGCTGTCACCACGTAAACGCTGATAGACTGCGACATTCTGTGCTTGACCTCTGTGGCTATACTCTTGTTTGAGGAAATGTTTGTAAGGCAATCATATCAGATCATATTTTCAGCCTTTGGATGCACCATCAGAAATGTGTGTACCTGTGGAGAGGAAATGACTGACTGATGCCAACAGCAGCTTGTTCCTGTGAACAGTTTCTTCATAAAAAATTGACTCTCAGCGGTTGGTGATACAATTCAAAAACTCTGGCTTTTCAAAATGTGATGAATTTTGAGGGAGGAGAAATCCTGTAATTAGAGAAGAGAGGGTATTTCTGAGCAATTATAGCTTTCGTATATTGTGTAGGGGTGAGAAAGCATGAATATGCATATCTGTATGTGTGGCCATGTGATTTGTGCAACGCTTTGGCATGTGTTTGTGAATGTGTTTCTAGGTGCATGTGCAACAAATTACCCTGCAACAAAATGATTTGCCTATAATGGCCTTGAAATTTTAATCAAGCCAAAGTGTTTGGCATGCAAGATGTTTTTCTGTTTTAATTGATTGTGAAGCAAGTAGTGTTTGCTGGGACAAAGACAGCACGTGGAAGCAGTGCCATAAAAAAGAAATCCGTATATATAGGTGCAGGTGTGTGGGGGGTCACTGCAGGTGGCGTTGAGTTGCAGCATGCAACAGCCACAGCATGTTCGTGGCTCAGGTTAGTAAGTTTATATGACAGCAAAAGGAAAAACAACATTTGCCTTTTCTTTTAGCCAGTATAACATTCAAGGCTTGCTGAATGTCTTATTTAGCTCTCGCTGAACTCCATGAGGGCCGAGCTGTTCATCATGACTTGTGCCTGAATAGTTTCTGCCTTTCAGCTGCATGTGTTTTCACTGTCCTTGGTGCTGAAGATGTCCTTGTGGGAGTTTTGAATGGTGCACAGAAGCCTTTTCTAACTCTCATTAGCTTTGTTCTGAAGACCTAGCGAGCTGCCTACCTAGACAGCAGTTTAAGGCATCTTATACAGTATGCGCTCTTGTACACAAAGGCTGTTGCGAAAGGTGGGCGCACTGCAAATAATGTGTTGTGTGCTGTGTCATGTGGGAACATCTGAATTAATTGGTTTCATTCAAGTCAAAAATGAATTTGATTGATTTGTCAAAGTACTGTGTTCCACAAAAGAAAGAAAGTCATACAGGTTTGGAATGACATGAGGCTGAGAAAATAATGAGAATGTTTTTTAACTATCCCTTTTTTTGGCCAATTTTTGGCTTACATACCATAGAAGGCCATCACAAAATGCATTCCAACAAACTCCATTGAATAAAGTTCATCCTAGATGGATTGAAATATTACTGAAAAGTATCAATAAAATTGACTGTTGATCCATTGGCTTAGCAACATGCTAACCTCAATTATTGAGATTTTGAGATTGCGTTTTGGCAACTACTGCAAGGTTCATGGTAGAGTTCAGTAAATTCATATAAAACATTATGTGAATTTAAAAAAAGAGACACGAGGTGATGAGATCCAAGAGGTGAAATTTTCACGCCAATTCACTCCATTTCATGCCGTGTCTATTCGTATCTCTTTTCTTTTTCCTCTGTCTTTGTTTTCCCTCAGCTGTATTCTTCCCTATTTGATATCACTTTGATTCTTCTGAATGAGAATTACATGGGAATTACTATGTGTGCACATCTATCTTTGTTTCTGCTTTTATGCTTTTATGCATTAAAGGGACATAATTGTTGAGTGTTATAGCATCTTAATCGCTATGACCATCAATCGCCCTTTCAGGTTTGTGCTGTATAGACTCCATTTATCCTCCCACCCGAATCTCTCTCGCTCTCTCAAACACTGTACTGTTACTCTCTGTTTTCTGCTCACAACCAGAGACAGCAATGGGCAATCACATCAATATGTAATTCAGAAAACATGGCAAGTTATTTTACTCCTCTTTCGCTTGCTGCTCTCCCTCATGTCTCTCACCGCTGAACAACTGGCAAGGTTTCAATGAGGTGATTTAGTGTTTGTGAAAGTGGCAACTCTGCTGAGACCCACAGTCTGTTTCCACTAAGTGAGTTTCACATTAACAAGCAACATTCAGTTTCTAATGAAGCTGAACTTTCTGATCTGGCTAAGAGGAAGTTGAGGTGAGCAAATGGACTATGAAACCAAGACAACCTTTTTATATAAATGTAATTGGATTTGTGTTGATTTGATCTGTGTAGTTTATATATTGAAATAATTTTTTGACATCATTTTGAAAACTAGATAATGTTGAAAGACATCAACATGCTATTTGAGTAATAAGACGATGAATATGAATATAATATACTAACATCAATAAAAATGTATACATACCTTTCAGGGTTGTTTTGAATTGGCTCCCTTTCGTTTGGCCCACATGATGTTTAATTGAAATTTTAATGGGAATGACAAGAAAAAGAATGTACTGTATTCCTACACAAGAATTACACAACTATGCCTTTTTATTCTCTGATATAATCTATTTTCTCTTTACGAATGATGGTAGTTTGGAGACTTGTTTCTGACATTTATAATAGTAGAACATATCGTCACTGCTATCAATGGTTCCCTGTTTATTAAAAAAGCAAAAATAAAGTATCTATTTTCTCAAATAAGTGGAAATATTTCATTGTTCAATACTGTCAAAGCAAATAAGTTTATTTAGGTGAATTAATGATATAATTTGTGCCAGTGCCAATGTCCACCAAATAACTGTAACTTTAAAGATAAATTTTGACATTAACATTTTAGCCTATCAAAATGTAATATATTGAATTATAATCACATAAGTATTCTTATTTAGCCAAAATTTCACAGACCATTGCATTTGTCAATTTGGTTCTTTACTGGTAACAGAAATGACAATTCTAAAATTCTAAAGCTGCACTTAAGAATTTCAGTTTTATTGTTTTTTATTTCAAATTTAAGTTCTTCATCCTATCTTCTAGCTGAGTTCAAATTCAGGAATTGAACGGGAACTTAAAATGCATTTGCTTATCAATTATGGATGTTGCTCATCCCTGATTTATCAGGCTAATGTCACAAAGATATAGAGGATTTAGCTTTGACTAAAGACTCAAAATGCTCTTTTAGATACTGGCAGGGGCAAGTCGTATTAATCTTCGAACCACATCCTTCAAATTTACTGTCTTTATGGCATTCAGCTAATGAATATGTTAATAAGCATTACAGAACTAAGTTGAGAAAATATTTGAACCTTAATAGTGTCTTTGAGAAAATGATCTTTTAATGCCAGTGCCGCTGAAGGCCTGAGGGTAATATATTTTTATATAGATAGAGACCATATTACACCAGGCTTTATAGTGTTTGACAGCAGTAATGACATTTGCCCATCCAGCCATTCCAAAACTGCAATGGTCAGTAATGTTTATTGCATGTGCTCAGGTTCTGTGGGTTTCTGGACATTTTAAATGGCTCTTGACCTTTTCCAGACAGTGACCAGGAAATGGGGCTCGGTTCATTGCCATTTTTATTGTGACAGGTATTTTACCATCTTTTTATGAGCATATGACATTTGTTCATTGCTTTCATAGGTCTATCAGGGTGACAAGGTCAGTCTACGTAAAATGTAAAGTCAGGGATCATTTGTGAAAAAGGATTTTTTTAAAGCCTTGCATCCTGTAATATAGTCAGGAAAAGCCTTATTACACATTATAAGTTAGAGGATTACATACATTGGACTGGTTTACCTTTTCTTTCTGTTCTATCTAAATCACAATAGATGGCTATATTTTAACCACACTGGATGCAGTAAAGGCAAGTGCAGACAGGAGAGCTCTTGGCTTATCCATTTTACTGGGGCAGTGGTCATTTAGTTAGAGAGATGAGCAAGAGTTTGAACCGCCGATGGCTGCAATAACAGACAGAAGCATCGTGCCATTTTACTGAGGGTCAAGTGAAGTTAGAGTGCAACTTAAAAGATATGTATATATATATATATATATATATTGTAGGTTAAAAAAGTATTTCACTGTAGCTGAATTCACACATTAATCTAAATTTGGTTGTAACCACACATCACTTCTGCCATCATCTGCTATATCACCCTCATGTCCAGGACTGGCTATCCTTAAAGATTTCACAATTTGATTCTGATTCATAAGCACTTGATTTAATTTGTTTCAATTCAGTGTATTTCAAATAATGTCCACTTTGCTTACAAGAAATTTTCTCTCGAGTAATGCTAAAAGTTACACGGGGATGCATCGGACTGATTCAAATGGTAACAGAGTTTGTGAGTCTTTTTGAATGACCTCTTGAATTAACTTATAAGAGATGTTTGTGAATGTATACTACAGCTACACTGATTCTGTAGTATATTTCTGATAAAAAGAAAGAGTTTAAAAGGGTAATTGTTGGTAAAAAAGAGTACACTGGTCAATCTTGTGTGCAGCCTGCGAGGACAAAAAAAAAAAAGACGTTTCCTTGCCATTATTTGCAGTACACACTTTTTTTATCGGCAAGTACAAATTGCAAATGAGTCTCTCACTCTATTCCTTTTGTATGTTGCGTAGCTCAAAGCACCCTACAAACTGCAAAATTCAACATGAACTAATAATTAAACAGCGATTCTTTTTCATCTCTTTTATGCTGTAGTTCAGATTTACAACTAGAATTGTTCTTACTCCCTCAACCACCCCCATCATTTTCACGGCCCGTATGTTTTATGACCTGTGGGACCTTGTTAGGCTTGTAGACTGGTGGCGTCATGTGGGCTAGACTGCAACGATAGTCACTGATGCTGCCCAAGCGTAGACTCGAGGTGCAGTCCCATAAGGAGCACTTTGAGAAGATTGGGCTCCTCGGGGAGCAAGAGTTGTAGAGAACTCGCCTCACACATATATCGTTTATTTCCTGTGACATCAACATTGGTTCTATCATAAAAATAAAAAAAAATGTAAAGGGACTTATATATAAGGGACCCCTATATAAGGGACATGTACAGTGGGGAGAACAAGTATTTGATACACTGCCGATTTTGCAGGTTTTCCTACTTACAAAGCATATAGAAGTCTGTAATTTTGTATCATAGGTACTCTTCAACTGTCAGTGACGGAATCTAAAACAAAAATTCAGAAAATCACATTGTATGATTTTTAAGTAATTAATTTGCATTTTATTGCATGACATAAGTATTTGATACATCAGAAAAGCAGAACTTAATATTTGGTACAGAAACCTTTGTTTGCAATTACAGAGATCATACGTTTCCTGTAGTTCTTGACCAGGTTTGCACACACTGCAGCAGGGATTTTGGCCCACTCCTCCATACAGACCTTCTCCAGATCCTTCAGGTTTCGGGGCTGTCGCTTGTCAATACGGACTTTCAGCTCCCTCCAAAGATTTTCTATTGGGTTCAGGTCTGGAGACTGGCTAGGCCACTCCAGGACCTTGAGATGCTTTTTACAGAGCCACTCCTTAGTTGCCCTGGCTGTGTGTTTCGGGTCGTTGTCATGCTGGAAGACCCAGCCACGACCCATCTTCAATTCTCTTACTGAGGGAAGGAGGTTGTTGGCCAAGATCTCGCGATACATGGCCCCATCCATCCTCCCCTCAATACGGTGCAGTCGTCCTGCCCCCTTTGTAGAAAAACATCCCCAAAGAATGATGTTTCCACCTCCATGCTTCACGGTTGGGATGGTGTTCTTGGGGTTGTACTCATCCTTCTTCTTCCTCCAAACACGGCGAGCGGAGTTTAGACCAAAAAGCTCTATTTTTGTCTCATCAGACCACATGACCTTCTCCCATCCCTCCTCTGGATCATCTAGATGGTCATTGGCAAACTTCAGACAGGCCTGGACATGCGCTGGCTTGAGCAGGGGGACCTTGCGTGCACTGCAGGATTTTAATCCATGATGGCGTAGTGTTACTAATGGTTTTCTAATGGTTACTAATGGTTACTAATGGTTTTCTTTGACACTGTGGTCCCAGCTCTCTTCAGGTCATTGACCAGGTCCTGCCGTGTAGTTCTGGGCTGATCCCTCACCTTCCTCATGATCATTGATGCCCCACGAGGTGAGATCTTGCATGGTGCCCCAGACCGAGGGAGATTGACCGTCATCCTGAACTTCTTCCATTTTCTAATAATTGCGCCAACAGTTGTTGCCTTCTCACCAAGCTGCTTGCCTATTGTCCTGTAGCCCATCCCTGCCTTGTGCAGGTCTACAATTTTATCCCTGATGTCCTTACACAGCTCTCTGGTCTTGGCCATTGTGGAGAGGTTGGAGTCTGTTTGATTGAGTGTGTGGACAGGTGTCTTTTATACAGGTAACGAGTTCAAACAGGCGCAGTTAACACAGGTAATGAGTGGAGAACAGGAGGGCTTCTTAAAGAAAAACTAACAGGTCTGTGAGAGCCGGAATTCTTACTGGTTGGTAGGTGATCAAATACTTATGACATGCAATAAAATGCAAATTAATTATTTAAAAATCATTCAATGTGATTTTGTGGATTTTTGTTTTAGATTTTAGAAGTGTGATACAAATTACAGACCTCTACATGCTTTGTAGGAAAACCTGCAAAATCGGCAGTGTATCAAATACTTGTTCTCCCCACTGTAGTTCTTTCTTTCTTTCTTTTCTGCAAAAAACAAAAGAAAATATTTTGAAGAATACTTTTGTCTATACAATGAAAGTCAATGGGGTCCAAGTCAATAAGGTCCAACTAAGATATATTTCAAAATATCATCTTTTGTGTTCCAAAATCTGAGATAAAATTTATATTCAACATTTTGAGATGTGGATGTGATACAGTCCAGTTCAAATGATGCATTTACCTGACTTTACAAGAGGAGGAGCTGGGGATGGAGGAGGCTTGACTGACGTGAACTGCCAGAACTAACGGTACGCTTGATTAGTATTAGCGCAGTGTCCGCACACTCTAGACCATACGCACTCTTTTACTGAAGCGATGCAAGTGGTGAATTAAACAGATTGCTTTCCATTTACAAAATTGTCCAAAAATGTAGTCCTATCCCTATACCCCTAAATCTAACCCTACCCATAAGTTATCCCTAAAATCAGAGGGAATAACACTGATGTATAATGTAAAGTATAATGGATGCACTTCTAATGAATACTTTCTGTTTATTTATATATATATATATATATATATATATATATATATATATATATATATATATATATATATATATATATATATATATATATATATATATATATATATATATATATATATATATATATATATATATATATATATATCTTTCTATTTATCAAGTAATCCTGAAAAAAAATCTAGATTTCTACAAAAATATTAACCAGCACATTTTCAAAATTGATAATTATAAGAAAAGTTTATTGAGCACCAAATCAGCCTGAAAATGCAGCTTTGTCATCACAGAAATAAAATATGTTTTAAAATTATTATATTAAATTTATTATATTTATAAAATGATAATATTTCACAATATTTCTTTTTTTACTTTATCCAATAATTTCTATATATGATATATAGAAGTTTTATGAAAGAGCAACTTATGAGCAAAACAATTTTATAACTTTATAATATAATTTTTTTTTTACTTCAATATAACTTTATCACTTTAATCACTTTCATTTTATAAGACGTTATCACTATACAAAATAACATTTTTCAAAACATTATCTTTTGTGTTTTGTGTTCCACAGAAGAATGAGTTTGGAATGACATGAGGGTGAGTATAAATGATGACAGAATATTCATGTTTTTGGGTGAAATATTTTATATGTGATAACTGTTCATAGAAAGTATGCTTTAATTCTAGCTTATGTTAATTCAGGTCACGCTCGATACAACTAAGTTAAAATTAATGAAAGATTCTCAGTTTGCTATTTATGGCAGAACCATACGGCGAAACAGCCTGTGAGAGCCGGCGCATTGCCAGAGTCTTGCCCTGATAGACCCGCTCTCAGCTGGATTCCAGGTGAATGTAATTTCAAGTGCTCAAGGAAGATGCTCAACATCATTGATGCCATATTAATGAGAAGCATAGGTTTTGAAAAATCCAAAAATGCAGGATTACTTTGCAGTGCAGGCGTGACTCAATGGCTAATATTAGGTCCGGACCCATGGTGATGCGAATGACTTGTTTTTAGTCCTCCTGCTGTGCCTACCTCAGCACGTCTTCTTATTCTGCCTTCACACCTTCTTTGCAGTTTTGAGCACACTGTGAAGCCGCAGCCAGATCTTCTACCTCCCTGCTAAAGGAGGCCCTGACATTCACAGGAGACAGCCCATCAAACAGCCTGTTGATAATTGTCCGCGAAGACCCAGATCCCCCGTGTCACGCTCACATGAAGTTGCCCGCGGACAGGCCTGTAAGCCTGAGTGATATAGAACTGGTCTTCATCAACAAGCTTTGATGGGAGAGAGATGACATGAAGGTCATTTTTTTTTGGTTTTTGTTTTTTTGCTGTGATGGTCAGTTAAAGCTACAATATGTAATTTTTTCTCCGCTAGGGGTCGCTAACCTCTTACAATAACAAAGGCATAGGTTGATGACGCATAAGCGGAATTATTGAACTTGCCGTCATGCCGAAGGATCTAATAACGTTTATGGATGAGTGAATACATTGATGTTTTTAACATGACTGTGGTATGAAGCAGGTCGCGATAGCTAAAGAGAGACAGATATCAGCGTCACATGCGAGTCCCGCGGATATAAAGGAAAAAGGACATTTCATTCTACCGAACTAACTTACCCGCAAGTGCTGAGTAATACTCACACAGGTCAGTTTATTAGACGAATGAAACTTGTGAGGTAATGCAGCGCTGTTTCAATTGGTCTACACTATTACACTAAACTGCATTTGAATGTGTTGAAAGCTATAATGTTATTCTATGTGTTTGTTTATCTGTATGAGACTAGCAGTAATCTAGATCAACATTAGAATAACATACTGATCATATTCTAACATTTCATCATGTTGAGCTATATAACATTGATTAGTTTTATGTACATTTGCTCACCTCTACATTTGCGCGTCTCTGTCAAGCCGGAGTTTGCCATGGACGTGGAGCTCTTGGCATCTCGAAAACGCCACGCTGATATTGATCCTCGTTTTAGTTCTCCAAAGTCTGCATGCCATGGTCCATAATGTTTGAACGAAACAACAACAGCGTGAGCGTGCCGCTAGACGTAACGCAGTTGTCCACGTCTGTCGCCATGTTTACTATGGCAGTACAAGTGGAAACCAGGGATAACGCAGATATTACGTCATTGACAGGCAACAGGTGGGACAGGGCAACAGGGACGAGCCATTATTTAAAAGTTCAGAGTTTCTCTGAAATTAAAAATCTTTGAGAACTTTTGGGATATTGTAAGTACACAACTGCAGGAAATATATCACACTGTGCAAGTGATTTTTGAATATTTTATTACAAAAATTGTACATATTGTAGCTTTAAACACTAGAGGATAAGAGAGAAACCAACAATACTAGGACAATAGTAATCTTGGACGAAAGCCCTGAGGGTGTTAGAGCAAACTTTCACTCAGCAGACGATCAATACTGAGAACATTCAGGTCTGGCAGTTTACAACTACAATAATGAGTTTAATCAGCACAACACGCTTCAAGGAACCAAAACAAACAGTGCTGCCGGACCACCCCTGCCTTGGTTAAATGTCCCAGCCACATTTCAGATGGTCTAAATTTAAATTATATTGCAAGAAATTATTAGTGTGAAACTGCTAAGCTATGCCATCACTATAAAAATAAAGGGATTATTATACTTTTGTCATCATTCGTTTTTTTTTTTTTTTTTTTTCTCTAAGATACACTTATAATGTTAACCAAGGTTAGTCAATGTGCACCAAAAACATTTATAATTTAGTTTTTTATGACCTTTAGAAATACTGTAACTGGGCCATTTTTTATTCTTTTTTTGCTGTGTCTTTAAGACTTCTACGTAGATGCCTTCCTTTTTATGTGATTTGCAGTTTTAAACAAATCAACTTTGATCCACTTAGTTTTGCGGTTGGGTCAAACCGTATCTAGATTGATATAATATGGACAAATCTGCTCCATTTTTTTAATTACAACCCCTCTGCATCACATTGTTAAAGTTTCACAAAGCAATCCACACTGAAATGTACCACACAAACTGTTGAGATTAGATTGAAACGTTCAGGGATCTGGAAAATAAACTTCAGCTCTCTTTTTTGAACAATTGGATCATTTGGAAAAATATGTAGCCGGTAGGTGTTAGCCTACTCTAGACAGGACAGTGCAGGATTTGGTCGATTTTCCACATTATTAGTTCTTACAGTATGGCTTTTAATAATAATAGTATCTCTGCTACTTTATCCTTATTACCTTAGTGTGACTGTGCAGGCCAAGTTTCTGAGGCTTTGTTGACATGTAAAGTACATGTGCATGATCTTGTGTTAATTTATTATCTTCTTCTTACAACTGAATATATCTTTAAGGTAGAGATTTCTGGAAGTTTAGAATGAGCTCTTTTTTCAGCCAGTTTCAGTCGTTTTGTTCTGAGGAAGTAGGTTTCAGTTTTGAAAGATAAAGTACAATGAGCCCTTCAATTTCAATGTACTGATAAACATAAGATCGTACAATATGTTGATGTGGGTTTTGTATGCATTAAGATGCAGAACAACAGAGAAATGCAGTATAGTACCTAAAGCTTGTCTGGAAATAATTTTCAGGTTTCTCACCAGCATTAGTCAGAATCCAACAAACAGCAGCATGACATTTATTCTGCCATAAAATCTTATTTGTAATTCCAATAGTCATTAAGATGCATCAATTAATTATCTGATTCATTTAACGCCTAATAAACGTCAAACCTTAATTTAAGACGAAGATGCTCTCCAGTAGTGATTACACAATCTCCAGTCTTTACCGGTTGCCTTTTGATCGCTCAGTATTTAATATTTTCTGGTGACCTTTTGAGAATGACCAGCAAATCTGAGGCACATTCATTTTCTTTCTGGAGCAAATTTCTCCCATCTATTACTATTTGACATTTTGACTAGCTCCGCCTAGCGTCTGCTTTACTGAGAGGGGTTAAACACAGGGCTTAAAGAAAGCGGCACGGTATAGCAGATTGTCCTTTTGTCTGTGCTATCCCATCCATTTCAGTATTATCAGGTTAGGGAGATCTAACGCACTCCTGGGTTGCAGCATTTTCTGCATTTGCTTTGGAACGTTTTCCCTGTGACCTTTCCCCATGGCTGGATTTGGCTGCAGCGTTTCCTTCTAATTTAAGCTTTTGGCAGGTGCTGGAGCTTCATTATTGGCGCTGCTCCGTCCCCCCTACTGTCCCCCTTGGATGCTTGTCTCCCAGGCAACTGGTCAGCCCACTAGGCATTGAGCCGCCCAACACCAGAGTGCCTTAAGAGCTGTGTTTTTTGGTTATTGTATTTTTTATTTTTTGTATTATTTCTTCATCCCAGAATCGGCATGTTTTACACCTTCATTACGGTTTTTGTTAATCCTGATTTTTCACAACTTGTGTGCTTTTTCTGGGCGAGATGGAGTGAACTGCGCCGCTAACAAAGTTAAACGAACACGCACGTCATGTAGTTGTGCACTGAATACTAACAGCCAAGGTCAGGATTTTGTTAAATAATACATTAAATGTGATATCTTATACCCCCAGAAGACTTGGTATATATGACACGTGGCATGGGACCATTCTGTGATACTTTTGCATAAAAAAAAAAGAAAAAAAGAAAGAAGCGCATACAGCATTAGAACACCACCAGGGTGAGTAATTTATGACATTATTTTCATTTTAGGGTGATCTATCCCTTTAAGGCCATCTAGCAAAGCCCTTTGGATCACCTAGCAACACCCTAGCAATGCCGTAGCAACCACTTACAACACCCTAACAACCACTTAGCTATTGCATAGCAAAAACCTAGAATGCCCCAGCAAACAGCTACTAAAACTACTCTGGAGACCTTAGTAACCACATAGCAACGGCCTGGAAACTGCACCACGTGTTGTTGGGTTTTTAACATAAAAATCTGTTCTAGCGATAATATAGCCAAACATATCTCTTCATCATTTAGAGTTTTTCTCTGAATTGTTTTCCGGCTGTGACTCTGTCTGGACCATGTGGCTTGGTCAGTGTTTGTAAAGCTGCTCAAAAAAGCTACTCTTTCTGTCTCTGTTTGTTCTTTTCTTACTGTCCTTCCTGCTCTTCACCCTCTTTTCTCTCTGTCTAGTTCTGTTTGTATATTAAGACATAATAACATGTTGTCAAGTGCCTCACTATGAAAGTCATTTGCATATCTTAAATATGGTTTTGGGGAGATACTGACTGCTATCCATTTATGTTTTTCTTTTGCTCACTCTTTTATCGTCCATCCCCCCCCCCCCCCCTCTCTCTCTCATTTGCATTTTATCCTCACTGAATGTGTGTTAAATGTCATATCTGGATGTGTGGGATGTCAGGAAAGCAAACTAAATCATGTACTGCATACATGGCTGCATCTTGTGTGTTTCGAAACACAATCTCCTACGCTGTCATGTTAATGTGCATGAGTATAAGTATACATTATATACTGTGTACAACGCAGAGCCGCAGGAATAAGTTTTAGAGTGGGAGGACAAAGCTAGACATGATGCTGGTTGTGATGTCACTGCATGGAGAAGGCTCCATGATCTCATAAATATTAATTAGCATATGCTGATATTGCTGATTCCTGTCTGATCTTGCATTGAGATACAATAGAGACAGTTTTATGTTTGCACAGATATATGCACAACAAATAAATAAATAATTGAATCCAGAAAGCCTGTCTAGAAATAACGATCATTAGCACATTGTTTGTTTGAAATGCATGTTAGCTTTCCTGAAATCAGAGATTTGTGATGTCTTTTGCTTAATTCTTGAGCACAAATAATCATGTGTCATTTTATATGATAACTTAATCTTTACACATGGCTGAATACAAACTCAAATATACAGCATGTAAGTGCATGACATTTTAGCACCTACTTTACATTGTCATGTTTCCTCTCCAGGAAAACTTCATTTGAGTGGGCTAAAAGAGGAACAAAAAAAAGCAGTTTGTTTTATGAATTACAGTGTGGATTTAGTGGGTCAATCTGGAGTGAGTTAGAGGATCATAAAAAACAAAACCTCAGTTTTTATTTAGCCTAACAGACCTGTTCAAGTTTCATCTATTCCAGTGTGTCTCTGTTTGGGGGACAACAGGCTCTTCTATCAGTTCTGCATTCCCTCTCTGCCTCCGCGAGGCTGAATTACAGCTGATCTCTCGCCAAGTGAAAGCATCAGCCTGCAAATAAAAGATAATGGAGACCAAATAAATGCTGAAGACGGTGAGCCGGGTCCAACCCGGTAGTCGCGGTCCCCTCACAGACAGACAGAAATGTGCTTTTAAATGGGCTGCATCTGCCAGGGCCGTTGGGCCATTTGGCAGCAGTTCTACTGGATTCATGGCTCTATTTGAAGCTAATTGGAGCAGACACCCTTAAAACGTAATAGTTGTTACGATGCATTTACATGCAGACAGATATGTTGCCTAATACGTTGATTACAAACTCATTACTGATAAAATGTGATAAAGTCAAATGGCTTTAGAGGAAATCAAGTGACATATTTTAAATGTAAAAAATGTACTGTCACCATTTTTTCCTAGTGTCATTTAGTTTCTTTATCAAGCAGGGGAGAGCTCTCTGAGCTGAAAATGGACCCATCGGCCAATAGGCAAATACGTTTGCACTCAATTACATGTTTGTTAAGCAATGAGATATGGAGCTAATGAGGCACGGCCATTTTTGCCGCAATCACTTACGCCGTTGAGTTATTACCACGGTAATGACGTTCTCTCAATACCTCAATTAATGCCGGCTGGTCTGCTGTAAAGCGGCTGTAGGTGTGATGTGCGCACAATTGCCCACGCAAACATTTATGGGTAATGGATGGTCCGCCAGTGACTCATAGGCGAAAATGGCTCCCCACTCTCTCACTGTATGGACTTCAAGATCGATTGGCCTCCAAACCTATGAGATCTTTTTACTCACTAATGTCTAAGTACATTCTTTCACATGTGATAGATAGATAGATAGATAGATAGATAGATAGATAGATAGATAGATAGATAGATAGATAGATAGATAGATAGATAGATAGATAGATAGATAGATAGATAGATAGATAGATAGATAGATAGATAGATAGATAGATAGATAGATAGATAGATAGATAGATAGATAGATAGATAGATAGATAGATAGATAGATAGATAGATAGATAGATAGATAGATAGATAGATCATTAAAGTAATTAAAGCAGGGTTTTTATTTTATTTTATTTTAATAGAAATAAAGCTAAAATTAAATATAAATATTTGATCAATTTAAACTTAAATGAAAATTAGAAATGTTGTACTTGCTGAAATAAAAAAGTTTCAGTTCAAGTACTAAAATTACTTATATATAACAAGAAGACATAAAGAATTAATGCATTATGTTTTCATCGTTTGGATGAAAGCTTCTGTTTGAATTTGCATGTTATTTGAGCTAATTAAAATGCAGTTCACAGCTGAAGCTTGTTCCATCTAAATCTTGTCTCACTGCATGAAGCATCGTACAAACACATGCCACAGGACCATATTCATAAATCATACACTTCTGTTCATTTGGCGTGTTCACTCTTTAACAGAAATTAAGCTATAATGTGGCATATAGCTCTAATAAAGGCCACATAGTTCAGGGCACGTTCTCATCATTTTTTGTCTTGTACATGAGGAAAGCGATTAAATTGTACCATTTATGTTTCCATAGCCAATCTCTCTCTTTCACACACTTCTACTTTACCAAGCTGATATCCTAATTTCTTTTCTCTGCCCACAATGGTCTCTGTCTCTTTCAGTTCCCCTCTTGTTTAGCTGATATAGCTCTCCATTCTTCGGTCACAAGTCATTTCATTTTTCTAATGTCATTATTCAGACTCTTTTCTCAGTCCTCTTTTTTCTTTCTGAATGGCTTCCTGACCTAGGGGAGAATTCAGCACCTCGCTCTGTGTGTGTGTGAGAGAGAGAGAGAGAGAGAGAGAGATAGAGAGAGATTTACTCTCTAAAGTTCCCCCTCTGCTGATCTCCCGCTGTGCTGCAGTTTGTCTGACGGCTTGTTGTCTCCTCTGGTATTGCCAATTATTCTCTATTGAGGTGACCTAATTTTCCCAGTCTGGTCACTCATGTTGCAGCCATGTGTGAGGTGTGTGTGTTTAAGCTAGAATGACTTGAGTAAATGTGATATGTGTGTGCAGTGTCTAGAATTAAGTCACTAAGCTCCAAATGCTTGTTACTTGCCAGTTGGCTGGTAACTTTATTAACAAACCAAAATATAACGCTTGGTTGAAAGTAAAATCAATGTAAAGACTCTTTTACATGTGAAGTAAGTGATGTGTGTGATTCAACTTACAGACCAAAAGCTTTCCTAAGTAAAACTGTTCAACTGTTTTCAGAGAAAAATGTTGTGAAATTTTTTAAATAACTGTTTTTTATTTCAGTATGTTTTATAATGTAATTTATCATGTCATGGCAAAGCTGAATTTTTTTAAAGAAAGTAATTACTGACACCAAACTTAAAGTGTGTGTGTGTGTGTGTGTGTGTGTGTGTGTGTGTGTGTGTGTGTGTGTGTGTGTGTGTGTGTGTGTGTGTGTGTGTGTGTGTGTGTGTGTGTGTGTGTGTGCGTGCGTGCGTGCGTGCGTGCGTGCGTGCGTGCGTGCGTGCGTGCGTGCGTGCGTGTGTGGTGTGTGTGTGTGTGTGTGTGTGTGTGTGTGTGTGTGTGTGTGTGTGCTGACTACATGTTGCCCTTGTTGCCCTGGCTACACTGCCTTTAGTTCTTGGCACCTCTGTAAGGAGTTGCTCCAGCCTGACAGAGGTGTGGTTTACGAGCACTTATTTTATGAACACTCTGGTGAATTACTTCAGGCTTGTTATGTATTAACACTAGCCTTTCTCTCTTTCTATCCTCCTTTCTCCCCAGGCAGGGAAAAGAATCTTAAAGACTACAATGTAGCTCTTGGAATATATATTGCATCAATAAAGTAAAAAAAAAAAAAAAAAACAGCGACGTTTATCAATTTTAGCCGGCACCACAGAGGCTCTTTTGGCTGTGATGTGCACCTGTGTTTGGGGATTGAAACTGCTGAAGGCTCTGCTGCAGTGACTCCAGAGCACCAGGCTGAGTTATACCGAAGAGCCCATTGCGCTTCTATGCAGATAATTCTCCAGCTCTGCCTAGAGTCATGAGGTTTAAGAGCAAGGTCTGTTTATGTCTCAATATTCCTTATGTGTCGCAAATGGCCTCCTATACTTCACAGATTATATTAACACTGAATTTGACACCCATGTACTGAAGTGATAAAAACAGTCATGATGGATAATTTATGTTTTGCATCAACTTTTGAATTGGATATAAACCTGTAAAGAAGGCCAAAGGTAGAGAGAGTAAAGAGGGAAAGTGTTTGCTGTGTGCTTCTACCGAGGAGGAAATTTTGGACTGAATACCTATTCACATATATATTTCGTCTACACACTAAAAGTATGTACTTCATCATTGGTAATGTGAAAGTGATTTCTGAGTGTAGCAAGGCAGAATGCTACTTTTCAGACATATTACCATGTGATTAAATTGCATCTTGACACCACATGCCCTTCATGTCTTGCATTGTTTTTATTTGCATGCAAGTGTTAGCATGTAGATAAAATCATTACCTTAAAGTTCCTTAAACGTGATTGTATATCTCAGAAATTGTTGAAAGACGGTCATCACAAAATCAAAAGCCAGAACTAAAGTACAAGTGGTTGTGGGCAATATGGGTCCTGTGGTACACACATTTGAAATCCACAAAAAAGCAGGTAGGCCTATTGTTTGGCTAAATTTACATTTGATAAATTGGCTCCCTTTCAATTTGAATTGAATTATCCACACCCCACAGGAAGCTGTACTGGAATTTGAATTACAGTTACTGTTCTTCCTCCCTGTTTCATAAATCTGTTTGTCTGTACGGCCTTTAAACCTTCAAACCTTCAGCCTGAAAACGTCAAGAATTTTTAAATCTTTTTTTTTCTTCTTTTTGGTAAAACTTTCAAAAAGCTCTCAAACCAGCAGATTTTATTTCTTGTTCAAATTAAACTAATTGAGTTTAATTAATTTCTTTAAGCACATTTAAAATTAAATTCAAACTCAGAAACTGAACTGAAATTTAAAAAGCATCCTCAATTCAATTCAATCAACAGCGCACAGGCTTGCTAGAAATAGTATACCTAGGATATCTTGTATAGTATATTTCCAACATATGATTTGGGATGCTCTAATCCTAATCTTATGTGAATTGGTGTTTGTGTACTGGTAACAGGCTGGAGGCTATAAATCCTGCCTGGAAATATCAGCCCGCTGCTAAAGCCTGCTGCCGCTGACCATTCCCTCCTCTAATCCTTCTGTATCGGCTGCCACAGCATTAATTCCCTTTCGCTTTCACTATCTCTTTCTCTTTTCCCCTCCCACTATCGCCAAATCATCTTCACATCTTCTAGCTCCCCTCTTCCTATGTCCTCAAAGCATGTCCATGACAGCAACATGATACCAACTCACCCAAAACTGCAAGTTTTGTCCTGAGGTAGGCTGCCCTTTCCTTCAGATCCCTTTGGATATCCAGTGGGCTGGAGCATAGCCACCAGTTTCAGTGTGCCATTTGTAGTCTGGCAAATTGGCCATTTTACTGTAGGGTCCGTCAAGGCCTATGAATATTTGATGGGGCCTAGCTGTTGATGAGCATGTGTGCTGACTCCCTTATCTTATTTGGTCAGGATGCCAGAATTATACTTCGTACCTCCGAGCCCCTGTCCCCAGGAGAGAGACGGGGGGAGGGATGCGAGTTGGGGGAGCTGTTAAGCCCTAATTCTGTGGTGGCTCCCTCTGGAGGGGGATTTAAGGGAGAAATAGAGAGCGAGCGAGCAAGAAAGATCATCTCAATCAGCCGAGCACTGGTGCGATAAAGAAAGGGAAATGGAAGTCAACTCTTCGACAAGACAGTCATTCCCCTCGGGTGGACAGAGGTTGAGAAAAGCTCCTGCACCTCCTTTGCAGGGACTGATAATAGAGAGGCACAAATCGTCACCTCTCCCAATTCTCTGCGTGCTCCGTATAGGGATCAGAGTGCCCGCCATCTCCCAGCATGTGAGGGGTACGGACAGAACTACCACATGGGTCATGCTACTATAATAAAAGATGAAACTGTGACAGTGCCGTAAATGTGCTGGTGCCCTGGGGCTTAGAATGAGCTGGTATAAAGGCACCTTGACAGGTGAATTCCTCCTCGCTGGGTGAAAAACCTGATCCCTGGCCCTTGGATTTAGTCATGGTGCGGAGCAATGGATTCAGAAAGCTGCTTTCAAGAATGAGCAAGACGGAAAACAAAGGGTTAAGGTGTGTGTGTTCTCATGAGTTTGGTAGATGGAGCCGAGGTCCACAGTCGGTAGGGTGATCACGCTGGGGGGATCTGAGGGTTTTTTCTGTGGCTTGAGAGAGACGGTGTAGTTGTGCTACTAGCCTCCAGGCCACTGCAAATAAATGGATTTTCTTTTTCCATTTACCAATATCCAGAATCTTATTTTATTCTCCCTTCACAGGTGAACTAGGTGAAATAGCGGTCGAGAGGAAGTGAATGAAGACATACGCTCATGATCTCCATTGTTCTAATGCTCTGCAGAAATATATTGATCAAAGGTAACATGTCAGACATTCGGATTAGTCCAAGAGCGCCCCTGCCAATAAATCTTTCCTTTAAAACTTGCCAAGAGGTGCCAGATAATCCCTTTGCCCTTGACCTTTAACCTGCGGCTGACTATTCTGCAACTTCCCACTTCGTCCTTGTCGTCCTATTGTGAACTAAATTGATTTTTAAAATTCCAATTCAATGCCTCAATTTTATTTGAATATGAAGTAAGGTAGCAAACACAATGCAGAATTGCCCTTTGGATTTGAACTTGAGATGAATAAATGGAAATTCCAAGAAATTCTTACACTGTAACACATTTTGACCTTAAGAAAAGGCTGTACAGATAAACTTTGAATATTAGTTCGGACAAGCCTTTTTTGAAGGTGCTCATCCACCCTGGCTGTAAAGGTGACGATGCACAGGGCAACTTTTTGAGCAATGTTGCTTGGCAATCTTGCTGAGCGATTGTTGCTTGGGCACTTTCCCGTTGAAAATGGGCAATATATTTCTATCTGGATAATTTAGATTGGTCATGGGCCCTGTGTCTCATCTGGTTGCCTGTTGACGGCAACATTTCCCTGCAGCATTGCTCAAAAAGTTGCCCTGTGTATCATCACCTTAAGGCCTTTAAATCTTCACCCCTTAAGCCACAAACTTCAAGACTTTTTAAAGCCTTTTTAAAACTTTCAAAGGCTGTCAATCCAACAGATTTTGTCTTGAGAAACGTTCTTTTTTAAACTTATTTTATAGATTTTTTTGAATTCCTACTTCCTCCTATTGAAATGTTAGTTCTAGTTTCTGTTTGTTACTTCAATTCAAATTCAGTTCAAGCTCATAAATTGAATTTTAATTAAAGAAAGCTCTCTCATTTCAATTATCAACAGTGCATAAGACTGCTAGAAATTATTTGAATTTCTTCCTGTCATTCTAATGCCAAATCAACTCCAATTCAACTTCTTTTGAGGTGTAGCCTTTTCAATTTAAATTCACACCTAGTCAATTTTATTTTTTTCTTAACCCTGGTCCTTATGCCTCTCGTCATCCATTCTCAACCACAAGGGTCAAAGTATTTCCAAAATAAAACAGTTTTCTACTTGAATGCATTATACATGCCTCTTTTCTCTATTTCAAATCCATTCTGACCCTAAACCTTATAAAGGTGACAAAAGGAGGAGCATGTGCTTGCTGAAAGGCTTTGGCCTTCATCAGCTCCCTCCTAATTGAATCAGACTCTTCTTCGTTCAGCCTAATGTGGGTTTTTTAATTGTGTTATGGGCAGGGTCAGGAAAGACGGTCCTCTCAGAGGCAATAACGAGGATACGGAGAAGAGTATATCGACTGTTGACATTGGGCAGAGCTGGTACGCTCTAGGCGTTGTTATGGCTATAACCACATTAAGGCACATCTGGTCCAGGATGCTGCAGAGACATTAGGACAGGATGGAACTGATGAGTTAGTAGAGAAGGACTTGAATCAGGTCAAGAATGGATCAGACAAGACAAAAATTAACTATTGTGTGGTTTTAAGAGCATGCTAACAGACATTGACCGAGGGGTGTGTGCTAAACCTGTCAATTTACCTGCCAACTGAATATGAATGATGCTTCTTGAGGCCGTTCTTACACGGAATAAGGCACCGTTGCCACGTTTGCCCGTCTGAAGCTCTGATTGATATTCACAGCATCGTTATGATACCTGCATACTAAACGAACATATTAGCATATGGTCCTGTATTCAAGCCAAGGTCTTCTTCTGAAGGAAAAAAGAGTCTAGGTTGCATGAAAGGTGAAGACACCCCACTGCTGAAATAATGAATACCAGGAGCTAAGGGAATCGATGGATATTAAGGCTCTGTCTCCCTAAGCCCATCTAACTGCTGGCCTGGTGACGCCTACCTTGCTTATCACCAGCAGCATGATGAACGAGGCTCCTACACTGCTGGGAAATTTCCCAAAAATCCCTGGTGCAATAGATTTTGTTAGGGGTTCGCCTGAGTGCACACAAAGTCCAATAGATCTGCACTAGACCTTGACCATTACCCTGTCTGCATGTGCAGCACCCCGATTAGGCCGGCAGATTTAATACCGGGACTGGTATTTACCAACGATGACAGATAGAAGAGAGAAGTGAGAGAAGCCTCCAAAAATTGGGTATTAAAGTAATAGTCCACCCAAAAATGAGAATTCTGTCATCATTTACATCATTTTAAAAACCATGTTTTTACTTTCTTCTGTTAAACTTAAAAGAAAGGGTTATTTTCCATACAGTGAAAGTGCAAAACAACTTTGGACTATCTACAATTTTTTACTTTCACTGTATGGACAAAAAACACAGACATTTTTCAAAAATATATATTTTTTGTGTTCCACAGAATACATCATACAGATTTGCAACAACATGAGGGTAAGTAAATAATCACCGAATTTGGATGAACTATCTCTATAATAGATTGAGATTCATGAAATTGCCATGTCCATTTGATCAAAGTTATTCTGTTCCCTTTAGGCGGGAGCAAATGAGTATGATTGGCACGCTGGTGTGTCTCTGCATTCGTATTGTGCCATTTTTGATGCCCTGCTGGTCATTTCAAGAGCCAAGTCCCTGCGTGCCATCACAGTACCCTACGGAATCTACTCGACATATGTCCCTTTGGCAGCTGGGTCCACAACTGTCCACCCAACTTACGCCTGCACCTCGGCAGCTGAGCCACACTTCCCCGGGTCAGAGAAGATAGAGGTAGGAGACAAAAATAGAGAGAGCTGGGCCATCAATCAGTTCACAAGTCAGACAAATAGACAAAATTCATAAACGAGGCCCTTTATTGACGGCTGGTCTCATAACGTTTATCCGAAATCCATTTTGCCTGACCGTTATGTGAGCATTAGGGATCATTGAGCATCACCTTAGCCATGCGTGAAGATTCATGCCAGGAGTTTCATCTGCAGCAGACGTCAAAATCAATAGCCAATGTCAGCGGCACCACAGTGTCTTGCTTCGTGACTCGCCTCTGCCTCAGATTCTGACTTAAGTCTTTTATGTCATAACGGGATGGGCTGTAGATGTCAGTTTGTAGCATTAAGGAACAAAAACTGCAAAAACACGATTGCACTTCTGTTACAGAAGTGCAATTCCAGCACTGATATCATGAATCTGAATAAGTGGTTTTGACAGTGTAATCCATTTAAAAAGCTGGACACCGAGGACATGCTGAGAGATGTATCCACTGTGAATGAAAGCGTAGCTCAGATGTTATTTAATCACAGTTCTGGGGTCTGAATTGAGTTGGGAGGAGCAGGCGAGAATTTTGATGACAAGCATGAAAAACAGACTGTTAAAGTAAATTTGCAGATAAAGGAATTAAATGCCTCTATTTTGAATTTTAAATTTCGTCTGTCCTTGTAAGGTGTTATCTACAAAGCCCCGATCAGGGCAGCGTGTGTATGTGAGGTCTGAAGCCCCCCTGAAACCCAAAATCCACCCTGGATTAGTGGAGTTGGGTAAGGTCTGATTGGTAACATTGCTCAAATCCTTCCGCCTGCTCAAAAGCTCCCCAAAGTGGGCAAGCTTTAGTGTCAGTTTGTTCCCTGAGAAGGAAAGAAACAACCCCCCGACCCCCCTCCTTTCCAAACCATGCCACACAAACAAACTGTGCAGTGTTGTGTGCCATTTTAGAACTAGATTGAAATGAGATTGTCTTTTAAATTCTTGAATTGAGGTAGCAAACAAGATGCAAAATTGAAATTCATTATTTGAATGTAAATACAATTAAGATCAATCAATTTCGTATTTCTTACATGAAACTTAATTTCCCATAATGCATTTGTGTTCTCTTCCTGTCATTCCAATTAAACTTTTGTGGAATGTGGCCAATTCTTTAGTTCTGACAGGGTAATACAGCACAGTTTGGCTTTAATATACTACCTAAAAAATCTCGACCCTAAAATGTATTTCCATACAAAAATCTCAAACAGCGATTCATCTTTTATGAATATAACATTTTTAAACTCTTAGTTCAAATGTGTGATATGAATAAACAGTACTCATAAACATCACAGTATTCAGTACTCCTTACTGGCTTGCCCAGTGGTGTGAGCAATGGCAGATGGGACTGTAGAAAACCTGTTTGGAAACAATATAATCACAATTCTTTTTGCTCCCTCTAGTGGCAAAAATACACACATCAGCTTTAACCCTTTGAGGCTTTTTGATTGTCATGTTTTTCATTTCAGCCACTAATCTGATCGCCAAGGCCATCTCTTTTCTTTTGTTCTTCTTTTCTTTTGAAGGACCAACAAGCACAAAGCATTTCTCCAGTACTAATCTCTTGAGCTGTTTTCAAATAAGGACTTCATTATGATATGCTACAGGCGATCTCTGCAAAGGGCTTTCACTAATGGATTAAATATTCATAAATAAATACTGCTTTAGAAAAAGCCATCAGGGCAGCTCATGTTTACATTTTTTTTCCACAAGAGGAAAAGAAAAAGTGAAAAACGAGTTGTTGCACGGTGAAATAACAAAGAAAAGTGTGTTGTTATTTTTCCCTGCTAATTGATACAATTTCTCCTGGCAAATTAATTGGGTAGAAAATGTTTAATTGGCCCGATGCGTATCACAGAGGAACAGGTCAGCAAGCTGGGTTTCACCCTCGGGCCTTTTCTCAGAGTTGAGCTTATCTTCTACCACGGCCAGTCAATATTTGATTTCAGATGGGGTCTGGTCTTGGGCGCTGACCTACAAAAGAGATACATTTCTTGGATCTGTCTCCTTAAGGTCCATTTTTTATTTCCAAGCTGCAGAGTCAATTTTTGCTCCCTGTCATGAGGAAATAAATAATTCCTAGGTCATGGATGGGGGGGGGACTGGGCCGCCGAACCTGGCTGGGTGACTCGCGGCTGGAGTGTGTGCGTGTTTTTGTGTGTTTGAGGGTGGGAGGACAAGGCTGGTCGAATGAGTTGATATTCTGCTGCTGGAACGAATGCTAATTTAATCAATGTGCTGTAAATCCGACTAGCTGCTGACTCATTTGTGACTGCTGCCCCATGGGGACTTGAACAAAAAGCCCTGCCATTGCAGTTTACTCCCAGATGCATTTTAAAATATGCACTCTCTCTTTTTACTCACACTCGCAAAGATACACAAACAGATTTGTACATAAATGGGAGAGGCAAATACATGCTGAGATCATGCACCTGCAAAAGTACTATTTGTATATATACTGTGTGTGTGTGTGTGTGTGTGTGTGTGTGTGTGTGTGTGTGTGTGTGTGTGTGTGTGTGTGTGTGTGTGTGTGTGTGTGTGTGTGTGTGTGTGTGTGTGTGTGTGTGTGTGTGTGTGTGTGTGTACACGAGAACACACTCTTGTGTAAAGCGCTGAGCTGGTGACTTTGGGAGCATTGAGGTGAGGGGTTAGAGACTTACCTCTGTCTCCTTGGACTAATATGTCAGCCGCTCTAGATGTCCCAACCATTAATTTCAGAGGCTTCTTACAGCAAACACACATCAACAAGCACATATATACATGCTTAATGGAGAGTCGCTACAGTGACCAATTGCTTGTCTGGATGATGTAAATGTTATCATGGATAACATGGCCATAGCGGCTGTTGAAGAATGATGCAGTTTAGAGAGAAGGGATGAATCTGAGAGAAGAGGGAGAAATATTATAGGGAAGGAAAATCACAAACGTTGTTAGCATTAAGATTAAATAGAGAGAAAATGGAGACTTTGATTACCATTTCTCAGATTTGTCACCTGAGAAAAAGTAATTTCCCAAATTTATCCTTTAGAGTTTCATAGGAGATCTTGAAAACAGCCACTTTCATATGTTAAATATCAGTAACATTGCTATATTAGCTGTTCTGTGTATGTGCCACATCACATCAGAGCATCCTAACCTTAAACTGTTAATCTTATGGCTTTATTCACATATATCATCAATACATAATGCGTTTGGTGATATTGCAACTTAAGTTGATTTGTTGGTTATTTGACAACACACATGGCCTTTAAATAGAAATATTAAACACAGAGAAAATGTTGTATGTGCGAAAGCACCTACTGTCACACACTGATCAGATACAAAAATCTGAAAACAGAAGTCAGTCCAAATAACCTGATCCTCATTTAACATCCATCATTTTGTTCAACATCTACGAAAAGGGTGATATTAAAAGGCGACATAATTGAGAACTCCATTAAGTCCTTAAAATTTTCCTCTAGATTGATCTACAGGAAAAACAAGAGGCAACGAGTTTAAGATGAAGTCTGAGGAAGAAAGAGAGTGAGATCAAGAGAGAAAGGAGACAGAGGAATGGAGAGTGGGGGGTGCTAAGGGGGATAATCCTGAGGGACAGGTTTTATGGCTATGTGGAAATTTATTTAGAATAAGTCCGCAGTACCCAGTGCGTGCAGACGTGGGGGGAGAACGAGGGACTTTAATTAATGAGAGCACGCTTGTCGCAGGCTTTGGAAAGGCTGCTAAATCACTGATGCAAATGGAATGAGCCTGAGAATACAGGCTGACTCTCTCTCTCTCTCTCTCTCTCTCTCTCTCTCTCTCTCTCTCTCTCTCTCTCTCTCTCTCTCTCTCTCTCTCTCTCTCTCTCTCTCTCTCTCTCTCTCTCTCTCTCTCTCTCTCTCTCTCTCTCTCTCTCTCTCTCTCTCTCTCTCACATTCTTTATCTCCTACTTTTACTCTCATCATTCTGTCTCTGTCTCTTTCTCTGCCCTCATTCCTGCACACTAATAAACACACACAGAGACATACACATCTATAGGTGTAAAAAAGAAACTGTTTACATACTTCTGTCAAACTTTTTATAGCCACAATTTCGACTATTACCATTAGATTAGGTCCATTTAGACAGGAAGATGTCATCTGACTGTCATATAAAATTACCAAAACAGTTAGCTTTTGTGTGTGACTTTTTATGGAGCAGGGGAATCTGAAAGTACATTAACCCAAAGAGTAAAGCCGGATACACAGTGGTGTTAAAACTACTGCACCATTATTTAACTTTAAAACCATTAAAACTATTTTTCATTCAGTCAGACCAATTTGCAAATGCTGAATGTGCATGAAAACGAGTGGCGGGATTTTTCGTATGAACAGTGCAATAGCTAATCATAGAGCGATAGAGGTATGGCCTCCTCTCACATGACTTTTCCCATTCATTCTCAGTTACCCCCCACCAAACCCATTACATGCTTTACGGGGTCTACTAAAACTCAATGAGATCAGGGCAGGCAAAAGAGATGCAGCTTCTCACTGTAACTTTGACAGCTAATGTCACTGTTGGGCAATGTCACTTTAGAAAATGAGTGATTTATACACTTTTTAATGTCATATTTCGAAATATTTGCATTTTATTTTTGTACTGTGGATTTTCTCATGCAATTTTTTTGAGGAGGCACTGCTTCCCTTCCCTTCTCAGAAATGCTTCTGACTCTTAAAAAAAGATGTAAAACAGCTTGTCACTAGGGCAGTACCCCAGCAAGAGACAACGTTGTACCTTATAAACGCCTAAAAGGTTTATATTATACCTTAAGGATACATATTACTACTCCAAGTTACTAATATAGACCTTTTAGTGGTAGATAAGGTACTGCCCCATGCAGTTTTATCCCTAATTTTGGCACTTTTAATTTTTTATTTGTTAGAAAAGATCAAGGATTTCGAATTTACTTGCTACTGATCCTGCTGAAAAGACACATTTAAAATAATCTAGGCTGTTTTATTTGTCTTAGCTGGTTTGAGGTGGTTTCTCAGCCTGAGCAAGCTGGTGTTTAGCTGGTTTAGATGGCCAACCAGTTGAAAAATGACCAAAACCCAGCCTTGCAAGATGGGAGACCAGATTATCAGACAAGCATAGACAAGCTTAGTGACCAAAACAAAACTCTTTAATATTTCCAATATACTTTGATAATTCAATGCTATAATCAACTTGGTTAATCCAGCAGCTAGTGCTAATTGTAGCAGCCTGACATCTGTAAATTGCATACAATGAGAATATTGAGAAAAATGAGAATATAATGAGAAAGAGATACTGTTTTGAGAAAGTTTGAATTGTTTTTAAGTGCTGTATTGATCATATAGTCTGTAAATACTAACAAAGTTAGCAATACCGGTAACATTTCACCTCTCTGTAACATTTTATAGTGCAGCATGTTAAATCTGCTAGCAGCTAAATTAACTTCTCCACACGTACATGTATATTATTAAAAAATGATATGTGGTGAAATTTGAGAAAGATAAAAACATGGCTTTTTTTAAAAAAAAGGTAAAAAAAAACAAAAGGTGTTGTTAGCACAGGTGACAATCACATCGCATTTGTCATTCTAAAAGGTCAGGAAATGTTTTCGAGGTGTGTAGCATCCAAAACCAAAAACTAAATGTGTGGATCAGGTGTTGACGTCTTGCATAAGAAAGCTACATAATTCTGTGTTATGTGTACATTATAATGCTGTCATAATAACTGTAATCGTTAAAACCTCTTACCCTTTTTGTCCTCAGTTACTGCAAGTAATGTCTGTGAGGACTGAGAGACGACATCACCAGCGCTGTTGTCAAAAATGAAGCCTTAGAGCCATCGGCCATGTGCTACATATAACTCACAAACACGCAGACTGAGGTCAGTGCGGCCAAAATGGCCCCGTCTGTATCAGTGAAGTTGCCTGTCTGTTCACATTAGGTGGACCATGTGACTATGATAAAGTGTGACACAAAGTGTATCATCATGAAGGGAGGTGGATGGGGGGGACCAGAGCAATTTTTTGCCTAGTTCTGAGGGGGATCATAAATAAAAGAGTGATGTCATGTCTGCCATTGCCTCATCTGCCCCATTATCCCTCTCTCTAACCCTGTCTCACCCAGTCACCCTTCTTGACTAACCACTTTTAGTACCGGCCCCCTGACAGCATAAACTGTGTCAATGACAAACAATCTTAAAATGGGATCTTTTTAAAGTCCATCAGCGTCTTATGATAGCATGTTAAAAATGGTCCACGTTTTGACAAATGATTCCAAAAGCCTCAAACCCAATAATCAATGACTTTTGTTTGCCGTGAAACATCAATAAATCCTTCTCTGTCCTTTCCTGAATAATAGTCTGACCTGTGAAGAAAGAGAATGAATTTAGGTCCCTCAGCTGAACCCTTTTGAAATTCATTTTGTGGAATTAAATACACCAACACATTCTGCTGAAAAATCTCCCATCCCAGGTTGTAACCATGGGAATCAAAGATCAGACGTGTAAGAAAAAATGATGTGGATGTCGAAGATCTCAAAAAGAAAGTTTATTACAGCATAGCAGGGGCAAGGTACATGAGGTTCACCGGTGTCAGAATCAGTGCCGGCCCGAGCCTTTTGGGGGCCCTAAGCAGAATTTGGTTTGGGGGGCCCCCTCCCACCACGCGGAGTCACCTGTGCTTGACGATTATTGACACAATGTCACTCTATAATGTTACATTATAAATTAATACAATGAGGTTATGTATTAATACAAAATAAATACTTAATAAAAAATAGATACTTAAAAATGTTTTAACTTTTTCTTCACTCTTTTACTAACTCTTTGAAACTTCTGAAAACAAATTGTCACAAAACATATTAAAAAAACTTATTTGAAAAATATCCTCCAACGTTTTGCAACACTTTGCAGTTTGAATGATGTCTTGTATGAACATGACGGAGTATGTTTTTATGTGTCCAGTGTTCATCGCGCCCGCGCCTCACACACACACACACACACACACAACATATTCAAGCATTGCAATCTTGACATCGCAGCCTGTTCGTTATAGCCGTAATAAAATATAGTAATAAAATAGTCAACCAACCTAACATATAAAAATTGCACTGCTCTGTTTAAATAAGCCTACAATTCGTATTCAGCGCTGCGTAGCCTAAGCACCGCTCCACTGTGATGTTTCCAAGCACATTTTTGCGCATGTGAAGAGAATGATTTTTTTCCCTCGATATTGTATTTCAAGTGCATGTGAAGAGAATGATTTTTTTCCCCTCGATATTGGAACGTGGGTGAAGTACAAAGAAGCCTATAATAAAGAATAGTTTACCATCCAAATCCATCGCGAATGTTAAAACTTTTTGATTCTAATGAGAGAGATACGTGAGCCCAACGCCGCTTTCACTTTCGCTTTAAATTATTTCGTTTTGGCTTGTTTTTAGTTATTTTTTATTCTTGTTATGTTCTGAATATCATTAAATTTAAAGGATAAATCATTGATCAAATCAAATATTTGTGACATGGCTTAACATTACCGTGACTTTACGCACAAATTGTCTATGCACGCGAGGTTATGCGCATCACTCAAACACTGGCAGACACCGCAGCAGTTGTAGGCAGGTATATTGATCATGAAATCAGAATTTTCTTGTCTTGAATTATTAATCCATTCATTCATTTATGTCACTTGTTTAATTTAATTAATATGTAAAAAAAAAAATAATAATAATAATCGCTTGGGGGCCCCCTGGTGGCGACGGGGCCCCAAGCAGCCGCATAGTTCGCTTATGCCTCGGGCCGGCCCTGGTCAGAATGAACCCAGAACATCCAAATCTCAAACCTTTTATTCTGTTACAGTTTACCACTCTTAATGTAAATTAAGTTTCTCCTGTTGTAACAGCTGTGGTCTGTATGTTAATGAAGTTGAGACACCCCATTGTCTGAGAAGGTTCTCTGTGTCCCACACCCATTCCCACACTACAATTGATGATGACCATTTGCTCAGGATGTGATCAACCCAAATGGTGAAGAAACAATATAACTTCACTTCCTTCATCTCTATGATAATTAAGTCATTTTGGGGATGAACTTATTCTAAAATATATTTTGGAGTGGAATCTGGGTCGAGACAGACTACAATTACAGACAAAAGAAAAAAGCAGACTGAAAGGACCTGCTTCCCCGGGCCTGTCTGTCAATCAAAGAGACGGATAGAAACACGCGTCCCTCTGTTGGCATAGGTGCACTTTTAAGACCACAAAAGAGTCACATTTTTTCACAACTGTTTAATATCACCTTTATCTTAGATGCTTGTTTGGCTTAGAAAACTTAAAAATAGACTGAAATGTGGACTCCACAGACTTTCATTGTATATAGAAAAGAACAGTTAAAGTATTCGAAATATCTTGTTTTGTGTTCTGCAAAAGAAAGAAAGGTTTGATACAACATGAGTGAATAAATTATGACAGGATGTTAATTTTTGTGTGTACTATTCCTTTAAGAAAATATAATTATACAATTAGAATTATTCAAATAATGTGCATTGCATAGCTCACTTAATTTGGTCTTGGAAAAATGAGAAATGTTTAAATTTATACTGAGATCTCTGTTGATTGAAGACTTTTAGAAAATATAAGCACACTTTGAGAGACATGTGAAATGTCTTTTTCTCTACTTTACCTCTCCATTTGTTCTTATTGCTGTTTAGGGTAAACTATTGAAATATTAGAGAGATTTAATTTGTGATGTTTCTTTTCTATGGGGAGGGTTATTTACTCTCACATCCCAACGTCTCTTTGCCAAGTTTTCATCTGCTGTGATAACTCGTGTTAGAATGTGTGCTTCTATTTTATATCTCTCGTTTGCCTTCTTTCATCTATCTGCTCTGAAAATAGCAGCAAATGGATGAGACATGGGTATTCGATACAGTGAGAATTATGTCAGATATGTGCCAGAGAAAAAATTCCTCAGATTCCACAGGCTGCATCAGCTGCCGTAAAATGCAATCCGAGCACGTCAGGATTTGTGCATAGAGAGTGTCTGTCGAATGGGACCATCTTCAGTAGAATAGACAGATGGAATACAGCTTTGAGCCATTTAACTATTGTAACTCAATGTTTATTTTAGGGGTTTGATCAAATTTGGCCACACTCCCAATACGGTAATCCCCTTGAATATCTTATAGAATATACTTAGCTAATCAATTCCAAACAGACCTATTCTATTATTCTATTCTATTCTATTCTATTCTATTCTATTCTATTCTATTCTATTCTATTCTATTCTATTCTATTCTATTCTATTCAAAGCATCCTGAAATCTCTTTTCATGCCCTCCATGTGTTTGCACTATCGATTAGCCAGTTCAAATGTTTACCTGCCTCATCCTGTCAACAGTGACATGTGATCCAATAATGTGCCAATTAATCCCATGTTTTCTCTCCTTCCACCCCCAAACTCACAGTTGCCATTCTCCTTCACGCTGCCTGTTTTAATTGCTGTAAACACACTCAAATGCATTGCAACCTGTAAGCCGTGACCTTGGGTTCCCGTAAGCAGATCGGTCGGCGTGAAGCGATCAGTGGCGTGATGCCGTCCCGATGGTGGCACGATGAGAGCTGTATTACATTAGCATCGATTAATTGACTCGATATGGCCACGGAGGTGTGAGTGTGCATTGCCAATGCTGAGAAAGGGATGGATGGGGGGGATAGTTGGGTGGGGGGGATGTATGTCAGTGTGACACAGGCGGTAAGAGGATTATGGGATGGCAGCCGAAGCATGGAGTGGAGAGGAAGATTGAAAGTGTGCTGTGCATGAGTCAGTCAGAGTTGTACAACATCTCTCCCCATGCAGTGGTCTATTTACATGGCACTGAGGGAGTGTGTATGTGTGCTAAGAAGTGTATGTGTATGCAGAAGGAGATGGTAAAACGGTTTTGGTTTCTCAAAAACTGCAAGAGTGAATTTGAATAAAAGAGAAAGGTAATTTACTCAACCTAATGTCGTTCTAAACCTGCATGACTTTCTTTATTCTGTGAAACAAAAAATAATATATTTTGAAAAATATCTTACGCGGTGCTTCCCAATTCACATACTATCCATCCTAAATAGTAATCGAAAATAGAACATTAGTACATCCCAAATCGTAGAATGTTGGAAATGAGTATTCCAAAGATACCCGGATGGTCTACTATTAACGGTTAGAATTCGAAGTGCAGATCGCTGCACACTCTAACGGCTAATATTGCCCACACAACCAATATTAGTTGGACGAAGATTCGATTAGAACTACAAACATGGATAAAAAGTGATAAAGTGATAAAATAAAGTGATAAAAAAAACACAAATATGACGGATGTGCGAGTCTTTTGCCGCAATGTATCATTATTTAAATTGCAAACACATGAGGAGAGCTCTCCCAATGAAAGACCCACGACTGGCAGATCAATGTGCTACTACATTTATTTCCCAAACTGTAGGAAATTAAATTAAATTGAATGTTGATGATTTTAACTGTGACAAGATGATTGACACGGTATTTTACAGTGACAGGATGCACGTAACTAAGAGCTGTCCGTGGAAGATGACAAAGTGGTATGTCCCAAAGCTTGCATACTCTTCTGCTACACACTCAACTTTTTCGTCACAAAAGGAGTACATACTTTTAGGGCGTAGTATATGTAGGTGAACTGGGACGAAGCATTAGTGTTTGTTGTCTATACAATGAAAGTCTTATTTTGGACCCCATTGACTTTCATGATATGAACAAAAACAGTTCTTCAAAATGTCTTTGTGTTCCACAGAAGAAACAAATGCCAGCTTGACCAGACAAAAAGCAGACAAAACCAGCTTAATCCAGCTAAGACCAGCAAACCAAACTGGTTTTGGTTTAAGAGGTTTTTTCAGCGACGATAGCAACAATTTAACAAAATGCGTGTTTATAGTAGATGCGGGTCTGCTGCATTGATCAGTATCATACAGATTTTCGTGGATTTGCTCTCTTTTGTTATTTCTCTATCTGCAGCTTCTTTAAAGATTAAATCCTATAGAAGCCCCTGGGAGTATGGACCCTGGCACAGTCTCATTGAGATGCCGGTTGAGGGGGGCTTGGCAGAACAGCAAGGTCAGCAGATTTGCCGTGCCGCAGTGGCTCAGAGGACTCAGCCCATTCCCACCGCTGGCCAGTAATCCACCCCAGCACCCGCCACAGTCCAACCAGACAGTGCCAAACTATTCCAACACATTCAGCAAGTGAGAACTTTAATTTATTTATTTCAAAATGCAATATATTCATTAATGCATTAAGTTCCCCTTTTAAGGAAAGAATGTAAAATAATATATAAAGTAGCAACAATGTTTTATTGATAATCCTCCCTTAGCCTTCTCAATAACATCCCTATCAACTGTGTATTTTGCTAAGTAATGTTTGTTGAGCTTCAATAATCATTTAATTAGATCACAAAAAAAATGCAAATATCTTTAATGGAATTAAACATACTTAATCTAATTAGTTAATGCATTATCTTCGGCATCCCTATTAAAAGTCAAATAACTACATTACATATGGATGCATATAGATAAGCAGCCGAAATGAAAACAGAAAATATGCAGCATCTTAGCTTTGTGCGATTCTCTGTCTTGTTTTTTTTTTCTCTCCATATATTACTTTGCTACTCAAATCCGCCTCCTTAAGCGAACAAAATCTATTCCCCTATGTGGGTGGGTGTAAGGTTGTCTGCCATGCATGGCATGGTGGTCTTTGTTGAAAACCTTGTTTTGTTGCTGCGCACACACACACACTTTTTTTTGTTTGTTTGTTTGTTAGGAAAGAAGGTACTGAACCATTTCTCCTGTCCGACATGCCATGTCTGGAAGGCATGCAGATCAATAGATGGAAGAAAGAGATGAAAATAATAGTTGACTTTTCATGTGGAAAGTTTCAGCACATACCTGTGAGCCTCCTAACACCAACAGCCACTTGTCTTCTTGAATTGAGTTCATATGTAGCTTCTTTACTCTGAGGTAAGACCCGACTGAGACGGATCTTAAAATGGGCGAATGCTGAGTCACGCTGACAGACTCTGGCGGCCATGATCTGGTCATTGATTATCTGTACAGCATGCTGTGGCAGGAGGCCAGGAAGACCAGCAAACAGAAGGGCACAGGAAGGAAGAGAGAGTGTGTTATCTCATCTACAGGAAGCGGCCCGGCTCTCCGTGAAGACGCCAATATCAATCAGGTTTACCCACCACTCATATCTCGTAAAATGCAAATGCCGTTCCTCTGAGCCGTGAACCTTAATTAGAGCAGAATTGCGCAAATCAAATATTGTTTTATATATTACGCTGTGAAATTGGGTTTAATTATGACATCAGTGCTGAAGCTCGCCATGCATTGTCCTCATATGCATATAAATGATTGGTTGGTATGTTGGTTTGACAGCTGTCCGCTCCCTTTGCAAGCGGGCAGAAGTCTCTGTTGTTTGAAGAGGTCTCTGATCTTACTTAGCTCCTCAGAATACGGGATAATCCCGTGTTGTCTGCGGGCACCCGGTCTGCGTCTTTAGTAGATATGTTGCATCCTTTAAACACAGGCGAGCTGCAGCTTCACGCTTCGGTTCAAAACACATGGTGGGGGGTCGATTAAACACACACACATACACGCTGCGTGCTGAATTGTTTTTTCTCTGGACGATCCTAGTTTGTGCTCTCCTCTACCCCAGGCGAGTATAGCCCATGTGATTGGATATCCTTAATCATGCTGCCTCTAAATTGGTTTTGGAGAAAGGGAGATAACTTCTAAGTATGCAGTAGCCCCACTGGGTTGCAAAGATATGCAGCATTGGCATACCCATCTATTTTTTTAATGATTGTTATTTTTATGGGATTTTCTGCCTCAGAATTGTACAGGAGGATCAACAGGAAGGGAAATGAATAGGAAATTATTCAAACACCAGCGTATGTGTACTTCCCGCCTGGATGTGTGTGTATTCTTGACTCAAACTATACTTTAAGTGTTTTTGTGATAAATCATTCAGATTTTGTGGGTTTATAATGCGTTATATCTGGTATTGCTATTCCTGCAAATGTGATAAGCATGGACAATTTGAGTCATCAGCATCATACACTACACACTAAATGTATGTACTTCACTGATGAGATTGTACATGAAGCACTTTAGAATATTTTGTAAGAAAATATGCTAATATTGGGACATAGGCCTACTCTCTTTTTTACGATCAGTTTACATTTGCATTCTACAATTTTTTTTTGACTAAACAAAAACAGAAGAATCAAAACCTTCCTCTTCCATAGCGCAAGGGGTTGTCGGCAAAATTAGCTCTAACAATGATTTGGGGCACACTGATGCATAATATATAGGACAAATAATATGCAAATTATAATGCAGCATTTGTGTCAGCCTCCCACAGTGATACTCATTGATTTAAACTGTTGCAATTGACCTTTTGCTATCCCTCCTTGGTAGCTGTTAGTTGCTCAGAGAAGCCTTACTAAGCGTCCTTTAACTGAACGGATATTATTCTTATGTGGTGTGGAATGAAGTTTGACATTATGAAGCATTTTTAATCTGCTTTTCTTTAAAGAAATTGTTAAATGGCACTATAATGTGACATAAAGACTGCAAATCATAACTGAGGAAATGCTTATCACAGAGAAGCCTCATTTGAAAATGACTACAAGTGATAACAGTTCTTTTCAATGTTGATGTTTCTAATGTTTCTACAATGCATTTACTGTGAAATCTTTAGTTCTATTACAATGTTAAATGAATTAACATTGATATTACATCTTTAACAGTACTGTGCATGCTGTGAATTTATAAATGTATATATATACATACATATACATATACTGTATATATGTGTGTATATATATATATATATATATATATATATATATATATATAGCAAAAAGCTAAATTCTCCCTGAGTTTCTTGTGTCACTATTTCAAGAGCCCTTGAAATAGTTCAAGGGGCACTTTAAAGAATTCTAAAGTATCATATTTTTCAGTAATTTCTGTAAAATTAAGTTCAAAAACCATCCAAACACACTTCCATAGACTTACATTAGATAAGCCGTCTCATATTTTCACAGCTAACGATTCGCTCTGTGATGGAGAGCTGTTTTATTAGCGCTTTGCTGGCGAACTGGGTGTATTGTGGGGGGTGGGTGAAAGCTTCAGGGGGGAGCCATTTTAGGTTGGTAACATGATTTTGCGTGACCCCAGGGGGCATGAGGAAATGGTTTCCGTTTGGGAGCAAGCACGTGGCAAACTACTCATGGACAGCCTCGGGCTCTTAGTCTTTATGTAGCATTCATCATATCCTTACGCCCGGTGACACCATGCATCATAACAAATAAAGCAACTACAATATACCAAAACAGATATATGAGGGAAAAAAGAAATTGAGTGAAGAAAAGAGTGATAAAGATAAAAACAGAGCTCTGAGAGAAATAGAGATTTAATGATGAGCGATGGCAGTGATGAAGAGTGAGAGTGAAGATAGCTTTTGTTTTCAGTTGTTTATTTCTTTAAACAGTTGGATTTTTGCAAAAATCAGACAAAGCGAGAGAGATTGTGAGAGAAACGGAGTGAGAACAATAGATTGGAGGCCTGTAGTCATATGTTTTCTCACACTGTTTTTTCCTCTCAACGCTGTGTGTAAACCACAGCGTGTGTGATTCAACTTACTAAACTCTGCCCCTCAGCTCCTCTGAATATTGATGAATTTCAAGTTTTTCTACCATCAGTGAGGCTGATTCATGGCTTACAGCATTCCAACCAAACAAAAATCATCTTTGATCTGCACATTTTGAAAAACATCTCCCAACATGGAATTTGCTCGCTGTTATTGGTAAACTAAAACCGATCTCGTCTCTGCAAATGCTGCTTTGTTTTAATGGAACAGTTCACCCAAACATAGAAAAATCTTTTTTTTTTACTCACCCTTCTGTTGAGTCAAATATCCTTGAAGAAATGAAAAAAAGTGTGCAACATTGATTATAATGTATTGTAGACAGTTAAGTTGATTATAATGAGAGCGTCATTGATTGTAATCAAGGAGGTTTATAATACCTGGATATACAGTACTTAGCATAAATGAGTACACCCCCTCTTAAAAGGATAGTTTACTCAGAAATGAAAATTATTTCATCAATTACCTACCCATCTTTGGAACACAATAAAGATATTTTGATGAAATCTGAGAGCTTTCTTACCCCACACTGCAACGCTATTACCACTTTCAAGGCCCAGAAAGGTATAATACATTGTTAAAATAGTCCATGTGACTACAGTGGTTCAACCTTAATATGAAGTGACGAGAATACTTTTTGTGCACCCAAATAAAAAAAAAAGACTTTATTCAACAATTGATTTTCTTCCGTGTCAGTCTCTGACCCTGTTCACGTTGTAAACACACTGCAGCGCTTCCAGGTTCTACGTCAGAACGCAGACTCAGTATTGACCGACTCCTGCGTCAGCATCACACGCATGCGCCGCGGTGCTTACGTGATCAGCGTCAGAGACTGACACGGAAGAGAAGAAATTGTTGAATAAAGTTGCCATTTTGGGGGGTTTTGCGTGCAAAAAGTATTCCCGTCGCTTCATAACAAGGTTGAACCACTGTAGTCACACAGACTATTTTAACAATGTCTTTACTACCTTTCTGGGCCTTGAAAGTGGTAATAACGTTGCAGTCTATGGGAGGTGAGAAAGCTCTCAGATTTCATCGTAAATATCTTCATTTTTGTTCCGAAGATGAACAAAGGTCTTACAGGTTTGAGGGTGAAGGTCTCCAACGACATGAGGGTGAGTAATTAATGACAGGATTTTTATTTTTGGGTGAACTAACCCTTTAAAGTAAAAAAAATCAGTAATTACTCTTTATGTAGAAGACATATTAGGGTTCATTGAAGATATAATGTTCCATCAAGTCTGCTTCCTCAATTACCAAATAAGCATGTCAATATTAATCAGGAAAAATATGCTTTTTGTTGCCAGACAATGTAGTTATGACATCTACCAGCAGGGGCTAAGGCTAACCAGACAAATCTTGGTATCTTTGGTATCTTGTTTTCCCCTTTTTTAATGTCACATAATCTGTTACATTGTATTTTTCTGTTTGTATTAAATGGTTCTCTCATGTATTCTGAATAGACCCTGGTAAAAAGAAAAATATGCGAAGTATACTTGCAGCAAGACTAATTCAGTATACTTCAAGTGTGTTAATGATTAGTTAACTTGAAGTGTGCTATATTGAAACAACTAATTTTGTGCTAAGTATATTTTAGTTGTAATTAAATTGTAGGAAAGCATAACTTTAAGTGTATTTAGTGTACTTTTGTGTACTAAATTGGAACAACTTCAAGTATATTTTAAGTATATGCCTGTGTAGGGACTAATTACATGCTTGATTAGTGATATTAAAGTGTACTTTATTTGTGTTACAAGTATATTACAAGTGTCTTCGAAACATTACAAGCAATATACCATAAGTGTATTTCTATATGTATATTTTTGTTTTTAAAAGATTCAATTTGGCATTTTTACCTTTTATTAGGATAGGACAGTAAGTGAGGTGGGAGAGAGAGAGGGGGGACAGGATCGGGAAAGGTCCACGAGCCGGGACTTGAACTCAGGTCGCCCGAAAAACAATGGCGCTACATGTTGGTGCACTTGCCCACAAAGCCATCGACGCCAACCATAGGTGTATACTATAAATTGCACACTTTGTCTTCAATAACAAATGTACATTTATAGACAAATAAAACTTAGCTATACTTTGTACAAAATACTATTGTATAATGCATTTTAAAAGTATAATTTCAATGCATTGTTACAGTGATCATTTCCAGCACACAGTTAAAATATATCTAAAATATATTTTTAATAAAGTGCAAATATATACACTTTTAAAAAATAAACTGAATTTTCACTTCAAGTATATTTAAATATTTAAAATATACTTGATATATCTAAAATATATTTTTAGAAAATATACTAAAGTACAATTATTTTAAAATGTGTTAAAAGTTAAATAAAATAGGTAAAAGCATGATTCTAATATACTTTTAATATATTAAAAGATAGTACATTGCAAATATACTAACAAAAATTGTACTATTGAAAAAGGGAATATATTTCAAATACAATATGCTTTTTTTCACATGGGGACAAACAGGCCAAACTGGCTTTTCTTTTTCCAATCAATAAAAACAAACCTTGCCATTGATATTCTTCTGTCATTTGGGCTGTTCTGGGTTCGTTGAGACAGAAATCTGTTTAGCGCTGTGTGTTTTGACCTGATGGGCCACACTGCACTCAAGTCAGTGAGACAGAGTGGTATGAAGCAGAGCGCTATGGGAATCGGTGCAGCTTGGACTGTGCTGGGGTCAGCGTGAAGCAGATTTTAAGTGATGTGATGTGGGAATTGCTGATCCGCACGGGCCACATTAGCGTCTACCCCTGGGGTTTCAGCACTGTGCTCAAGGTCAAGACACAGGACAGAGCTGAAAGCTTTCAAACGGAGGAGAGAAAGTCTCTCTTCCTCTCACATCCCTCTTTTCTCCTGTTACTCTCTCAGCATTTATCTCACTCTCATTCCTCTCTCCTTTGTTGCTTTGCAACTTCCTACTGTCCTAGCTATGTTTCCGACTCATAATCCTCTCCTATTGCCTTCTTTTCTTCTCACATCCTCTCTTTTTCTTGACCATCGCAGTGTTTGAAACTGTAGCTTGCCAAGTTATTACCTTCTTACAAATTTTTCTTCCCTGAGGGAAAAAGCACTTTGAGTGAAGGTGTAAAGAAATCATACATTGTAAAAAATGATATGATCAATAAGTTATGAAAAGATATTACATTGCTATTTTTCTTTAACTCATCAAAATAAGTTAAGCAATTTTCAACTTTTTTTATAAGTTATACAAGATTCTGAACTAATTTAAGTCAGTTTAATGTAATTTAATTTGAAATTACTAAACATCCAAGTTGACTAGAATTTAAGGCAGCATTTTTTTTTTTTTTACAATAAGTGTGTGTTGTGTCTGTATGAATGAGTGTGTGCTTGCCAGGTTTGAGTGCTGTGGTGCCTTGCTCTTATACTTAAAGGAAAGGGCTGAACACATAGGCTACATACCAGGATTTTCCTTCTTTAGCACCACAACCTTGCTGTGCGTCTGTTGTGTAATCGAATCATGGCTCCTTCTCACCCTACATTGCAGAAAAAGCAGTGAGCCGTCCTCTCAAAATCTGAAAGAGATGAGAGCAGAGGCTGAGATGGCTGGAAAGCAATATCTGAAAGGGCTGAGCCGAAGTTGGAAGTAATTAACTAAAAGTATCGACTTATACAAACTACATTTTTCAGTAGCGTGACGGTAGTTTAATTTTCCCAGGGACTTACTTTTACGAATAAGTGTTCCATGAGCAAATGCTACAATGGGGTTTTTAAAGTCACGTTGTGGTGTACAGTCGAGCGAGCTGAGGGAATAATCAATCGTGTCTCTGTATATATGTAGGGTTGAAATGTATGAATCATTGTAGCGTTGAATTGCAGTGGCTCACACTAGTGAATCAGTGTGTTCATATAGCTTAAACAGTAAAGAATTGTGCTTTGGATAAAATCGTCTCTCATATGCATGAATGTAAATGAATTGATTTATCCTAAATGGTCCTCTCTCTTATGTGTAGCTTATTTTATATAGAGGAACATTCAGTTAACCGCTTTTGTCCATTGCTATGCTTTCTAAGTTTCAGACACATAAATTAGGGTGCTTTCTAGATGTATTTAGTGTATATTTACCAATTCAAGTTGAGTTTATTCATTCAAAATGTTTTTATAGGGCCTACCCCCCCAAAAAATTATGAAGTTATGTAATAGGGTAATAAGAAGATATTGCCCCCTTATAAGTAGCTTCAATGAAGTTAGTTACTTTTTTGCTAGTAGCTTGCATTGTAGTTAACTATTTTTGCAGAGTTGTCGATAACACTTTATTTTGATGGTCTCTTTGAACATTCTGTTGACTATAAGTAACTTTGCAACTACATGTCAACAAGCTCTCATTAGAGTATTAGTATTAGACTGTCTGCTTAATATCTGCTAACTACTGTCAACTTATTGTAACCCTAACCCTGCCAGTCTACTAATAACACTCTAATGAGAGTTCGTGGACATGTAAGTGCAGTTCAATATAGTTTACAGAATGTGTTAAAGGGACCATCAAAATAAAGTGAAACCAAGTTGTTTTGTGACTGTGAAAACTTTTGTGTCCTGCTTCCCAGATTCATCTCCTGAGGAAAAGGCCCTGATAATCTCCACACTGTCTCAAAAACTGTGCTCGGATTTGCAATATGAACTCAAATTCATCTGAAGGCCAAATTATTAGAACTATACCATCCACCAATGATCTGATTTATGCTTATTTCTAAGAGAATAAATCTGAAGCAAAGTTGATAAAGATAATTCACTCATGCCATCATTTACTCACTCTCATGTCGTTTCAAACCTGTATGACTTTTTGTCTTCTGAAGAACACAAAAGAAGATATTTTGAACATTTTCTTAGTGTTTTTGTCCATATGAACGTCACTTCTGTCCAATGTTGTTTTGTCCTCATTGACATCCTGTTTGTTCCTGACATCCTGGCTGTTTTGACATCCATTGTATGTATTTTATGTTCCACAGAAAAAAAGAAAGTCACACAGGTTTAGAATGACATGATGGCAATTCAATTATGACAGAATTTTATGTAGTTCTGATTCTGTTTCATATAATACTAGGCCATAAGAGCAACCTCAGAAATGTTCTGCTGGGTTTGCATGACAGGACAGAGCTGTGAAAGTGAAGAAGCAGCTCTTGTCTGATGTTGCTGGACAGAATGTTTCAGTGTGTTCTGTGCTCTCAGATTCTCTCCACTTCAAAAGGGACCACACTACCCCTTTTCAGATGTCAGTTATCTTCCCCTTCATCTCTTTTTCTGTCTCCTCTTCTGTCTTTTACAACCACTAGCACCATCTTACCCTCAACACCCCCCCCCCCCTCCTGTTTTCTATACCTACTGTATGTAGCCTGGGTTGCTCAGATCGCTGTATCTCTTTTTACACCAACCTGTCAGCTCTCACCGTTGCCGTAGCGACGCTCCATTGTCATGGCAACCCAGACGGGCTGGGGGGGGGGGGGGTGAATGGGGGAGGCAGAGCAGGACAGAATGCAAAGAAATATGAAAGAGAGAGACAGGCAGAGAATGGAGAAAGTCACCAGTCTTTTCTCATTAAGTGATAAAGAAGGCACACGGCTTCTAATCAGTGTTCCACTGCCAGTTTATCAGCACAAAATATCAGGCCGCCATCTCCTCTGAGTAAATAGCAATGGGCCAGTCCATTTGCTTGTATAATGGCCACCATTATTAATAGTGATGCCGGTATTAACTCGCACGGCTGTGCCTTGTTTTCTACCCCTAGAAGTGAAAACTCAAGCGTGAGGGAGACGGAGAGGTAAAGCACTCATCAGGTCTGGTTAGGAATCTTTTATTTTCCATTCCCCCGTATTCCTGTTGAAGACAGAGGTGACTGGGGTTTCAATCTGCCTCTAACAAGTGAGACGGGATGCAGGTCAGTGCTTCTGTATAAATACGTTTAACCCCATTACCGGCCGTTATGAACGTGAATACTGGGATACTGATTCTGCAGCCAGCCTTATGTCCCAAGGGAAACCCTTCACATACACACACACAGGAACGCACATCACCTTACCTCCGTGCCAGAATAAAGTGTGAGCCAGGCATGGAAAATCAATGTCAGATCAATTTTCCTTATTTCCCACAGCTGGAGCGGCACGCATGGCTCACCAAGCTCACTCTCCTGCTCTTTTTCTCCCTCTGTCTCTCTTTAAAGTAGGCACTGTATGTTGAAATAGTGCCCTAATAGAAATGCATTAAAAAGGCTTCCGAGCCATGTACTGAATGTGTGGGGGAGAAATAAAAACAGATAAGCTATTACAAAGATTGATGGCAACACTGAAGGAACGAGTCTATTCGCTGTCTGGAACGTGTGAAGTTATGCACAATGCTTTCTCACTGAGCTGCTTCCCAACAAGGTCCTCAATCACAAAAAAACCTTTTGCTTGCTTATTTTAGAAGGACCTCTGCATGACATTGTCTCAGGTCGTGTTGAAGACTATTTGGTTCTTCTCTGATGTCCATTTGAAAAAGTGCAGCGTTAATTGAATCCATGTGTCTAACGAGGTCAGGACCCTCTTCCTTTGATATGTTAACAAGGTCATCTTGAAGGACAGCAGAGCACATGGGTTCAGCTCATTTTGCTACAATTGAGCAATCAAGAGTACTGAAATTTGCCCTCTTTGATTCCAATCTAAATCCCATGTATTAAAATATGTGTCATAACCTGATGTAGATGGTTGTACATATCAATGCTGAACCTTTAAAGCTTCAAGCAATGATTTAAAACTAAGAAAGTCTTAGAGTAGACAATAATGTCTTAACAACAACAATTTTTAGCTCAGATGATTGATCTTGGAAGAATTTGCAGGGGAAAAAAGATTTAATTCATATTGAATTTTAAATACAGACTTGTCTTGTCAATTTGGGGCATAGTTTAATATTGTTGAGATTTCTTCTAGAAAAACCCTAGAAGAAAAACAAGTTTCTCAGGAGACAAGAGGAGACAGGAGACAAGAAAAGTCTCTTTTTGATCTATCTTCGTTCTTTCATTGCTCTCTAGAATGAACAACTGAGCATCAGGCTCTGGTACTTTGGTACTGATATGAATCCGATACCTTAGGTTACTGATGATAGTTTTCAATAGATTTAATAAGGTCAGTATATATGCATTTTTATGCTTTTATTCAGCAATTCATGCACTGTATGGAATGAAATGTATGTGCATACATATATGAACACTATAGAGGTAGCTTTTCTGTCATTTGATGGTCTTATTAATGTACAAAAAAATATGACATTTCTTACTTATAGCTTATGGTGATAATTGGTCTTTTTAATTATGGTGATAATTAAAATAGCTAAGGTCATACAAAATAAAAAGTTATTTTAATTTAGCTACATGTCCTACCTTGATTTGAGCTAAATGACCAAATTAGTTAAACAGTATTATTATTCATAGTATAAACATATTTAATGAATCTCGCATGCTTTTTTTCTACTTGTCACAGTCCAGATAGCTAAAGTGTGATGTACTTTGTAGTCCAGGTCAGGTATAATACTGTTCAGAAGTTTGGAGGTTTTTTTTGTAATGTTTTTAGAAAGAAGTATATTGTGCTCACCAAAGCTGTATTTATTTGATCAAAACAGTAAAACTGTGAAATGTTATTACAATTTAGAATAACTGTTTTCTGGTTTAATATATATATTAAAATGTCATTTATTCCTGTGATGGAAAACTGAATTTGCAGCATCATTACTCATTACTCAAATCAATTTAATGCTTCCTTGCTCAATAAAAGTATACAAGTATACAAAGCTCATTTGATACCATTGACCAGAATATTCTTCTTCAACGTATGGATGGTGTCAGAGGCACTGTATTATATGGTTTGCTTCTTACCTTGAGAATAGGACTTTTTCTGTAAATTTAGGCAGAAAAAATTGTGTAGTGAGCTCTGCAGGGATCCGTTTTGGGACCTTTATTATTTTCTCTTTAAATGCTTCCCTTAGCCCACATTTTTCAGAAATACAACATTTAGTATGCAGTAAGGCTTGACACCACTGTTATTGAAATGTGTAAATGATATCAAGAGGTGGATGTCAAATAATTTTCTGCAGTTAAATGATAAAACAGAGGTTTTAATTCTAGGTTGTCCTTCAAATTCCTGCTCTGGAAGTTCAGTTAGGTCCTCTCTCAATCAATGTAAGCAAACAAAAAATCAAAAACCTTGGAGTGATATTCGACTCTTCACTATTTTTTGATAAACAAATTAGTCCTGTTATTAAAGGAATCTTTTTCCATTTAAGATCTATTGTGAAGTTGAAGAATCTTCTTTCAAGCAAAAATGTAGAAGTTTTGATTCATGCACTTGTAACATCACGATTAGATTATTGTTACTATCTTTACTCTGGTCTCACTCAATCTTCATTATCACGATTGCAAGTTGTTCAAAATACGTCCGCAAGGCTTTTGACTGGGTCTAAAAAGAGGGACCATATCTCCCCTATTTTAGTATCCCGTCACTGGCTTCCCAATAAAGTTGATTTTAAAATAATTATGTTTGTATATAAGGCGTTGTCTGGCCGTGCACCAATGTATATAAGTGATCTTCTTGTGCCATTCTGTCTTGCTATTATTGTGTAGACCTGCTTTATACTCTGTACAGCACTTTGTAATAGAATAATGATAATAATTCGTTACATTTATATAGGGGGAATCTCCTCAACCACCACCAATGTGCAGCATCCACCTGGATGATGCGACGGCAGCCATATTGCACCAGAACGCCCACCACACACCAACTTACTGGTGGAGAGGAGACAGTGAGGAAGCCAATCAGTATATGGGGATGATTAGGAGGCCATGATGGACAGAGGCCAAGGGGCAAGTTTGGCCAGGATGCCGGGGTTACACCCCTACTCTTTTTCGAAGGACATCCTGGGATTTTTAATGACCACAGAGAGTCAAATATTGTATTAATATACAGTATATTGTGTTTAAGTGTGCTTTATAAATAAATGTTGTTGTTGTTGTTGTTGTGTATTTCTTTGGGGTCTTACTGACACCAATATTTTGAACGATAGTGTACCAAATCTTTCAAAACTATATTGTATCATATATTGCAATATACATTTTTAGTACTGGAATACCATGCAACTTTATTGCAACCATACTATTCTAAGAACCTATCAGACATCAAACTGTTGTAATATTTCCACATAATTCAGAGCTTGCATCGTGTGCGGTCACGTCTGCTATCTTACATAGTCGGGGTGGAAAAATGACAGCTTGAAGTATGCTGAATCGGATTTGTTTGAATCCTCCTTGGTCCTCGGCTGCTGATTTTGTTTCCTTTTATGGGCGGAGAACGTCGGAGGCCTCGGCATGTCGGGGAATGAGAGAAGGGCACGGTATGTTTGGACTACAAGAGAGGATGAAAGGCTTTGGAGGTCAAGTGGTGTGTTCACACCCGAACTCCACTGCAGCGACTTATGATAATCTGCAGAGCGTGAAAAAAAGAGCAAGAGAGGGAGGAATGGGGTGCTGGGGTAGAATAGATGGGGAGGAAGAAAAAAATAGAGAACGAGAGAGAGATCCCTGGCAGGGTTCATTTTGTGGGGGCTGCTGTTGCGAGCTCACTTTACTGCCGATGTGCTTTGCCTTTTAATGTGGTTGTCTTGAAAGAAGACAAACTCCCTGTTTGCTGCCCTGCTTTGTAGGGAGGTAATTATGTTTGTATGCACAAAGGAAACGCTATAATACTAAAATACACCGAACTCATTCAAAAGCACCAATTTATCCCTTCTACACCCCCCTCCCCCCACCCACCCACACACACATTCGCAAACACTCTAACATGCCGTCTTTCATTCTCTTCATAACTCTGACATGCCAACAGTCTGCCATGCTGCGCGCCACCAAATGATTTGGCCAGTTTGTGCCCACTTAAGGTATTTCTCTTTTTCGCCATTCCCTAATTTTTCTCCTCTGATGAAACACGACGAGTACTTTCCGGTCAATCCAACCAGCCGGTTAATTACAATAAATTAAGCACTCTGATTTAATTAACCTTTTTAGAATTGGTTTGCTGGCAATGCAGTGGGTGGGTTCTTACATCCTGTTGACATTGTACGCTACAGCGAAGGACATCGTTCAGTTTTGCATGAGGGCGACTCCAGGGCCACATGATAATGGCCTAGCTGTGAGAACAGGAGGAGATCTTCCTGGCTATACTGTGGAAAAACATTCAAACATTCTGTGGAAGTAACATTGGTTACTTGGTTTTGCACCAAGTAACCACACTTAAGTTGTTTTTTTTAAAAAGAGGGGTTTGAGGTTCATTGTGTGCAGTCTGGTTTGCTTTTGATATGAACGCAATGCAGCTGTGAACTGTTATTGATTATATATAATCTATTTTACAGCAATAAGCACCTTGCAGTGGTATGCTTTTTGAAAATGTACCATGGTTTGGAGAAACACAACACGATATTAAAAATATGAGTCACTGAGCAGATTCCATAGGTTTGTAAAATCACATCTAATGTTCACAACGCTTTGTATAGGATTAGTTCAGTGTTATTTTAGTATTAATTAATACTATTTTAGTATTAATATTTTGAATATATATATTCTAATATATATACTATATATACTATATATATATATACTAATATAATATATATTAGTTTCTATATAGCTTTTGGTAACACTTTATTTTACAGTGACCTTGTTACACGTTACATGTAGCTTCTATAAATTATGCATAATTACATGCACCTAACCCTAACCCTAAACCAAACCCCAATCCTAATCCTATAGTACATGTAGTGAATTATTATTACATATTATATAATTATAATTATATAATTACACTGTAATACTGACACCGTAAAATAAAGTGTAACCTAGCTTTTTATTTAGTTCAGCTTTCAATTTGTCTAATTTTCGTTTACATTTATATTGTTTTATTTCAGTTTCATTTCAACACCTGAAAATTATTTTTAATAACAACACCAGATTAGTTCACCTAAAAAATTTAATTCTGTCATTTATTCACCCTCATGTCGTTTCATACCAATACATTTATGCAATTCTTTCCCACATAAGTGCAGTCCCAGTTCATAGGAACCATGTGTGTCAAGCAATGGAAGGGACAAAAACATAAAAACACAAAAGTTCAGATGAGTGATGATTTTCAGTAATGTCTGAAAAGTTCCTTACGCTTGTAATATAGTGCAAAAGCCAAATGGGCCAAATGTGTTTATGGTGTTCTTTGTGTTTCCTGGACAAACATAAATAAATGTAATGGGAACACTTTACAATACGGTAGCATTAGTTAACTATTTTATTTAACATAAACTAATAATGAACTGCACTTCTGCAGCATTTATTAATCTTTGTCAATGGCAATTTCATTATTTACTAATACGTTATTAAAATCAAAAGTTGTATTTGTTAACATCAGTTAATGCACTGTGAACTAACATGAACAAACAATGAACAGCTGTCTTTTTATTAACTAACACTAACAAAGATGAACAAATACAGTAACAAATGTATTGCTCATGTTTAGTTCATGTTAGTTAATAATACATTAACTAATGTTAACAAATGAGACCTTATTGTAGAGTGTTACCAATTACATTAAAAGAAGTATACAGCAGCATGAATAAGTGATTACAAAATTAAAATTTTTGGTTGCGGTGTCCCTTTAAGATGTTCAGCCTGTTTTCTAGATTTTGTCCGTTAAGCCTGTGCATAATTTTCTGTTCACCGACATTCAACCACTTGCAATCTTCTAACAGGACATAAATGATGAGGTATGTTTCTGTGACTTTCACATGCGCAAGGATCGTATATTAAATTACTGATGTGAACCTGTCTGCTCCTGTTACACAAACATACCATTTTGCTACTTGACTGTGACACAATTTGCATCAACTGCCACACTAAACAGATGAAGTCTGTTGTGAGGGCTTAATGAATAAGGCTGTTCTGTCTCATCCCTGCCTCCCCCTCTGATATCAATCTACAGCAATAATATCTTCTCATTTACTGAGAAGGATGGCTGCGGGACCCTTCATCTGTCGGACGGTGGGGGCCATGCGTCTTCCTCCCCCGTGCCTGTGTGCGGATGATCTATTCTAATCACATCAATTGCACATTACTTCACTTCCCATGATGCATCACTCCTCTTTAGCCAATCCATTACATATTTATCACACGCATGCTTTGTCGAAAACCACCTCCGTCCCAGCCACACGCTCTCAAACCCAACGATAGGGGGTTTGACGGCATGTTTGGGGTTTAAAACTGAAAAAGCACAACCTGTAGTATGTCCACGCTGTGAGCGGAGAGGCCTAAAGAGGGCTATTGATCGGTGGCCGTGTGACGGATGGCAAAATAAAAGCTTGACAACCTGAACCCAACACCCCCAGCACCACCTGATCTTCAATCAGCCGAACCGCGCACCGCAGGACGCCACCAACTACAGGCACATGAGCTGCAGGTTTTATTACCCCCTTAAGAACAGTCGCAGGTCTAATTGGCAAACTGCGTTCCAATATGCATATTTCACGGCAATGAATACTTAAGCAGGGTTGTATTTAAGAGACGCCGTGCGCCCAGAGCTCCCCTCTCTGAGCCGAGACATCAGCATTGCAGATTTATGCCGGGCCACTGTGAGGGAAAACATAAACACGCAAGGCATTTGATGAAATTTGTCCATTAATGTAGCTCATGGAGGGGGTGGGGGCCCCTGAGGTTCATCATCAGAAAGCATCTACAGTGATCTCCCGGCTGCTTGTTGTTGCCGTGGAGTGTGTGTTGGCATGGTGACAGCAGCGTGGTACATGCGCTCCTCCTGCGGCTAACAATAGCCTCGCCACAGTCTAATCATGACTCAGCCGCTAGGCACAAAATTAAAGAAAAAAACACAAATTAGGTACATGAGGAAGAGGGAAGAAGGGGAATGGGGCGATCGCATGTAATTCAGACGATGGCAAGAATAACAGTGCGCAAAAAGCCATTATGTTTGTTATTGTTGATTCAGGCTGCGTGTTATCAGATGGAAGAATAGTGCCAATTATAAATGCTTCTGTGTCTCTCCATCTCTCTCTCTCTTGACCACGCTCTCTCTCCCTCCCTCTCTCTGTCTATCTCGATGCAGATGCTTTACTTTGGCAAAATCAAATTAGCAAGAGGGTTAGTTATTTGATTAACGCACAAAAAGCAAGGAAGCACTTCAAGCACACTCATGCTTTCTCTCCCTCATGCGCCTCCTCACTTTATGTTAGTGGACATTTTCATGTTGCCCTGTCAATTTTGCCTGGTTTATTATAAATCTTGTTTACTGTTCAGATTTACTCAATGTTCTTTATGTTTGGGGGGTCAGCCATCTCAGTTCTGTTTGTGTGACAATAATAATGGCATGTCAACTTATTTTCTCATTTGAATACTTTTAATACTGCATGTTTCGTTGACCTAATCAAAACCCAGGCAATTATTAGAGAAGATTTATATCAGGGGGTTTAAAAGTATTCAATGGTCCCCTTGTGATAGACTAAAATACAAAGGCAGTTATATGGTTTAATGTATAAAAAACATTTGTATTGTGCAGTTTTATATTGTGGTATTATAAAAGCAAAAAAATAATAACAATTGTTTTAAAAATTACATAATTGCCATTTGTAATATCACTAAAGCAACTTGTTCATATATATTTGCTAAACATAATATTATTCTAAATGTAAAATATACCTGAGATATACAAATTAATTTTGTTTTTATATACAAATTAATTTTATTTTATATCTTGCACTGTTAAAATCTAGTGCTGTTAATAGAATAAAACACACACAAAAAAGCCATCAAATTTGCTGAATGTGAAATTAAAATTATTTACATTATGATTTTATTATGTGAACCCATTAACTTTGCCTGCTGTGAAAACCTCCATGTTATACAAAAAAACTTTTCAGAAATGTTCTCCAGTAAAGTGATGTTTCTGTTCCTTTGTCAGTTTCCCATTGAGGACATGTGATGAATGTTCACCCAGAAATGAAAATGATGTTATCATTTCTTCATCCTCATGTCATTCCAAACCCGTATTACTTTTATTTTTGTCGAACACAAAGGAAGATGTTTTTAGAAATGTCTCAGTTTTTTTCTTTTTCCACACAGTGGAAAGTCAATGACTGGATACCAACAAACTATTTTCTTTTATGTTCTGCAGAGGAAAGAAAGTGATACAGCTTTGGGGCGACATGAGGGTGAGGAAATGATGACAGAGTTGCCATTTTGGGGTGAACCATCCCTTTAAGTTTTGTCTAATAATTTCTTGTATGATTAAGAAAAGCCATGAAAAGTGTCAGCCTGATACTTAGGTGTTAAGTATTTTTTTCAAACTGTTAAAATGGCCGTGGGGTCTCTCAGACCACACACAGACCGTGAGGGTTAATGGCACGGAAGGCAAATGTTTGCGCAAAAGCCTCTCGTTCCGACACAAACCGCTCAACACGAGCAGACGTGCTAAACTCACTCTCAGCGCCATAAACACAATATTTTGCAATCACGCCGAGCAGAGCAGCTCGCCTTTGCCTGCTCGCGTAGAGTTCGCTCCACATTAACTTCCTCAGGTTTCATGTTAATGAGGGATCCTGTTCCCGTTTAATAGCTGGCTGTGCTCAAGCCTGCACTGAAAATCAATTTCCAGTCATTTCCACAGAGCATGTCTGCTGCAGTCTCTTCAGGAGTAACAGAGGCCCTACCGACAGAGAAAAATCCATTACGGAGAGAGAGGGAGAGGAGGAGATATGTCCAGACACAGAAAACAAGGCAAAAGGAATCATCGACGAGAGAAAAGAAGCCAGGGATGAGAGGATAGATAAAGGGAGAGAAGGAAGGTAGAGAAAGAAAGACTGAAATGTTGAACATTTATCAACAAGCAAGCGCAAGAAAGAAGATGGCGCACAGAGAAGGAAGAAGGAGCAGAGAAAAGAACAATCAATCGCAGATCTGCCAGACGAATGGGACATTCTGAGATGTTGAAGGCACAGATAGGATGCTCAGATTGATGGGAGGAGGAAAAGAATGCAATTCTCTGGGGAGACGAGAACACAATGAGGAGAGAGAGTCCTGCACCTAATGACACATAATAGGCCCGTAACACTTAACAGCAAACAGTTCCATTCCACAATGCGGCCACATAGCAGAGGGCATTAAATATTCATTTCCACCTCTTGAGATGCCGGTAAGCTGCGTCATCAGTTTGACAGTTGATCATTATAACAGCCTCAGCGGCAGGACACTGGAGAGACAGCAGCCATGAGGAGCACGCTTCCACTTTAGGATCTAAACACCGGCCTTTTGCGTAACTGCAGCTCTGTCCAGCGGGCAAATTGTTTGCAGCCATTGAACTGTAAAACAGCCCAAAAGAGAGTAAAGCTACTAAAAAACATTGTAAGTGAGGTAGTCAGATCAGTGTTTCATGTATACCATGTATGCAAAATCTCTACCAAAGATCATGAGAACTGAGGCACATTTGAAATAACCGATGACCGTATGCAAATATTTTTCATAAGGGCTGGATAAGGAGGGAAGTGAACTCATTAAATTAAAATTAAAGTGCGAATGTGGAAGATGAGGAGTGACTCTAAAATTAGCACAGGATTTTCTGTCCAGCGCTTTATCTGTGCAGTGAATGAACCTTTGTCGCCGCAAGAGAGCTCGTAATAGAGCGAACTAGAATTGAGGAAAGCAATATTAACAGTAGGCTAGGATATGCTCATCATAATTATAGTCTCACACGCCTCTCATTTTGCCTGTAATTAGTTAAAATGACTCTTATGATTGATCAAATATCCAATTTTAACATCCAATGTCAGTGTAACTTTGGCTTACAAGGTATAACTTAGTAATGCACATTTATATTTCTAAAATAAATGAATGAATGGATAAATAAACTTCATTAACTTTAATCAGGGTGTGTTTGAAGTGGAAACATACAGTATACTACAGAATATATACTGCACACTTCCTAATTTTATGCAATGCTGTAATAATCATTTCAAACTAAACTGTGTTATATTTTCACAAAATTACTTCGTATTGCATTTTTAATGAAGTAAATGCCATCCATTTATTATGAAATAAAAGTGTCATTTTGCATCTTTAATCCAATTTTGAATAGATTTGGTCAGATTAAATAATCAAATCAAGAAGAAGTTCAGATTTGCAGCCGATACCACTTTTTTAGTCGTCATTCTTAAAATGGAAGGTAAATAATAATATATAAAAATAATGCAAAAAAAAAAAAAGTAAAATTAGTCTAATATTCCAAGCATACTCTTAAGTAATTAGTATACAGTAAAGTACATCAACTGCTTCCTCTGTAATGAATGTAGTGAACTCAAAGTGAGTGTGTCGATGCACTTCCTGGCTCACAGCAATAATTCAAGTACCATGGTTAAAGGGTTAGTTCACCCAAAAATGAAAATTCTGTCAGTAATTACTCACCCTCATGTTGTTCCAACCCCGTAAGACTTTCGTTCATCTTCGGAACACAAATTAAGATATTTTTGATGAAATCTGAGAGCTGGATCACTCCTCCACAGGCTTATGGACACTATAACTTGCTGGCACAGAAAATGTATTAAAGACATTGTTAATATAGTCCAAGTGACTCCAGTTGCTCAATCTTAAGTTTATAAAGCGACGAGAATACTTTTTGTGCGCAAAAACAAACAAAAATAACGACTTTTCACTTCCTTCTCTCTGGTCCTCGAGTCTTTTCACGTAGTGTAATAGCGTAGCGCGTCTGTGTTGCACGTCACCACGTAGGCTCACTATTGGGCGACTCTGGTCATGTGTGATACGTGGTGACGTGCAACACAGAAGCGCTACGCATAAACACCACGTGAAAAGACTCGAGGTCCAGAGAGAAGGAAATGAAAAGTGGAATAAAGTCGTTATTTTTGTTTGTTTTTGGGACACAAAAAGTATTCTCGTCGCTTTATAAACTTAAGATTGAGCCACTGGAGTCACTTGGACTATATTAACAATGTCTTTAATACATTTTCTGGACCAGCAAGTTAAGGTGTCCATAAGCCTGCAGGAGGAGTGATCCAGCTCTCAGATTTCATCAAAAATATCTTAATTTGTGTTCTGAAGATGAACGAAAGTCTTACGGGGTTGGAACAACATGAGGGTGAGTAATTACTGACAGAATTTTCATTTTTGGGTGAACTAACCCTTTAATGTGTGTGTGGTACAGGTATACCCTACGTTTTGTGATGGGTATGGTTAGGGTTAGGGTTAGTGTTAGGAGATAGAATATACAATTTGTACAGTATAAAAATCATTTTGTCTATGGAATGTCCCCATAAAACATGGAAACCCAACGTGTGTGTGTCTTGCTGTGTTTGAGACTAGAACTGAGAGACCCCGTTACACAACAGGCTCATAAGCTATTCACACATGTGTTGCAGTGGCGTCTGCACGTCATCGACCCTGCTGTGTCCTAGCTTAACCGCTACTCAAGGAGAGCTAGTCTGTCTGCATCTCACTAACACTATTGAATCTGTTGGATATCAGGCATTGGTCTCTAAAGATGAGCATGTATATGATCCCTGGACATGATGATATCTGAATCTTTAAAATATGTGTTCACATTTTCAGTGACCTTGTATACCTCAAGTTACTGTGTCATTCTCATTATCTCAAGGTGATTTTTGTCTCAGTTATGTCAAATGGAAACTGTTTTTTAAAGAAGAAACACCTGGTCTTAATATAAATGTGATACAATGAAGCATTTTCCTCTTATGAAACACTGTATAGCCACCTTAGTTCCTAAAATCCTGAATTCTAAACAAAACTGCTAATGAAATGTCACACTAGCCTCTTTGACCTTTCCATGTTCAGTAACACAAGACATTAGAGCAAACATGCCCTTTAGTGCTGATGTGAAACTACTATTCCCTGTTTAGCATTAAGATTTTGACCACATTCCCATCTTATAGGAATAGGAAGTAGCCTGAATGTACTATCAGGAGCATTCTATTCCAAAAGGAGGTGTGCTGTTCCTGGAAGTTCCTTTTCAGCGGGGGCAGACAGAGTCAGCGACATGTCCATCATAACGCATCAGCCTCGAGTCCCAGTATCCCAGCATCCCCTGTGCTCTCATTCACTCTCTCACTGTCTGCCAGCGAGCTACACTTCACTGCATGCTCAAACACTGTGTTTTCCCCCCTGAAACTCACCATTTTATATCAGTACTTATATAGGCAACGTGCAAATATTATGTGGCCGTAAAAAGCAGGTGAAATGCTGCATGACATTATTTACACTAATAAAATGCTGCAACGCGTCTGATTAAACTCGTAGATCAAGTTCGGTCCTCTCTATTCACACTGGTTTTCCGCTCTCTTTGCACTCGTTAATTAGCATATTAGCGAAGCTCCGACAATAAAGGCTTGTTCTCCGTAACAACAGCCGTTCAGCGACAGGGCTCTTGTTCCATTACAAAAGAATAATAGATTCACAAGGACACATTTCCTCCAACATACTCAAGATTCATGCCCCAGGAATGTATCTGCACGTGAGAAACCCAGACAACAGACATCTGGTGCCATAGACATCCCAAGGCGTACCTTATCAGCCGTATGCAAGCACTGCTAAATCCTCTTCGGCTGTTGAGAATCTAGTTTGTGACTTGCTCAGAATTTCTGAATATCAGTTTTTCATATTCTGTCATTACATTTCTGACTACCACACATTGTTATGCAAAGCATGGGTGACCTCAAGATTTTGAAAAAAAGGGGGAAAAATACTGCTAGTGTCCCTACCAAGTGTCTTAACCAGCAAGTCTCCATTGGTCAACCTGTCTCATACAGTTTGACCAGCATTTTTGTTGGTCAAAAGCATTGCTATACTGGTCCACACCAGTATGTATCCAGCATTAACCCGCTTGTAAATTCATGCTTGTCTAAAATGGTTTCATCAAGCTTGGAAATACAGAATGCTAGTTTTAATGAAATAAAAAGCATGCACTTGCTCAAGCAATATATTATGTTTAGAATTCCCATTGAGTTTTAGATTGACATGATTTTGATCATTTTTGGCTCAAATCACCTAAATCCAATCATGACTAATGTTGAATTTTTATGAAATTTTTTTAAAGTGGCAAATTATAGTTATATAGGCCACAGTTATATATTTCATTGCTTTATGGTCTAATGAGACTATAAAGCAATGAAATATATAACTCAGATTCAATATTGAGGGTTGCATTCTGGATATTATTCTTTTTTTTCTTCCTCGCAATCTACATTCTGACATTTGCATGTTATCCTTCATCCCCAACTATATGAATGAAAAATGTGAGCTTGCATAAAAATGGAGCCACTGGAATATCTGTCTGAACTACTATCAGTAATATCGTTTGTTTATTTAACTTACTTGTATTTTCCTACTCCTCAAAGTGCTGCTTAAAGAATTAGAAGTGGTGCAGGATTTTGTAACATTATAACATAATGTGAGTCTGACATAAAATATAGTAGGCTAGTGTATGTAGTTTCAGGGACACCAAAGCCACCAATTCGTGTGTGTGCGCGCGTGTGTGTGTGTGTGTGTGTGTGTGTGTGTGTGTGTGTGTGTGTGTGTGTGTGTGTGTTTGTGTGTGTGTGTGTGTGTGTGTGTGTGTGTGTGTGTGTGTGTGTGTGTGTGTGTGTGTGTGTGTGTGTGTGTGTGTGTGTGTGTGTGTGTGTGTGTGTGTGTGTGTGTGTGTGTGTGTGTGTGTGTGTGTGTGTGTGTGTGTGGGCAGAAACAGCTGAAGTGTTTGGAGTGATGGACAGAATAAAGCGATTTTAGAACATATTAATTCAAAGTGAAGGAGATTAAGCCGAGCAGAAAAGCTAAAAAGGTGCTGTGATTGTCAGTAGTTGAAAGTAAGACTTTGGATAAGATTCTACCCATCTTGACCGTATTTATGGTGCTCCTTGTAATGCGTCTTTACTGCATGATGTGGTCAAGACCTTAATAAGATGGGATTATCTGACTCCTACATTTTGGTGACAAAGATGTGAGTCAGAGCATGTGTTAACCTTGGTTATACATCTTTTTTCTAAACGCAGCCTATTCTGTCAACATCTGCCTTTCCCTCCCCACAGAACATCGTTTATGAACATTTTTATCCTGTCATACTGTAATTCATCACTCAATGGTTCTACTTAGCAGACCTTGAGAAGCGTTTAAAAATCCCCCCACGTTTAAATAAAGACACGCATTTATACAAAGCAGAGCAACCTTGAGTTAGTGTGGAGCGTTATCCCGACCATAAAGACATCCTATTCAAACTACTTTTTTTTCCACACTTTTGTGTTTTAGATTGAAGTACATTGAAGCAGTATGTTCTGGGTGGATTCCAGGAGGATGAAAGTGACAGACAGAGAGAGCGAGAGAGAAGAGGATGTGTAACTGCATTTTCCTTTTTTTGTACTTACACTTTTTTTTTATTATCATTATATTTCAAGTATGTTTTCAAACAGTGCCATCAAATGGCCATTTCACCAGCGTACATGCACTTGTATTAAAGATGCTATAATATTAGGCTATAACAAATGCTAAGTCATAATAATAGTGGGCTATTTAGTTGATGCTTGTAAAAAAGTGACTCCACTCAAAAGTAATCAAGAAATGCAATTATACAGTTTCAGTCTGACAGATTATTATTTGTGGTAGTGTACAGAAGGTAGGTGTGTTTCTCGCAGCACCACGAAACAGTCTCAGATTATAGTTTGTAATCAGACAGCGCCATCTGCTGTTTAATTTAGAAAGTGATCATACTTTCTCCATGAGACAATAGTTTGAGGCTCGTATATAAACACTATGACCTGGTTTCACAGACAGGATTAGGCCTTAGTTCAGTTAGGACATTTAGCTTATAAACGTGCCTTAGAAAAAAAAACATTACTGGTGTGCATCTTGAGACACAACAATGGCAGTGACATATTTAAAGATATATCAGTGCAAGTTGCTTTCAGTTAAAACAGCTCAAACTGTTTAAGAAAATGGGGGTATATAAATAAATGACAAAATTCTCTCTCGTTTAGATTTTCATGACAGCGTGGGGAAATTATATCTTTAAGTCTGGAACCTGGATTTGTTGAAATAAATGGTTGCGTATGTCACATTGTCTGATGTAGCTGGTGTCTGTGGAGAGATGAGACAAATGAACAGCTTTTGGGAAAATGACAATCACAAATGGCACAACATTAAATGAACAACATTATATAATATACTGTTTTGGACCGTAACATATTAATAAACATCTGCACTCACCTCATCTCTTTTATTTATGTTTGTTTTTTCTGCAGAAAAAGATCTTTATGAGATGATGTTGAGTTGAGATGACATTTTGGAATTCTAGGATGTAAAATATCTTACCATATCTGTTTCTTCTTACATGACGATACATTTCAGGACTTTTCTCTCTGTTTCCCAGTGTGCTGCTGCACTCTACTGGAGGAAGAAGAAAACCAGACCTTCATTTTTTTTGGGGGGGGGGGATTTGTTGTTGTGAATTTTTATATATTAAGTTATTTCAGTAAAATAGTAAACATAGCTTGCAGCTAATGGATAGGCTATATGAAATGAAATATATTTAGCCGATTTGAATACCTCTATCTTTCCTCATTTGGATGATGTTGATATAGACTGGTTCAGACTCCGGAGGGTCCGAGTGCACTAAAAGAATTGCAAATACAGCAAGAGTTATAGTTTAGAAAGAAAGAAAGAAAGAAAGAAAGAAAGAAAGAAAGAAAGAAAGAAAGAAAGAAAGAAAGAAAGAAAGAAAGAAAGAAAGAAAGAAAGAAAGAAAGAAAGAAAGAAAGAAAGAAAGAAAGAAAGAAAGAAAGGAAGAAGTGATTCCCTCATGTACCAAGACAGAAAATACAGATACACAGATGTTTTTTACCTGACATTCGTTTTCTGTAAAGGTAATACAATAGAGCTCCAAGCAGAATCCCAACACACAGAGCCAAAACAGAGGATACCGTAGCCTTTGCATATTTGTTGAATTCTAAAAGAAAATAGAGACTTTATTTATATTAATTAAATTCATTTGTTGACATTTCTTTCCAGGATCATTTGAAGATGAGCTATAGAACATGTTGGCTACATTGTACATTTTGAGCATACTTTTTTTCCGCGATAAGGTGAAAAGTACTGTATATTAATGGTTAAAGATTTTACCTTGGTTTGTTGATGAGGAAAGACTGATTGTTATAGGAGCCAGAGCTCTGAGTGTATCCTCAGTAAAAACTGCACACTGCCAGTGCTCTGTTTCACTGCTGGACAGATTCACTGTGAGTTGTAACTTGTTGTTTTTCTCAGTCATAATTTGCTGTTTTCCCAGCACTCCTCTGTTCCCCTCCATCCTGAGCCAGACCAGCGTCACTGAATCAGTCACTTCAGAAACTTCAGAAACTTCACACGTAAGAATCACTGACCTTTTCCTCAACACACCATCAGGGGGCTCCACTGAGACTGAATCAACAACAACATCAATTACCTTTTAAATGCAATGAACAAATGTACTGATGAGAAAAATGTAGCTGAGAAATCAGTGTATTTATTTTTATTGATTGATTGACTGATTGATATTTGCAAACCTCTGATGGTGCGAAGCATTGTGGTTGTATAGTTTGTATCTTTTTTTTGATCATTTGTAATACACCTGTATTTCCCACTATAATTGAAGTTCACAGGTGAGATGTGAAAGATAAACGATTGACTATTGTATTTAGTTGAAGAAAGTCTTCCTGGTTTAATTTGTCCTTTAACTTGAACTTTACTTCCTTTTTCAACTGCTATCAGATCAGTCTGTGAATTAGGCCTCGGCTCCCAGGTCCACTTCCATCTATAGTATTCCTTTCTAGACTTGCAGATCAGTGATATGTCACTATTATCAGAGCTTTGTCTGTAAATGGTAAACATTTTATTTCCATTATGTGAATCTGGAAAGACAATAGGTAAGGAATTTCAGTGAATACATCTCAGTTAGTACATTTCAGTTTTAATCTTATTTCTGGAAAGCACTGTCTTTTACAATAAAGACAAAGACTTTTGCACATTATTAATTATAAGTTAATTTATTAACTTGCAGTATTCTTAATGAAAATATTTTAGATCTTTATTATTTAGGCATACACCACAGATTTAATATAAAATAATATACTTACTTGAACTGACATTAAGCGTGTGAATCCTAACCGTTGATACATTTCCATCTTCCATTAATCTACAGTAATATTTGCCCTGATTGTGTTCATCAACGGTGTGTAAAATGATGTAAGCAGAGTTGTTGTACAGTAGAGTGGTGTTGGATGTTTGTTCTCCATCTGTCTCCCACTGCAATGTTGAGGATTCAGACAGGAAAGAGACCTCGCATCGCAAAGACACATCAACGCCACGCAGAACTTTGGAAGAGTATTAGAACCAATTGTGAGAAAAGTTGTGTATCTTTCCTACATTCATAACAAAATTTTGTTAATTTTAAAATATTTGTTCTGTCTACTAACCTTCCTTTGGGGCAGTTTGAAATGCTGAATAGGATAAAAAACAATTACAATTACATAAAATAAACCTTGCAGGACAAAACACAAAGTCAAGTCAAGTCATCTTCATTTATATAGCGCTTTTAACAATGTAGATTGTCTCAAAGCACAAAGTGTGCTATACATTATCTGAGGACTTTCCATAAATACAACATATGTTCAGCAGCATTTTCAAAGCATTTGAACAAAGAGAGGCTACAGAATATACTGTATGCTTTATAAATATTTTTTTTTTGTAGTGTCAGGTTGTTGATCACTGATGTTAACACACAGACATCTGTACACAGTATCTGCTGTCATGTAATGTTCAACTTCAGTAGATTTATGTGTCTGTGAGAGTGTATGAGTGATTTTTTTATCTTTTACTTTAGTTAATTTGTTTTGAATTAAACCGTTATCTTTAAATAGATATTTGATTACAATGGAGATTATGAAACCTACAGATTACTGTAATGTATAAATTATAATGTTTAAACTTTTTTTTTTAAATAGTTTGAACATTATCAAATCATTCCATAATTTATGAATTTCTAATTAGTGTATGTTGTGAGTAAAATAAAAAACAGCAAAAGAGAGAAGAGTTTTTGATATGATCAATTGGTTAAAGTGAGACTCACCGATGGCGTGGAATCGGGAACAAAATCCACACATCAATAAAAAGATTTTAAAAGGTTTAAGTGACATGATTCTTCTTGTCAGTGCCTCGGATACAATGATGCACTCTGAAGAAACAGCTAGCCAGTACATTTTAATGGGCGGTGCAATATTCAGAAATTTGTCTGTCATAGAAAACAACCAGCACATGAATTTTAAACAAAATCTCCATGCAGAGAGATACTGTACTATCTAGCACTAATTTATTTTGCAGCATTAATTACATTTAGACAATTACATTTAGACACATATTTCTAAAAATCTAACTCATAAAAAAGAAATCATGTTTTTTGAAATCTTCTGTTTGTACATGCTTTAAACATCTCTAATAAACCCATTTTAGGTTATTTTGCATCAGTAAAATAAAACAAGTTGGACAGGTGAAAAACATATATATATTTTTTTAGATTAGTCTGGTTTTCACGATTATCTAATTTCCAGTGCAGGAAATGATTTGCTAAACTGAACTATCTTGAGGTTTCTCTCAGGCACACGTATCTGTGATCTAAAGTGTGATATAAACTCACAACCAGCGTTTTTGAGGGCTATTTTTGGAACTTAGTTTATAAGGCACATGCAGTAAACTCTACAAAATATTAAAAATTATCACTGTCTATTGTTTACTGGGCTTTTTTAAGGCACTAGCATTTGTTAAGCTATAAACAATGTATTGTGAAAATCATTATAAATTGTGTAAATAAATTAAACTGAATTGATATACAACCCCCATGCCTCAAAAACCTTGTCAAAACCTGCCATTAAACAGCTTTCTTTATAGGCTTTTCAATGAACAGTACAGTAAATTATGAAATTCTGTATTTATATAAGGAAACAATAATGCAAAACTATAGATTTTGGCAAAAAAAAATGAATTTAATAAAATGTACAAAAATTCATTTGAATAGAACAGAAATAAATTAAAATATATATATTTTTTTTAAAACTAATGTGTTAGACAGTTTTTGAACTTTTGTTTCATGTTCCAGTTCTGAGTGCTGGTCTGAGGTGGTTATAGTTAGACAAGAGGCATAAGAAACATTATTATTGTTTTTTTTTAGGTCACGCACAGGGTCCGATTCTCAATATTAACTTACTATTAACTATGACTTTTGCCTCAATCAACTCCTAAGTACTGCTTATTAGATGGTATCGTTGTTAAGTTTAGGTATTTTATGGGTATAGGATTAAGGGACATACTGTAGTATATGGTCATGCAGAATAAGGCATTAATACTGTATGTGGTGTATAAGTAGGCTACTAAACAGCCAATATCCTAGTAATATGTATGCTAATAAGCAACTTTAATATTGTGAATTGGATTCTAAACTAAAGTGTTACCGTTTTTTTTTTTTTTATTAAATCCCTTGCCTTCACAGAGTCAAATGTGCCTGATAAAATTTCATATCTCAAAATTAGCAATATAATGACTTTTATAGGCTTCAGTTCACACAGGGAATGCAATCATTTTAAATTTATTTTTATGAATGTCTTCATTTAAAATGCTTGCAATTAAGTATTTTCTTTTTGCATTCTTACTTTTGGTTGAGCTAAAAGCTAAAAAAATCAGTTACACTTTATATGCAGGTGACGTAGTTAAATTGTACTTATTCAAATGAGTACTGAGTAATATTAAATAACTACATATAGAGTTACGGTTAGGATTAGGGTTTGGGTTATAGTTAGTTACTTGCAGTTATGCATAATTTTATTACTTTACTAAGTACATGTAGTAACGTGTAATCACCTTAAAATAAAGTGTTACCAAAACATCTTCGCTTTTTCCATACCAGGAAATACGTTGCAACATTTAGCAGAATTGCGTGTCATGAAACCACATGAAGGTTTCTTTCTGGTATGCAAACATATTCAAGTCTGATTATACTCTGATGATGATGTTTGTGGCATTTGTTTTCTCCTATGAAAATAAACCCAACGGCCCTTTACTTACAGCACACTCACAATCTCACTTGAGCAGAACAAGCTTTATTACTCTTAATTCATTTCTATCATACCAAAATAATGCACGACTAGCTTATTATTAATAAAAGATTCATTTGATGTCTTTAATTCCATTCAAAGATGATAATTAAAAAAAAAAGAAATACAAGGTTCTGTACATGATTTTTCCAGAGTGAAGACTCATTGTGCTGTAGCTGAATAGATGACTGTAGTACTGCAGTCCATATCCTGTAGATATTGAGATATACAAGCTTAAAGAGTGTACTTTTACTGTAAATCACAAACAACACATGTATCATTAGCAAATCAAAATGACAGTCTGAAATGTTTATGAAAGAACATGTTTTCAGCTGACCTCTGAACTTGCAGGATTGGTTTTAAACCTGCTGTCATCTCCTGGAAAATAGTCACGGATTTAGCATATTTGTCATTGTAAAGAACACACAGAGGTTAATAATGTGCAGATAAGCTAATGTCTCTTTAAGACAAGCCTAATTGATTTAGCAGGCATTTTATTAAATATTTGCTATGTAGGCCTATGCAAAAAAAGGTATACAAGTACAGCTCCAATCTACTTGAATGGAGACAGCCCAAATCATGATAAAATCTGTTTCTTTCAGGCTTATCGAGCTAATAAGCATGCATATAGAGTAGGCTACAAAAAACAGGCTAATGTCTCTTTAAAAAGTCAATACGCTTTTGTAACTGAAAGTCACAACAATTAGCCTATTCAGCTGCCACATTGAGTGTAACAATTTGTCCCGTTTATTTTTCTATGGAGCATCTTCTCCTCCTCGTACTGTCTCTGAGATCAGCTCACCTGTTTTTCGCTGAAGTCTGAAGAAACTAGAAGTCCCAGCAGCAGAATCAGCACAGTGCCAATGTCAGCACACACACCACGATGATCACGTTCTGTAGATAACTTTCCTGTGTCATATCTTCTGCAGAAACACGTGGAGTCAGATAATACACCAACACTGCCCAGCGTCATGACTACACAGTGACAATTCACTATTTGTATGCTAGTACGTAAACTTAATGGTTAATTTATTACCTTGGTTTGGTACAGTTGAGGTTTCTGTTGATGAGGAAAGACTGATTGTTATAGGAGCCAGAGCTCTGAGTGTATCCTCAGTAAAAACTGCACACTGCCAGTGCTCTGTTTCACTGCTGGACAGATTCACTGTGAGTTGTAACTTGTTGTTTTTCTCAGTCATAATTTGCTGTTTTCCCAGCACTCCTCTGTTCCCCTCCATCCTGAGCCAGACCAGCGTCACTGAATCAGTCACTTCAGAAACTTCACACGTAAGAATCACTGACCTTTTCCTCAACACACCATCAGGGGGCTCCACTGAGACTGAAATCAACAACAACAATTACCTTTTAAATGCAATGAACAAATGTACTGATGAGAAAAATGTAGCTGAAAAATCAGTGTATTTATTTTTATTGATTGATTGACTGATTGATATTTGCAAACCTCTGATGGTGCGAAGCATTGTGGTTGTATAGGTTGTATCTTTTTTTTGTTCATTTGTAATACACCTGTATTTCCCACTATAATTGAAGTTCACAGGTGAGATGTGAAAGATAAACGATTGACTATTGTATTTGGTTGAAGAAAGTCTTCCTGGTTTAATTTGTCCTTTAACTTGAACTTCTCTTCCTTTTTCAACTGCTATCAGATCAGTCTGTGAATTAGGCCTCGGCTCCCAGGTCCACTTCCATCTATAGTATTCCTTTCTAGACTTGCAGATCAGTGATATGTCACTATTATCAGAGCTTTGTCTGTAAATGGTAAACATTTTATTTCCATTATGTGAATCTGGAAAGACAATAGGTTACATGGTGAATTTCAATGAATACATCTCAGTTAGTATTTCAGTTTTAAACATATTTCTGAAAAGCACTGTCTTTATACCCTAGTGAAAATTAATATACTAAAATGTATTTGAAATACATTTATATTTATGTACTTAATATAAATACCCTGCAATTGTACTTTTGGTTGGTATACTAAATTGATATACTTAAAGTCTGCTAAATTGGAACAACTAATTTTGTTCTTAATGCTCTGTAGTTTTCTGGAAATAGTGCTGAGGTCCAACTAAAGATATATTTATATTTATATACTTATATTTGATTGTGCTAAAGTGGAACAATTGCAAGTATACTTAAGGTACACTTTAAATATCTTGCATTTAAAGACTGATATTACACAGAGATCATACTATCCCTATATAGTGATATTAAAACACCTTTTAGGCTTTAATATTAAGAAATGTGTATTGTGCAATAAAGAATTTATTTATAAAACACTAAATATATATATGTGAAATTTCTATCAAAATATTTGAGAATGGAGAATTAAAACTGATCTGTTTCAAGAACCACAAATATTATTTAATTCAAATCAATATTATTAATATATTTAACACACTCTTAAGAAATTAATAAGTTTACTCAATTAAAACAATGCACCCCTGCCCCACCCTCCGACATGACTACAAATCAACGGTTGAGTGAATGCGGGCTGTTTGAACTCTCTCCGGTCTCCAGAACAGTTTCTTCTCAGCGTGGCATATTGCATTTCTCAACGTTGCTGTTTCATCTTGCTATACTGCTCTAAAGACTGAGCTCTTGGTAGCCAAAGATGCTACTATAAAACTAAAAGTTCCCCTTGCAACTGAACGACTATGTCTGACTGTATGGTGATTTGTGATGTAGGCTAATACACATGGCTCATTGAAACGTGGAAGTCTCTAGTCCTTTAATTCTTTATGCAACATCATGTTTTTAAAAGCAGGTGTTACAAGGTAAAGTTTAATGTTGTGTCTGCTGGCTTTATTTCTTCAACAGCTTCAAGTTCAATGCACTTTCGTGTTCTATACAGGCCGTTTCAAGATTATTTTCATGCCAGTATTTTCTACTGCGCCTATATTGCCTTTAAATCCATATAATTTGTGCTGTCATTGATGGAAAAATATGTTTGCTTATAGCAGTACTTGTAACAGTATAGAAAGAACGCAAAGTAACCCCAGTTTTGCGTGGTGGCGTAATTGGTTAACCGAGTGCGCTTATGTTTCCTACATTCAATTTACATATATCTGTTCCCATGGTCTGACAAATGTTCTCCGAATAAGTGAGTTACTGGTATACTTTGGGGTTTCTGTAAAATTTCATTATTTATAAAGTTTAGGCTACTTTATTGTATTTGAAGCAAACAATAATAATGCCATTAGCACACTTCAAGTTTATTTGGAATGCCATTGCAATGTGTTTTAAAAGCACTAAAAGTATGACCTCAGTTTGTTATCAGTATAATATTAATGTATGTTCAACACTCACAATGTAATTGAATTACAGTTGTAATGTCACCAAAATACATTTGAAGTTTATTTTGAATGAATTCTATATTTCAAAACTTAAATACAAGAGTACATATTTAAAGTGTACTTAAGTACACTTGGAATAGTTCCACTTTAGCACAAATTTATATTTAATACAATTTAGTTGAACTTCACCACTGCTTTTGGACAACTAAAATGCATTTAGTATACAAAATTAGTTCTTCCAATTTAACAGACGTTAAGTAAACTAAGTTATAGTGTGCCACATAATAGTTCAACTAAAGTACATTCAAATAAATTGTGCATAAGTATAATAAAAAATTCACTAGGGTAGGCCTAAAGTTTTTTATTTTTTATTTGAGATGACTTCTTCACATTTAACTTAATATTTTTGATTAAAATATTATAGACCATTATTATTTAGGCATACACCACAGATTTAATATAAAATAATATACTAACTTGAACTGACATTAAGCGTGTGAATCCTAACCGTTGATACATTTCCATCTTCCATTAATCTACAGTAATATTTGCCCTGATTGTGTTCATCAACGGTGTGTAAAATGATGTAAGCAGAGTTGTTGTACAGTAGAGTGGTGTTGGATGTTTGTTCTCCATCTGTCTCCCACTGCAATGTTGAGGATTCAGACAGGAAAGAGACCTCGCATCGCAAAGACACATCAAGGCCACGCAGAACTATGGAAGAGTATTAGAACCAATTGTGAGAAATGTTGTGTATCTTTCCTACATTTATAACAAAATTTACTGTTACTTTTACAATATTTTTGCTCTCTACTAACCTTCCTTTGGGACAGTTTGAAATGCTGAGTAGGATAAAAAAAAAACAATTAGAATTACAACAATTACATAAAATAAACCTTGCAGGACAAAACACAAAGTGTGCTATACATTATCTGAGGACTTTCCAATGTATGCTGACATTGACACACAGACATGTTTAAGTATCTGCTGTCATGTAATGTTCAACATGTAAAGTTCAACTTTATCTTTTACTTTAGTTAACTTGTTTTGAATTAAACCGTTATCTTTAAATAGATATTTAATTTAAATTTGTTGACAATGGAGATTATGAAACCTACAGATTACTGTACTGTATAAATTAATAATGTTTAAATGTTTTTTTTAAAATAGTTATTAAATAACATTATTAAATCATTCCATAATTTATCATAGTTTATCAATTTCTAATTAGTGTATGTTGTGAGTAAAATAAAAACAGCAAAAGAGAGAAGAGTTTTTGATATGATCAATTGTTTAAAGTGAGACTCACCGATGGCGTGGAATCGGGAACAAAATCCACACATCAATATAAAGATTTTAAAAGGTTTAAGTGACATGATTCTTCTTGTCAGTGCCTCGGATACAATGATGCACTCTGAAGAAACAGCTAGCCAGTACATTTTAATGGGCGGTGCAAAACCTGCCTGTCATAGAAAACCATAAAAAACAACCAGCACATGAATTTTAAACAAAATATCCATGCAGAGAGATACTGTACTATCTAGCACTAATTAATTTTTATGAACAAATGCCCTAAAGATCTAACTCATAAGAAAAAAAAAAAAAAAAAAAATATATATATATATATATATATATATATATATATATATATTTGAAATCTTCTTTGTACAGGGCTTTAAACAGCCCTAATAAACCCATTTTAGGGTATCTTGTATCAATATAATGAGGCATGTTTAGAAATATTATTTTAGATTAGTCTGGTTTGCATGATTAGCTAATTTACAGTTCAGGAAATGATTTGCTAAACTGAACTATCTTGAGTTTCCTTTTAAATGAGACTTGATGCTGCGTCATGACGCTGATGCTATTGAAATGCTTTTGCGTGAGCCGGTGTTTAAAGCATGTGTGAAAACGCCAATCTTGATTGGCCAAAAGGATGATCAGGTGACTCCAAGACATTCACATAAGCAATTACATCATCGACTGGCTCGTATTGACTAAGTTGGAAGAGGTAGCAGTTCGGCATTGAGATTTTTCTGGGGCTGGTATGGTTTCTCTCGCTCAAGTCGACTCCCTCCTTGTCACTGTGAAGGACTTCAAGCTACTGTAGGTCAGGAGATTCATTTCTGCCAGTTTCAGAGGTTATTGGGCCTTATGGCAGCATTTGTACAAGAGACCTTTTTAGCTGTGGTTAAAAGGCAAAGGGTTCCACCCATCATGCAACCCATTGAAAAAGATAAGGGTAATGTGAGGACTTTGTTCCCTTTCTATGTGGGGGGACCCCTGGTTTCTCACTTTGGGTCCCACACTAGGGGCATGTGGTCGCCGCAGGACAGTGACTACAGATGCTTGCTTAACTGGCTGGGGGGCGATCATGGAAGATCTTTGGCTCTTAAATTGCTTTTTATTTTTTTAGTTTTATTTCTGGCTCTGAAATATTTTCTCCCAGATCTGAGAGGCTAGCATGTGTTAATGCTGACAGACAACATGTCAGTAGTCTTCTACAGTAGTCAGTAGTCTGTCTGTGTTCTTGTTCCCTGTTCAGGCTGATGATGCTGATGTTACTGTGGGCTCAAGGCAGACTGCTATCACTTAGAGTAGTTTATATTCCAGGGCATTTGAATGTGGGAGAGGACAATCTGTTGAGGCAGGTTGCTGAGACCCAGGGATTGGAGACTCCACCTGGAGGTTCAAGAGAAAGTGGATCTGTTCGCCACCGAGGAGTCGACCCACTGTCCCCTCTGGTTTTCTTTCTGGTTTTCATACCTCCAGCTCCACTAGAACTGGATTCCATGGTACAAACATGGCCGAGGGCTTCATTTTACGCCTTTTCCTCAATCCCTCAGCTCCCAGGAGTTCTGGCCAGAGTCGGGCAAAAGGGAATTCGCCTATTGCTAGTTGCTCCTTTTTGGCCAGTTCAAGCGTGGTTCTCCTGAAAGGCTCTCTTTGGGAGATTCCGACCACACACTAAAACAATGTGTTGGCTCAAAATAAATAAATAAATAAATTAACGTGACAGTTTGCATTAGTTTTTTTTTTATTATGAAAACTTCTAAATAAATTATGTTCAACCAACAAACACTATTGAATTAGAGGAACTTAATTTGTAGCATGAACACAATTATTTTTAAGGTGATTACTCGATTACTTTAAGTCGTTCCAATTATTTGAGTTGTAGCCCTGGAACCAATTAATCTTACCTATTTTATTTAAAATACACTGCTTTCATAGCACATGCCAAATGTAACTGATTTAGCATGTGAATTTAATGAACAAGAAAGATATTACTTATCACTGCATTAGCACAGTCATTGCTTGTGTAAATAGTGTTATACTCTTCAGCACAATGGTAACCACAAAAATTTCAGAAACTCTGTTAAATGTCAAACATAACAGCAATAAGCACTAACATGTTTTTTCTCTTCATTAAAAACAAAATAACACTTAATTACAAAATGTATTCTCCTTATTCAATACTATGCAAAGCACACTAGAAATCCACTATCCAATTTCCAAAGTTATCAAGACAATTTCATTGTTACAACAACTTAATTTTGAACAAAAATCCTTTAAGGCATAAATTTTTGTTTAAATTACACACAATATTAAGCAAATGTAGTGATCAACATTATAACGTCAACAGAACTCAACAAAATAATGTTTGCAACTTAATAGGTTTCATTAAACCAATGAATTTGAACGTTTAACTTTACAACTATAATTTTCTTAAAATGTTCTGTCTAAAGTGACCAAAAAGACATTTAACTCCAGCTCACCATCGGTGCCGCTAAACTGCTCCGTCTCCAAAATGTTCGTACGCATGGGTCAGAGTTTGCGAGCAGGTGCGCAAATTTTCTCCTCAAGTTTGTTTTTATAAATCACAACTTATGCGTCTGAAATGGCGTACGCCTCTTTCAGGGCCTCTTTTGTGCGTACTCAACGATTATAAATGATGACAAGCGAGAGAGAGGGTCTAATTGAGACTCGTAAGTCCACCAGCACTGAGCACGCTCTGGAGAGCACTGGTTGAAAGATTTTAAGGAATGAGAAAGCTCTGGAGAGCCCTGGTGGAAAGAGTTAAAGACTGAGTTATGAGAAGCGCTCACAGCGCGGATTTATGTTTTTTGTGTGATCTGCTGATTGTGAAATAAAAATAGGCTTACGAGTCTCAGTCAAGCCGACCCCGTCTTCCTTCTAGCATTGTGAACATTGTTACAAAGGCATTAGCCTTTGTTAAGCTACTTCAAAACTATGCATTGTGAAAAGCATTATAAATTGTGCAAAGAAATTGATCTGAACTGGCATTTTGTGGCCCAACAACCCCCATGCCCCAAAGACCTTGTAACAACCTACCATTAAACAGCCTTCTTTAGGATTTTCAGTAAAATATGAAGAGTAGGTCTACAACAAGTTTTGTTGTCTGTCTTTGTCCCACTGCAATGTAATATACTGTATATATACATTTATATTTCCATTTTTAACATACATTTATAATGCAGTACAATGTGTTGTATTACAATGGCAGTAAATGACAAAAACAAAACAAAATCTAATTAACCGCTGCGAGAGTGTTTTTAATACAATGACCAAAGGAGTGACAGCAAATTTCACATAATTCTCTCTCCAGACTGCTGTAGTAGCCTATGTTTTTTCCTATTTTATAAAGTTGTGGAAACACTATCATGGATTTTTTTCTTTTGCTATTGGAGCAAATGGGAATACAAAAATTATGTTTGCTGTCATCTCCTGTTCACCACTATTAAAGTTTACCCAACTATGATGAATTCTGCTTCTGAGAACCCAGAAAATGTGAAAAGGGTCCATTACGGAAATAACAAACCCACAAACTTTGCTAGTGTTACAGGTTAGTCCACAAAGTGAGAGTAGAGGATCTGACACCAAGAAGTGTATTTATAAAAAAAAAAAAAAATACTCAGGGCCAATAGGAACATGCTGGAGAACAGAAAACCAAACCATAAAACTGATGAGAATACAAAGAGTACAACCGCTTAGACTGGTAAGTACGACATACACATGGACATAAAATGACTGCTCTTTCACTCACTTCAGTATTCACAGATGTTACAGTATTTTTTTTTCTGAAACGCACGTAACACTGTGCATTATGGGAAATGAAGTTAAACTGGCAGCATTAACAAAATACACAACAATAATTACACAAGATAATGCGGGGTAAAACAATTTGTGGGACAGATAAATCAATAAGAAACCAGGGACTAAACCGTTAAATAAAACTGAAAAAAAAAAAACAACGACAATAGGCCTGACATCAGGCTTCCTTTAATTAATATTTCACTGTATAAAAAGGTTGCAACTATATATATATAAAAATATATATACACATACATTTTATATCTGACTTGACTAGTTGAAACATCTGTTGCAGTTTTCCACTACAGGAAATACTGTGCTATTTTTAGCACAGTTTTATGTTATGAAACCACAATGAGGTTTCGATCTGGCATGCAGATTGATCGACACTCAGAGATAGTGTTGGTGTTCCCAATACAAATGAAACCCTTTGCTTACAGATAGAGCAAACCCAAAATGCACTTGAACATAGAAAATAATATAAATTCTGAATTTTTAATATACAAAAATAATGAATGACTAGATATAGGATTCATTTGGTGTTTTCATTTCCATTTAGTAATACATCAATGGAATAAAGTTCTACATTCATTTCCAGTGTGATGGCTCACTGTGCTTTAACAGCTGAGTAGATGACTGTAGAATTCCTGTCCAACACCTGTAGATATTGAGATATACAAGCTTAAAGCGTGTATTAACTTGACATAAATCACAAACACATATAGAACATCATTAGCAAATCAAAATGATGTTCTGAAATGTTTATGAAAAAGGGGGTTTCATAGCTGACCTCTGAACTTGCATGATCGGTTTTAAACCAGCTGTCATCTCCTGGAAAATTAATCAAAGTCATAGATTTAACACACTATAAAGAGCACACAGAGGTTAATGTGAACTTCCATCCTGCCTCACCCTGACTAGATCCTGCAAACGTCACTGAAGCATAATGGATGTCCTCATCTTCTTGTGATTTTAATCCAGTGACATGAACTTCATCTATCGAAACAATACAACAACATCCCTCATTTCAAATCTCATTGCAATCATAAAAACATGCATTATAAACATGGACACAGACACATAAAACATGAAAAACATTTTAAGAATTAAAGTTTATATTTGAAACGTGCATTGTAGTTATTTATAATGGCATAAAGGTATAATGGCATTAACGGTGCTCTACGCGATGTGACGCGTTTTTTAGACCGAAACATTTTTTGTCCCATACAGCAAACATCTCCTCACTGTCCGCTAGCTGCCTGTCCCCTGAACACACTGTAAAAAAAACGCGGTCTCTGTAGACAGCCCAGGCTCCACAAACGGCAACAAAAACAAACCGGCCCAGCCTGGACCACGAAACATAACAAACAGTGTTCCAGCCAATAACTGACAAGAATGATTTGGGGGTGGGGGTGGGGGTGGGGGTGGGGGTTGGGGTGGGGGTTGGGGTTAGTGCGCGTGGAGGAGAGAGAAGCATGAAGAGGGAAGTTAGCTAGAGGAGAGATGTCCTAGACAACGACAACGATTAACGTAAGAATTATATTCTCTTGAATTTTGATATGGCCGACACACGACCAAAGAGACGACGTTCTGATGAACAAATAGCAAAGAAGAGGGAAAAGGAGAAGGAACGCGCAAAGTCCCGAATTTACATCGGAAAAGCCTGTTTCAGGAAGCACGGAAGGGAGGAGGAGGGGACGGGATGAGGAGGAGGGAGGGTCGAGCTAGCCTCCGTTTTGTTTGACAATACTTAGAACGTCAACAAGAAGTGACGTCACCCAACATCGCTAAGAACACGTTTAAGTTCTCAAAAATCGACCCCCTCTTATACCCTCATCAAGATAACGGCCTCAGTGGCAACGTTAATGTGCAGATAAGCTAATGTCCCTTTAAGGCAAATCAGTTGGCTTGGCTGCCGTTTTAGTAACAATTTTTTTTATGTAAAAAAAGATATACTAGCACAACTCCAATCTACTTGAATGAAGACAGTCCAAGTCATGATAAAATCTGTTTCTTTCAGGCTTATTGAGTTAATAAGAATGCATATAGAGTAGGCTACAAAAAACAGGCTAATGTCTCTTTAAAAAGTCAATTTGCTTTTGTAAATGAAAGTCACAACAATTATCCCGCTGCCACATTGAGTGTAACAATTTGTCCCGTTTATTTTTCTATGGAGCATCTTCTCCTCCTCGTACTGTCTCTGAGATCAGCTCACCTGTTTTTCGCTGACGTTTAAAAACTAGAAGTCCCAGCAGCAGAATCAGCACAGTGCCAGTGACAACACACACCACGATGATCACGTTCTGTAGATAACTTTCCTGTGTCATATCTTCTGCAGAAACATGTGGAGTCAGATAATACACCAACACTGCCCAGCGTCATGACTACACAGTGACAATTCACTATTTGTATGCTAGTACGTAAACTTAATGGTTAATTTATTACCTTGGTTTGGTACAGTTGAGGTTTCTGTTGATGAGGAAAGACTGATTGTTAGAGGAGCCAGAGCTCTGAGTGTATCCTCAGTAAAAACTGCACACTGCCAGTGCTCTGTTTCACTGCTGGACAGATTCACTGTGAGTTGTAACTTGTTGTTTTTCTCAGTCATAATTTGCTGTTTTCCCAGCACTCCTCTGTTCCCCTCCATCCTGAGCCAGACCAGCGTCACTGAATCAGTCACTTCAGAAACTTCAGAAACTTCACAGGTAAGAATCACTGACCTTTTCCTCAACACACCATCAGGGGGCTCCACTGAGACTGAAATCAACAACAACATCAATTACCTTTTAAATGCAATGAACAAATGTACTGATGAGAAAAATGTAGCTGAAAAATCAGTGTATTTATTTTTATTGATTGACTAATTGATTTTTGCAAACCTCTGATGGTGTGTAGCATTGTGGTTGTATAGGGATTTTTTTGTTCATTTGTAATACACCTGTATTTCCCACTATAATTGAAGTTCACAGGTGAGATGTGAAAGATAAACGATTGACTATTGTATGTGGTTGAAGAAAGTCTTCCTGGTTTAATTTGTCCTTTAACTTGAACTTTTCTTCCTTTTTCAACTGCTATCAGATCAGTCTGTGAATTAGGCCTCGGCTCCCAGGTCCACTTCCATCTCTGGTATTCATTTTTAGACTTGCAGATCAGTAATACGTCACTATTATCAGAGCTTTGTCTGTAAATGGTATTCATTTTAGTATTTCCATTATATGAATCTGGAAAGACAATAGGTAACATGGTGAATTTCAGTGAATACATCTCAGTACATTTTAGGTTTAAAAAGCACTGTCTTTATGCCTAAAGATTTTTTTTAATGTGAGATTACTTCTGCACGTTTAATTTAGTATTCTTAATGAAAATATTATTATTTAGGCATACACCAAAGATTTAACATAAAAGACTATACTTACTTGAACTGACATGAAGCGTGTGAATCCTAACCGTTGATACATTTCCATCTTCCATTAATCTACAGTAATATTTGCCCTGGCTGTGTTCATCAACGGTGTGTAAAATGATGTAAGCAGAGTTGTTGTACAGTAGAGTGGTGTTGGATGTTTGTTCTCCATCTCTCTCCCACTGCAATGTTGAGGATTCAGACAGGAAAGAGACCTCGCATCGCAAAGGCACATCATCGCCACGCTGAACTTTTAAAGAAATTAAATGAAAACAGAATGAACAAATATGCAGGTCCCTATAACAAAATATTAGAATTCCTTTGGATAGGGTTAATCAATCACATCATTATAGTCACAAGCATAATGTTTACTCACATGTTAAATAATAATATAATACATTTTGTAGTTACCTGGCTAGATTTATGTAAACTTAATCATGTTACAAACACAGAGTATTGTTAAAATAAAAATTACAGGTTTAGAAAACTCAACATATCCACCCTTACGAAAAAGAAGTTTATTCAAGTGTTCTATTTTAAACTAAAAATAAGAAAGTATACTTTCAGTCTACTTTTTATATACTTCTCAGAAATATACTTCAAATTGCACTTAAGTGTACTTGACTTATACTGAGAGAAAAGTCCAAGTATATTTAGCCTATACTTGTTGATCAATATATACTTAAAAGTATAATTAAGTATTCTAAGTATTTTTGGCTTGTACTTGTGTTTACTATTTTAATTGAGTAGCTTATTAAATACTTTTTTAAAACATAATATTACACAGCGTCTTATAAACTAACATGTTCAGCTTTATATAACAAAGTTTCGGGTGGAATAGCTTATAGAGTAAATAAAATAAGCATGGAAAATAAGTTTATTCAAGTGTTAGTATACTTCTTTTAAACTAAAAAGAAGAAAGCATACTTTCAGTCTACATTTTATATACTTCTCAAAAATATACTTAAATACACTTAAGTGTACTTGACTTATACTGAGAGAAAAGTTCAAGTAGGCTATATTTGGCCTCTACTTGTACTCAATCTTTTGATCGAGATATACTTAAAATTTTAATTATTCAAAGTATACTTGGCTTGTAGTTGTGTTAACTCTTTTGATCGAGTAGCCTATTAAATATACTTTTTTACATTGTTTTTCATATAGTCTTATGAAACTTTGTTTGAAAATATTGATTAAAATGTTGATATAGAACAGATATGTTTCTAATTCTGCGTATCTGAATTTTTGTGTAGGCTAGTTCACTGGTAGTGTACATATTTACTTTAAATAAACTTTTCCCCACCATTGACTGAATTTTCCAGCTATCCATGTTTCGGTAGGGAGCGCTATGACAGTTCTAGTACAGAATCTCTGGATCAAAACACAGGAGAAGAAGAAGCTGAACCATGTAATAGAAGATTGCTCACTCAAATGTAAAATAATGTGATCATCAAACATTAAACAGCTTGTAAATCAAAACTGCTTAATGTTTCCAAATGAAATGAAGCGTAGGCCTAACCCATGAAGAGAAAACGACTGGGGGTGTTGGACTTGATCTGCTACACCTGTGTTTTGATCATCGTTCTGGATCTGATCAAGGCGTAGTCTTTGACAAATATGTGATTTTCTCAACTATTTTCTCAACATTTTAACAAAATGTTGCCTTTCTTTATGAAACTTACTGACATTCAAGTGTTGATAAAAAAGGATGAAGCTAATAAAATGTTTTTAAAATTAAAGTAGAGTTAAAGGTATTTTTCAAGTATAAAAAATAACATTTGAACATAGTAGTATACTGTAGGCCTACTGCAAGTGCAAAAATTGTATATAAATAGTAAACTGTAAGTATAATGTTAAGTTCACTTAAAGAAAACTTGTAGAATAAAACTACTTAACTAGTAGTTTACTGAGAGTACATTAAAAGAAAACTTGTAGAATAAAACTACTAAACTAGTAGTTTACTGAGAGTACACTAAAAGAGTAAAAATAATATATAAATGGTAGCCTGGTTGGTTAACACCAGACCCTTCTCAGTGAGTGTAGGGTCTGGAGAAGCTATGTGTAGACAAATCATTTCCAAAGGGGCGTCACCAACCGACGTAGCTTAAATTCCTCTTGGCGCAATTGGATAGTCTTAAAACCAATCAGAACGATGAAGCACTGTAAACCCAGATTTTGTTTCTAATTAAACTTACGAGTAATCATTACTTATTCTTTTATGTTTAGTAAAAACCTGCTATCATTACTAAACAACATTAGTTGTTTGTACTATTTAGCTGAAAGATTCATTGCACTAATCATGTTAAGCTGAGATAATGTTAAGCTTCTGTAAGGGAGGGGTGTGGCCTATTTAAACAGGTGACAGTGCGCAGAGTGTGCCATTGCAAGATTGAACCGAAGTCGAACATTACCAGCTTAACTTATTACTAAACAGACTGACTTTATTTCTATCAGACGTCTACAAAATATCTAGTTGAGAATCAACAGAGGTTTAAATGTTGATTATTTATTGTTTAATTTGTAGTCACCATGATGGTGAAAGGTGTTGGCTTTAGTTGGGCTCTAGCCTTTAAATATTTAAACATTATATTTTCTCTGGCTGCTATAACTGTGAGTTTAAAAGGTACAATAATTATATCAAAAAGCTAAGAGTAATGTGATCTATAAATCTCCTTCAGCATCATTGCACTGTTGGCATCATGTAAATACCTCCTCAAACATATATGATTGGTGTCAAAATGGTAAACTATAAGTATGATATTAAGTTCATTTAGAGAGTACTACTAATTTAGTAGTATTATACTACAAGTTTTCTTTTAATGTACTCTCAGTAAACTACTAGTTTAGTAGTTTTATACTACAAGTTTTCTTTAAGTGAACTTAACATCATGCTTATAGTTTACCATTTATATATTATTTTTACTCTTTTAGTGTACTCTAAGTAAACTTGTAGAATAAAACTACTAAACTAGTAGTTTACTGAGAGTACACTAAAAGAGTAAAAATAATATATAAATGGTAAACTATAAGCATGATGTTAAGTTCACTTAAAGAAAACTTGTAGTATAAAACTATCAAACTAGTAGTTTACTGAGAGTACATTAGAAGAAAACTAGTTGTGCACTTGAAGTTTACTACTGTTACACTTATAGTACACTTAAACATATACTTTTATATACTTCAAGTGGGCCAATTTAGTCCCAAGCGGTATTAAAATAGTACACTTACAAGTTTACTACTAGTACATATTGACATTAGTATACTTACTACATAAAGTATACTTAAAAATATACTTGAACATTACTCAAGTATACTTCATAAAATGAACTTGAAGTATACTTTTTTTTTTGTAAGGGCAAGTACAAGTTTCCGGACAGAATCTACTTATTCAATAATAAAATAAAACAAAAAATATTTTTTATTTATGTTCAGGTTTGTAAAACTCACCTTCTTGAGATTTGCGACAAAACCCACTTCTCAACATTAAAATTAAAACGGAGATAATATGCATTCTGTTTTCTTCAGTCTTATTTTAGAGCAAGGGGAAATGAAAGTAGGAAGGAAATGTAGTGTGCTGTTCTTTCTTTCTTTCTTTTTTTTTGCCTTTAATATATAACTTTTGACTTTACATTTTCAAATAGATATATTAAAATAAACAAAACAATACTGACGTTTTAAGACTGTTTGGGTCAGCTGAGGTAGGCCTACCCTTTTTGGCATAGGCCTACTTAGGATATTTGAGACCAGGATCACTGAAAATGGCACATGATACATTTTTAGATAATGTTGTAACAGTGTTTAAGTCTGGGTTGTTCACAAGTCCAAAGTTAGCTTACATTTCAGTTTACAATTATTTTTGTGTCTTTCAAATGTGGAAGTACTCTTTAATTCCTAATGCTTTGATAATATCACACTTTGGCCATAATTACCATTGAATGACCATTGCACACAGCCCTTTCTTTTACTGTCTATGCCTTCTTATACTGTCTATGGTCTATGCCATAGACAGTAAAAGAAATGGACACAGCGACCCCATTGGATTCAACGGAGACAAAGTGAAGCCAATTAGAAAATCTTACTTCCTGGGGGTCCAGCGTACTGCGCAGACTCAAACCTAGCTCGACGACGTAGATGTGACGTGAGCAAACCGTCTGTCTTCTAGTAGCTGTGCCAAGATCAATCTGAATCATTACCTTCCGAAACTCGCAGAGACGGAGAGCGTGAGTAGGAGATGTCCATGATCTTGGAGCAGGAGAAACTTTTTGTAGGTGTTCTGATTAATTACTTTGTCATTTTGCCTCGACGTCCTCCCGATTGCCCGCGAGCTTCTCCTCCTGTCCATACGGTAATTCTCTACTGTGTGACAGAGAGTCGCGTGGCTGTGACGCAATCGTTAGCCTACTTTTACAAAAACTGCTTCTACAGGGCCATAACGTAAGATACAAGGTAATGGAGCATTTTATACATTGTCGTGTTTCTTTAGAAATAAATAATGGACAAATGGAGTCTTTAAACGCCTCAGATGCGAAGTTATTCGCTGTCAAAGTGACGCCAAAATGAATGGGAGTCAATGGGATGCTAACTGCAGGTGGGGTTCCGCTAGCCAATGGCGGCGTCCGGGGGTACTTCACAAATAATACAAATCCCTGCACCCTTGGTCTATGCACACAGCTGCTGTCTTCAGGTGCTTCCGTCTTTTAGATCATCACAGCGTGTTGACTGCTGCCCTCTGGTGATGTAGTAATATAAAGATCCTTAGTATGATACAGTCTAATAATAATAAATATAGAATGCACGAGAATATATTCTAAGAATACACGTAAAGATATTATTTAAAACTTTCCTCAGTTTTAACTACATTTAGTCAAATTGAAGAAAGTTAAAAATAATTTTAGTAGCGCCTGGTGCACGAACAAATAAACCCATTTTTTACTCTCGCGATATCTGGCTGTTAACACTGGAAAAAGTAAATATCAATGGCGACGTCCATAGCACTGCACAGTCTTATTACAATTTACACGGTATTATTTATCAAATGAGTCCAGTCGAGGCTAGAGTTCTTTCGTCAGACAAGAATTAACGGACTGCAACTTTGATTTGGAGTGTTTAGCGCCATATTTTACCGGCACGCACAGACAAAGACAGCGGCTGATAGATGACACACAGCTCGCATGATCTCTGTCTCTGTGAGTTCCCATGAAGACACGTAACGGACGAGACAAGAAGTGTGAATATCGCAACGTGGATGAAAAAGACAAATTAAAGAAATGTTATGTTATTAAAAATGTTTTTAAATATAGTGATACATTAATATTGAAAAAAAAAATGTAATGTTGTAAATTTCGATTTTTAACTCCCTTTTTTTAAATTTTAAGTATGTTCATTATCTAGGTTTAGGCTATTACAAAACATTAGCCCCTCTCTCCTCGTTTTTACGCATCTAGATCTATTTTTTTTTTACAGTCTATGATATAGATACATCAACGGCATCAAATGAAAACTGGACTACATCTTTTGATCTTTTTATCATGAGTAAACTCCGGCACATTCGGACATTGTGTAATATGATGTCTTTACAAATCCGCTTTTGATGCCGAATATGGTAGGCGATGGTTTCAACTAACGTTAGCTATTAAGCTTTCTGTCCGTTTCTTTGTACCATAGTTTTCTTATCACTTTTTAATGATGATGTAAATAAATCAATAAATGTAAACAAATAGTTCAAAGAATGGGTTTATGATCACTTTTCAGTGTTGGTGTAAATCAGGGTGCCCAGTCCTGTTCCTGGAGATCTACTGTCTGCAGAGTTCAGATCCAACACACCTGTCTGTAATTATTGCTCACGAAGATCTTAATCAGCTGGTTCAGTTGTGTTAGATCAGGATTGGAGGTGAACTTTGCAGGAAGTTAGATCTCCAGGAACAGGATTGGGCACTCCTGGTGTACAACGGCTGTGACATCTTCCCTGCACCACTCTATTCAGACATGTCACTAGTGGTTTGTCCCGCCTCTTGCTTGTTATGTCCAGTAATAATTAACTCTTCTTGTGCAGAATTTTCCTCTGAAGATTTGCTCTGAAATCACAGTGAAGATGACTTTCAGAATGTTCGAAGATAAACAACATGCCTCCCTATATCAAAAATATCGATTTGATCCACCTGATGAGCTGAAGGAGCTTATTCTTCAGTATCTGGAAAAAAAGGTAATATTATTGTACATTTTGAGTGCAACAATCTGACATGTTTGTCCACGTTATTGTGTGCATGACAGCTGAATGCTTGTTTGGTAACTCTAAGGCCTTACCAAAATATCCATAAAATACATTAAGCCTATAATACAATTATAATGCATTATTGTAGTAGTAGTAATAATAAATATTCATTAACACATAATATTATGTGGCTGTAATAGTAAATCATATAAATTTAGGTAAGATCATATAAGATACCATAGCACTTCCAAAGTCATACAGTAGCTGATGTTACATAACCTATGCATATTTACTAATTTATTCATAAAATTCTATTCTCTCATATAATGTTATACATTTTTTTTTTATAAAATATAAAAACATGCTTCACAGAAAGGAAAGCCCCATCAGCTGGCCGTGGATTTAGGCTGCGGAACAGGGCAGAACTCCCGTTCGCTGACACCATATTTTCAGCAGGTGGTGGGTATTGATGTCAGTGAATCTCAGGTGGAGGAAGCAAGAGCAGTGCAAGGGTTCCCTAACCTCAGCTACAGGTCAGTAAAGCATGTTTCTACTCTTCCTTAGCAAACAACTCATTCTTGTCCCATCTCTTCTTTACTCTGATTGTGCAAAATACATGGAACAATGCACCTTTATACCTTTGTAGAACCTTGAAAGAATGAAATTAGGTCTTTGAGACACAGCATTGTGCAATACAATGCTAACAGTTTACTGTGGTCTAGCCCTATCATGTTTATCATTAATTGACAGAGTTGGCACTGCAGAGGATCTGCCATTCCCAGATGGCTCGGTGGATCTGCTGACGGCTGCGTCTGCAGCTCATTGGTTTGACGTTGAAGGTTTTATAAAGGAGGCTGTACGTGTCCTGAAGCCTCATGGCTGCCTGGCTCTCTTTGGCTATGGAGACAATATGAAAATGCACCACGAGTCCTGTGGTGATCGACTTAATAACATATATGAGGAAGTAAGTATATAACAGAACTATGTACTGTATATATGAATTGAATATGAGTACACAGAGCTGATTTAATAGTAAATTATGTAACACACTGACACTGTTTAATATTTAAATACCAAAGCTTCAGCTTACTGAATGCATGTTTATCAAATTTGAAATTTAACTGCTGCAATGTGCTCACAGAATAGTGATATCTGCACTCTGATGTTAATTTATCCTGCTAGGTAAAGCAAATTCTGCTGCCCTACACAAGCACTAGGGTAACTGGGGCCAACAGTAAGCTAAAGGACTTATTTGAAGCCATACCCTTCCCAGATAAAGAGAGGTACTGTAAACTAGAGCACTTCACTGTAATGAATAATTAACCTTCTGTGTCAAAATGAGCCTCTACACAAATCTGCTTATCTCATTTGCTTTCTTTTGTATAGCTCAATTTGTGTTTAAAATAAAACATATTTTGTCTATACATTATTATGTTAAAATAACATAAATAATACGTAAATAATGCCATTTTTGAAATGAAATGAGTTGCAGTTGTGGTTTCTGATTCCTTTGTAATTTTCTGTTGTGTCTTTGTAAGGATCGAAATAATTCCAATAAAGCTGCAGCTGAGCGTCAAGAACATAACTGGTTTTATTCAGACGTTCTCCATGTACCAAGCCTATCTGAGAGCCGATCCAAATGCTGCAACTGCACTGTTGGAGAAAACAGCGTCACGGTAAATTACTTCTTTCTCAAAAACTTCAGGGATTTTACTGTTATGCAGCATTTATGGTTTGCAACACAAAATTGTACTGCAAGTTTCTCTTTGAGGAAACAATGTTAATTCATTTTTCAAAATATTAGATTACGCTAATATGCTTTTTGTCCTTGATATATGATATTGATGGTATATTTACCTGTCACTTATTCTGTTCCAGTATTCTAGATGAGTTGAAAGAGTCATCAACAGAGGCCAAAGTTGACTTTATAATGGAGTACTTCTGTGTGCTTGCATGTAAACCTGAGTGACACATGACTCAGTCACATGACCCAACACTCCTGTGCTGTCATTCCAGGTGTGTATCTAATGTAGGTCCTACATAAGTTTTAATCTTACTTCGTCAATCAAGTTGTTAACAAATCTGTGAGCTTACAAACACAATATTTTTTTTATAATTTCACATGAAATTTTCTGAAAATATAAAGCACTTAGTTTTTCACTATGTATTATGATGTTGCAAAATGTTACGTTGAAGTAATTTACATACATGCATTAATATAATGTTGTTTAAAAAAACAAAACAATAAAATGCTTTATTTTCATTTTTTGCAGTTGTGTAGTTTGTTCACATGAACCGTAAACATTCCCTGGATGTCACAGAATTTTTTACTCCAATCTAGGTTTTGTAAAAATGTAAATTAATCTTTCTTAACACCCACACTTCACCTTAAGCTTTTTATTTTTTTATCTCAGTGTTGGGGCCTGGGGGTAACGCATTACAAGTAACATCAGTTACGTAATCAGATTACTTTTTTTTTTAAATAACGAGTAAAGCAACACATTACTTTTAAATTTACAACAAGATACTTTTTCAAATAAGTAACACAATTGACTTTTTCTCATTTATTGTCTGACACCTCTCCTGTCCCCATGTTGAGAGAAATCTGGAGTAAGAGGCAAATGTGTTGTGTTCACTCTGTAAACATGATGATTATTGTAGTTCTAGACTAAATGTGAATATGCATTTACTCATCTCACTTGCACAAAAACAGGTTCAGTATTCCTCAAAATGAATAAAAACACTGAAATGCAAACTCAATATTACACAAAAATAATTAAATATTAATTAATACATAATTTATGCATTTAATCTTGCTTTATTAACCAATATCTTTGCTGTTGACCTTCGGTGATCCAATTCAACCATACTTAAAAGCAAAAAATGACTTTAGTTAAACACGTTTGTGTGTGTGTATATGTGTATATATACTGTATATATATATATATATATATATATATATATATATATATATATATGTATATATATATATGTGTATGTATGTGTATGTATATGTATATATATATATGTATGTATGTATATGTGTGTGTGTGTATATATATATATATAGTCACGCTTTGGCTGAGTGAGGCATGTTCAGGAAGATGGATAACGATCAAACTATTATTTATTATTTATGAACAAGACACTCTGGAGTCACTTCGCTTTTGGCGTGAAAGGCCTTAACTTTTGCCAAAAATACCTCTTACCAAAAAAGTCCAGCTCAGGTGACAAAAGCTAACGCAAAAGTAACATAATTCATTACTTTCCATAAAAAGTACCTAAGTAACACAATTAGTTAGCCGACTTTTTAGGGAGTGATGCAATATTATACTGCATTACTTTTAAAAGTAACTTTCCCCAACACTCCCTGTTCATCATCAGTATCAACATCAACAGATTGGTTGAGCATTATGCATCTCTGTACTTTTTTTTTTAATATTTTCATTTAATGAAATCTTTAATGAAGTTAATCTTTCTTATCTTTCCTGCTTACATCACTTGTTTTACGAACAATCTTATGATTTTAAACTAACCCGAGATGGCTTTCAAAATTACTGTAGGGTAAACTTGAGTGTAAAGTTTTTCCCTGCTCTGATATCAATGTGAATATTTTGCTTCATCCTCCCAGCATGACATCTAGTTAGCCTGGAAACCTTTGATCCCGTTCTGCTCATTGAAAAGGAGATGTTCATTAACCTTGAAAGGACTTTTAGTATTCTACTGCACAGTGAATGAGCTAAAACCTCTGTGTGAGCCACAAGTCCTCATTAGCAAACTGAGCACATAATGGGTAGCCAAAAGGAATGTTTTAAACAGCTTTGTGCTTTTGTCACAGTTGATATTGTGTCAGCGTGTGAAGAAATAAGTAGACTCTGAAACCCGAGATGGCTCCTCCCCTGTTTCCTATATTTTCTTTTCCCTCAAGTTAGTATGCTGACTGTTCAAATCTCTCCAGCTTTCTGATTTGAGAGGCTGTACAGCTTTCCAAAAATGTCTATACGTTTGTTTGAGGGTAAAGAACATGCAACCTCATACTGGAAGTACAGAATTTCTCCTTCTGAAGAGCTCATCAGCAAGGTTCTACAATTCCACACGAGTAATGTAAGACTTTTGTCATGACTGTTCATTCGTTCATTTGCCTACCATATATGCCATTTTATTTACGTTTGGACATATTGTACACTTTACTGTATTTTCTCAGAAAAATGCATCCAATGACCTGGCAGTAGATGTTGGTTGTGGGTCAGGGCAGGGAACGTTGCTCTTAGCACCACATTTTACTCGTGTGGTGGGAACAGACATCAGCCCAGCTCAACTGGAGATGGCAAGGAAACATGTCAACATTCCAAATGTCTCTTACAGGTACTATAGGCAAACAGCTTGCCTTTGTGTAAATAAATCAGCCGTCACGTTTACCTTTTCACACATTCCACAATCATCAACACACACAACACTTTGCTTTAAAACTAATGCAGAAACATTTAGTATCCTGTCGTTTTACTACAAAAGGGAGTGTTAATCTGAGGATTTGTGCAATTGAGCCTCAGAAATTGTGCTTTGAATTATTGTCGATTCATTGTGGAATTCGCCTTTGGCTAAACCACACCCTAGCCTAGAATGTAGATTGACCAATCACAGCGCAGTCAAGAACGAGCTGCCACAGAGGCCCGACACTTTTTCACAGCGCTCCATTGACTTTAACGCAGGCGTCTCATATTTTTGGTCTCGGCAGGCTATTACCGTCGTAGTTTTATCAAATATATGGTTAAACGTTGTGCCGGGGGCATTTGTAACACAGATATGCGTTTCCCAGAGAGGTTGGAGGGGGGTGTCTGTTTTTTTCCCTTCCCAAAACCGAAGTCAAATCCTTGAATTCTTGACTGCGCTGTGATTGGTCAATCTACATTCTAGGGTGTGGCTTAGCCAAAGGCAAATTAGGCCACTATGGCATTTCTGTCACAATGGATCAAACACACCACTGCATATGCACAAAAATGTCAAACTAATCAAGGAGGAAGTTTGAACTAATCAAACTTGCTTATCTAGATGTTTTTTTTTTAATGACATTTTTTATAAATTTACATCTTTAGCAGAGTATTTTATCCAAAGTGACTTTGAAATTAAATGTATGAAAATCGTGTGTATAACTTACATACACATACATATAGCCTATATAATTGCAAAGCATTTATACATCATGATCATATTTGTTGTACTGCCTTTATGATTTTTTTTATTTTAATTAAAGAGTGTTGTTTTGAAACAGGATGATTCTCTTTACTGTTTTACAGCAATGAGAATCATTAAAGGAACACTCCACCGTTTTTTTCATATTAAAGGACACCTATTATGACTCTTTTCACAAGATGTAAAATAAGTCTCTGATGTCCCCAGAGTATGTATGTGAAGTTTTAGCTAAAAATACCCAACAGATCATTTTTTACAGCATGTTTAAATTGTAATTTTTGGGGGCTCAGAAAAACGCGCTGTTTTAGTGTGTGCCCTTTAAATGCAAATTAACTGCTGCTGCACAGCACAGGGGGCGGAGCCTCACGAGCTCGCGCTTCAGTCAGGACAATCTCATCTGATAATAGGTGTTTCTCAATGTCAAGGATACTTCCTTGGCAGGACTGGTCCTTCCAAGTCACTTCCTTCAGAGGCTAGGCGAGGCTCCTCTTTAGCATTCGGAGAACACGTAAATGGAACAGGCTAGCAAGTGCACGTCAGTGCGTCATTACGTCAGTGAAAATGAAAAACAGAGCGTTGCTATGGACGCAGTTCTGTTCACTCAGGCAATATAATCGTTTTTAAATCAATAAACTCCTTTTTAATCATATTGATTATTTGACTGTCAAGTGTGTTTAAACAGTGCGGGTCAATTTGACCCATATCATAATGGATGTAATTATTTTTTAAAACAAATGTTTGGTAACGTAAATATATTTACATTTGAAAGCACATTGACATTGACCCGTTAACGCTTCGACTCCGTTAAAGTCCAACATTTAGAATTTTTTGAACAAGATAGCAAAGCTGTGCGCATAGGATTGTGGGTGATTTGAGAGCGCGAAGGCTACACATATGCATCCTTTCCTTTATATGGGATATTTTTCGAACGAAGGACTCAGTCCTTGGTGGAAATTCCGAGGATCCTCGACATTGGAACAGTCCTTCGACGGATGTCGATGACGTAGCATCCTCGAAATTCTGGCTTCCAAGGATCCTTCCTTGACATTGAGAAACGCCTAATATCAAAACAGAAACTCTCAGTTGCGGTGTTCATTTCGACTCGGAGTCGGACAATAATGCCCACAGAGCCAGAGAATATATGCTGTATGGACTTAGAACAGGTATAGTTTAGTTTAATTATGGTTATAACTTATTTGTCATCTGCTTTTATCCACTAATACAAGCCTGCTGTAGCAAAACCCGTCCGAATGATGACCAAAATATACTGACGAGTTCAGTTAAGTTTACTCCATAGAATCATAGTACATAGTATAAGAAGTGCGCATTAAAGTTTTATCCATAAACTCTCTCTCTCTCTTTCTCTCCCCCTTTCATTATGAATCAATTCTACGTCACATCAGAGCCCGTCTACGGAGAGCCTACCCACTCCCTATTAAGCTCTATTGTACCGAATTTTGGTTGTAGTACCACCAGAGGTCCACTGGGGGCGATCGCCATGAGTGCAAAATGAATGGGAGTCAATGGGGCTAGACGGCTAAATGTGTCTCTTTCACCCGATTGCCGTTGATAAATCTTAAATCTGATTGTAGATTTTGCAAGTTCAACATGGGTTTTAGGTCGAAAGTTGAATGAACAAGTACTTATGTCCTTTCGATTTCTTACAGGTTGAGTTGTTGTTGCCCATAACACGCTAGCATTCTGCTAATGAACGCTGATTGGTTAGCGAAGGACTGATTACGACCAGAGATACCGCTTGATGGCATCGTGTCATCCGCAGCGGGACCAGAAACAAACAAAACAAAAACTCTTCCAGCAAGTGTGTTTACCTGTGTCAGCTGTGTTGTCGATGCCTCGAGTGAAAAGAAAGTGCAGAGCGCGAACGCAACAGAGTGAGTGAAGGATTGCCGTTAAGCAGTATCTCTGGTCGTACATGTATATGACGTCATTGACACTTTAAAATACTTTTTAAAGCAGTAAGTGACTCAAAAAAAGTCTAACACCCAGCAATGTGTAATTTATTTGCATCTCCTTTCGAATACAACATTCAAATTACTAGACAAAAAATTATATCCTGAGAAAAGTGGATTTTTATTGGTATAGCGCCATAGACCTCCATTCATTCTGCACTCGTCCTGTGAGCGCCCTCATATGGAATCAGAGAGGAACTGCAATCAGTTCAGAAGCCGGAAGTGTACTGAGAGTGAAACTTCTCGCCATATTAGACATTCTCTGGTCACATTGAGCCGAATCTGAGAACAGCTCATTCTGAGACAGTGCTTATGATTTATTGAGATTGTAAAAAAAACACTGGGTGGATTTTTATCATTCTAGGGTGGTTTTGCTCACACACTGCCAACACACATTTATGTTCAAACACCATGTAAAAGTGAATTTAGCATAATAGGTGCCCTTTAAACTATGTTATTCCCTTAACTAAGACGAGTTGATACATACCTCTCTCGTCTCAGTGCGTGCACTCAATCGCTCTGGCGCGCAGTGTCACTTTTAGCCCAGTTCATTCATTAGGATCCAAACAGAGATTAAGCTAGAAGCGACCAAACACCTCCATGTTTTCCCTATTTAAATACAGTTACACGAGTAGTTACACGACCAAGTATGGTGACACAAAATAAAATGTGGCGCTTTTCTAAGCAGATAAAAAGGATAACTATAATGTATGGCGGAATAGCACTTGAGAGCACTTCGACTCGGCGCAGTAATATCATCACTCCTGAAAAATCCTCTCTCCCTCTTACTTCTGTCATTAGAACCAACGTGACTTTTTACTGCGCCGAGTCGAAGTGAGTCGAAAACGTGGAGGTGTTTGGTCGCTTCTAACTTCATCTCTGTTTGGATCCTAATAAATGAACTGGCTAAGCTAAATGCTATCAAAGTGTCGCCTCGCGCCAGAGCGATTGAGAGACGAGAGAGGTATGTATCAACTCGTCTTAGTTAAAGGGGTCATGACATGGTTTTTGTTTTATTATGTTTCCTTCAGTGCAATTATAGTATTATTATAGTTTTTTGGACAAAAAACGTTAAAATTGTAGTGATTTATGACCTTTTCCCACCCTGTTTCTCATCCTCTGATTCAAACAGTCTGTTTTGGGGGTGTTTCCCCTTTAAGAGTTCAGTGTTAACGCCCACTGTTATGATTGGCTAACGTCATTGGCTAAAAGTAGTTTTAAGATGAAATACATTACTTACAGTTTGCGCCGTCGTTGGGACCCAGAATAGTCGGCACGACCTGATCTTTAAGCAAAGGTTTTCTGGCAAAGCCAGCATCATACTTAAATTTGTTCTCAAAACAGTCATCCTTGAAATGTAGAGAACACACGCTTAAATTAACACTGCCGTGACTGGGACATATGCAAAAAATAAACTGCATCCATTTTTCCCTGATGTCTGGATCGTTCGGCAGTGTATTCAAACATTTTGTTTGTCCACAGCCAGGAACAGCACATCTGCGTCATCGCGATCTTCTGTAAACAGACACTCGCTGCACGTCAACTGAACACCTGTGGGGTGACAACGATGCGATGATGCAAAATGAAGCGTAGTTGTCTTAAGCTGGAGGCGGTCATATGCAAACAACTGGTACGTCACTTCGTACCGTGACGTCACTTCTTACCATGGATCCCCAACGAGCTGTAATTAGAGCTTGATTAAATAAATGCTTCGTTTATAATGGGGAGGACGTCTTAAGCTATGAAACTTGCAGGAAGTTTTAATGGTACAAAGACCTCTTATATACCAAAAGATCAAGGCAAATTTGGTTTCTCATGTCATGACCCCTTTAAGGGAATAACATATGAAAAAACGGTGGAGTGTTCCTTTAATGAGTAATTCGTTGCAATTTAAAAAGATTTGATTTCAGTGTTTTTGTAAAAAAGTTTTATTTATTTAGGGGTGAAATAAATCATTATTATGCCCTTGATTTTGTTCTCTTCATGAGTTTAACCCATAGTATACATGCTACTGTTTTCACTTATTTGAAACACAAAGGGAGAGTCCAGCTGAAGAACTGCCTTTTGAAGATGGCTCTGTAGATCTTGTGACGGCAATGTCTGCGTTCCATTGGTTTGACCATTCACGTTTTCTTCAGGAGGCTCACAGAGTGCTTAAGCCTAATGGCTGCCTCGCACTTCTTAACTACACCATGGACATGGAGCTCAGCTATGGAGACTGCTCAAAGACTTTAAACCACATCTGTAATGAGGTAGGAATCATAAGAATTAAGATTTCTGACTTATAAAAGTTCTTTGAAATGATGTAAAATGTTCCAATAATATAAAGAACACCTGATCTTCTATTAAGTCATAACAATAAAACATTTACTCAACACACATTGCCCATCCTATTTTATAGCATTGTGACTGATTAAACTACTAGTTTAAAGATCAAAATAATCATTTATGTAAGCGCTATAGTTTCATGAAGCCTATTATTTTCACTGAAAAGTCCAAATGTTAAAACAGTATTTCAATATGGGTCAGAACTCAGACTTATTCTCTACATTTTACACGCTTAAAAAAAAAAAAAAAAGATTCAGTGGGGTTCTATAGGATTCTTGACTCAGTTTTTAAGACTTTATGCCAAAAATGTTCCATATAAGGAGAAATGTCTTAAATTATTGCATAATACGTTATTACTAATTAATTATCAATTTATAAAATGTAATTGATTAAACATTAATTCAAACAAAATTAAATCCAATTCCATTAAATGATGGGAACCTCTAAAAGGTTCTATACTGTATAAGCACCTGACAGAACCCTTTACGGTTCTATGTAGAGCCTTTTCTTCTAAGAGTGTAAATAAATAAAAAAAAATGTTGTCTGAGCCACTGGTTTATTCCTGAGCTTTGAATCATTGTCATGTTGCGTGACTCACAGGCCGCCCTGATGTGCTGTTTGATATTTTCTCTCATAAACAAGTGTTACAATTTTTGTCTCACAACTATAGAGTTTTATATATATATATATATATATATATATCTTATTACAGTTTTATGCAGTGCTACAACCTTTCCGGAACCCTTACCTGGGTCCCAACTCCCTCGAACTTTACAAGAAAACCTACGACTCTCTCCAGTACCCAGTTAAAGAATGGTAATGTAGTTCTACATTATCCAACTAGCTATTAAAATGTTAATTTTTGTTATGAACTGCTCCGAGATAAGAAGGTTGATAATTCAAATGCAGTTTATTGTTCAGAGGGTTATCCAAAGACATAATCCAGAAAACGGGCAAGAGGTCATAAACACAAAGTAAGCAGTCCAAACAATCACAGTCCAAACAATCACAGGGACACAGGGACACAATAGGAAAATCCTAGGACAGGCGGAGATCAAAACCATGGACATGGGAACAACAGGCAGAGTGCTCAGAATTGCAGTAGAAACACTAAAGAAGACTTTGAAAGTCTCAAGACTGAGAAAACCAGGCTTATAAAGAGTGCGCTAAACAAGTCAATGACACACAGGTGGATGTAATCATGGTTGATGAGTCCAGGCAGAGGATTATGGGGGATGAAGTCCGAATGAATAGTCTGGGGTGGACTGCCCTCTGGTGGCAATGACTGGCACTCTGGTCACTTCTGGACAATTTTGTAGTTAGGTGAAGGCAGTTCAAAGTGCAAACAGTCTTAGGTTTAGTGACTGGAGATGGTTTTATTAAGCTATAATGTAAGAGAAGCTGTTATTATTGTGACTATAGCCACAGTTAGGACTTGTTCTGCCTTGAGTTCCTTATTGCTTTAATAAAATGGATGTCACACTAAGGACACAATTTTATTTTATTTTTTTATGCTATTAAGCAAATTCATTATGTGTGTCTGACATAACAGATGGTTGCTATGCAGGATCATAAATAAATAGAAAAATACATAAATAATGTCAAAGCTATTTCTTTATTTTGGATTATAACATGGCTGGAATGCTGTATTGACCAATCAGAAGCCGGTCTGCAACTGTGTTTTGTCTCAAGGCAAGAGGTTTTTTGGGTGAGGAAGCCTGTACCTCTCTCTGGCTACATCGGCATGGTGGAGTCTTTCTCCGCTTTCCAGGCACTATTAAAAAAAGATCCAGAAGAGGCCAGACGACTCTCAAAGGACATTGAAAAAAGGTATGAGATATACCCTAGAGTTCTCTACACCTATTCATGATTGAAATGTCAGTAATATACTCCTGTGAGTGTATCACACCATCTCTTTCTTTCTTTTTTCCTCACACTCTCATTTTCCTGTAAAGACTGTTGTGTGCAATGGATGTGATATCCTCGGAGACAGAAGTTATCATGGGAATCAAATACTTCTATTTTCTAGCGTGCAAGCCAGCAAAATAATGATTTTCTTTAAATCTTCATTTATATGATTAGTATGATTTCACCTTGTTATTCATTAATATTCCTAACTGCTAATTTAATTACTGATTTAATTAAAACCATCAATTTTCAAAACCAATAAAAAGTAATCGTAACACTTAACTTAAAGCCTTTGTATAATGCATTTTAAGTGTATTCATAATCTATGTTATAATGCATTATATATTTTAATAAATAATTGTACCAATACTTACAGATTTCTCATTACATCTGAAACCGGTTGTTTGTCATGTGTTTTATTGAGTTATACTTTCTAAAGGTGTACCAATGAATAGATACATATAATGTATTATACCTGCGGTTACAATTGTTCATAAGACCATACAATGCATTTTGCAAGGCATAATTAATGCATTAAAAATACTTTCATAATGCATTATAAAGACTATAAGTGTTACTAATAATTTACACTTTCAATACACATGGGATTTTAATCATTATTTTCGAAATTTTACACGTTTTTCACGTTAAAAATGAGTTTTTACAAATGTGATTTTGGTTCATCTTGATTTTTGAAATTTAATGAAATAAAAAAAATACTATTATGTGTTTTCACGTCATTTTCTTTATGAATTGTACATTTAATGTTTTTGAATAAATTACTAAACTCAGACAAAAATCGTCCAGTAATTGTCCATGTACAAGGTGTATTTGAAAGAGCATCCACCAGGGTGCAGTGTTGACTTGATCATGCAGCAGTAGCTGAGAGAGAAGCAGCATGTCTACCCAACGTTGTCCATCTGTACAGCTGCCTGCCTGGGACGACACGAAATATCAATTCCACGGTACAGTGATTAAACAAAGACTCAATACACAGCTTCAAAACACACATTGAAACAAAGTAAACCTTGAGTGACATTTCTGTGTACATTTCAAAAGGTTTGCCACAATTCTCTTCAAACAATCCAAATGTTTGCTTGAACCATCCATTTGTGTTCTTTTGAACTGCTCTCGTAGTGAGGTTTAATTTTAGCCATAATTAGTTCAGTCAAATGAAAAAGAAAAAACAACAACTTTTGATTCAAACACAAAACTTTCCATAATAATCTTTTGGGATGGTAGACGTCATGCCATAGGCCTACATTGTGATAAGAGTTTGTTAGTGGTTGTCATATTGTGTGTAGTTGTGAAGATGCACAAATAGCCTGGTGGTTGGGAAGAATGGATGACAGGATGTGCGTGTTTATATCTCTTACCTAGAAAAGTAATGCCCAGACCTATCAAATGACAGCACATGATACAGTGAATGTAAGAGAATATGGTGCCAACGCTGTGAGGCAGTTGATAGGAGACGTTACACAAACATCATGTTGATGAATTGATTCTTCTCATTATCCCAGCATTCAAGCCGAGGAAAGTCAGGCTGCGTCCGAAATCACATACTTTTTTAGTAGGTACTTATTTTGAATAGTGAATTGCTTTACGACCGCTAAAAAAGTACGCTCTGGTACGTACTACATCCACCATGTTGCCTTTATCACGTGACCTACCAGCGTCAGTTTCACTGTCATTCATAAATCCATTCCTGTGGCCTCATCATGGGATAGTAAAGTGTCCATGGTACACACACTTCAGAATCTCGTAGTTAATCCGCGTACTTCTTGCCTACTCTTTTATGAGTACTGTGAATTCAGACGTACTTCTTTTCTTTGTCACATAGGCTGCTGTTTTCCGCTACTATGGGGAAGTATGCGATTTCGGATGCAGACAATATTTCGGCATGAAACCGAAGTTGGTACGGCTTCTCAAACAAGTAAAAATATTTTCTGTTTGTCTGTGAGATTATGTATTATCTATAATGTTTAAAATTTGAAATCTGCGTAACGTATAGCCTAGTTAGCTGAAGAGTTGAACAGTATGAACCCACTAAATCTTGCATTAACTGCTATTGCAGTGTTCATGTTTTTTTGCTGACTGCTTTGTACATTGTAATGGAATATATTTTTTTGGTTTAAACTACTCCGTGTTAATATAATACACATTTTGGTAGAGCATATTAAAAGGTAACCAAATATATAGCCTATGAGCTGCATTTTCAACCATTGAATGCCATGCAGTAAACACAATTTTTCTCTCAATTTTCTAGAGGGATGAGTCTTCTGTGGTGTCACAAACTCTGCCCCCATAGCTTTTCTGGCATTTAACCTGGAATATTATAAATCCCTGCCTCTGTAGGAGGTGTTTTACCAGTATACAAAAGAAAACAAAATTCTCAAATCCTGCATGAGTCAACAAGTACAGAATGTTAAAATTGTCAACACCGCATGATTACCAGATAGCATAATCCTCTTGAAATGACCAGTTTTGCGAAATTAGACACTTCTTATATATTGTGTTACTCGCCTCCACCCCCTTCTATCCGATATTGAAGTGTCTGTATACACCGTGACCCATCACATGCACCATTGTAATCCATTGTGAAATATATTCATTCTGACTGAGCTGATGGGGCTGAGCTGCACGTTGAGAGGGGTTATGTTGAATCATCTGCCCCTTCACACAAACAGGATCTGAGACCTGGGGCCGGTTGCATAAACATAGCCATTATGTTAAGACAGTGTCTTAAGTTCTAGTATGACCCACTAGCAGTTAGTCAGGGGCAGTCAGTCTTAGTTTTCGGTATCAATTTAGGCTAATCTTTATTTTTATGTAACTGAATAAAGGTCTTAAAGAAAAAAATTTGATGTCTAACTTGATGTCTTAGAGGTTTATGCAACCGGCCCCTGTGGGCTCATCTCAGCTGGAGCTCTCACATGCTAAATGTGAGATATGGTTTCTCATGTCGGTGTGATAAAAGACTACTTGCACTTTTTTCAACATTAATTGTTATGGGCAAACCTAAACATGAACAACATCACGGTGAACATGTTTTTAAAAGGACAAACAAACATTCATTATCAAAGAGCACATGCTCTTTAAACAAAGGCAATGGTTTGTGTGGCTCTGTTTGATTTATTCAACATGGCATTTTAATAAAATATAGGCAATGGGACTTTGTGGGATTTTGATATGAAAAAATGATGCTTGTCTGTGTCTTTTCTATATATACCATCCACACACCTTTTTAAAAAAAGCCAGTGCTATTCTGTTAATAACTCTCATGATATGTTAATTTGATGAATAAATTGTAGTACGCACTAAAATATGTTTGGAGTAAGTCTTTTCAGTGCAAAAAGTTCTATACCATGTAATACTATACAGTTATATATTTAAGATATATAGTTGTCTATTACACAAAATATCTTTTAAGGAACATTCCTCTGCATGGTTTCAAATTATGATATTGTTTTCTAATTTCTAATATTTTCTGCGGCATTTGGCCTTCCTTTAAATTATTTTAAAGTGATAACTCGCCCAAAAATTCAATTTCAATCATCTCATGTCATTCCGAGCCCGTATATTTTTTTCCTTCCCTGGAATATAAAAGGATATTAAAGAATACTCTATTCCATAGAATTTATAATGAATTTTATTTTATTTTTTAATTTCAATCAAATTACATGCAAATTTAATAAAATATGCAAAAGATTCATGAAAATATCATAAAAGTGGTCCAGATCAGATCACTGATTTTAAGTTTGTTTTCTCAGTCAGTTAGTCTAGTTATTGGCCACTTTCCAAATAAGGTGACCTTCATAAAACATGTAAAAATATTCATAGCAAAGTTGTTTATAAAGAACTCTATTTGAGTTAATTAGCAAGAGGAGACAGTCATGCTGAATGACTGCACCAAAGCTCTGCCTCATCAGCCTCAGGACACAGGGGACACAATTACATGTTACAACAAAGACGGAAAATAATGCTTCCCCGTTTAAAAAAAAAAAAGTTTCTCTGTGTTTGAGAGCATATCTACTCAACAGTTTATTTATGTTTATTCATGAAGTAAAACCAAGATGGATAATCTGATTGGCTGCAAGTTTTAAAGAGCAACGATGAAGCATGAATAGCCTAATTAATTAGAGAATAGGATTATTCAGAGGTGATTCAAGATTGCATATCAACAGAAAAATCAAGTTTTCAAACCCACATTCATAATTAATATTTTAACCTATAGGTGCTTATTTACATAAATATATATTTTTCCATTTTCAACATTAACCACAAGCTATGATTCATGCATCGAAACGCATATAATTCTGATCTATAAATGGCTAGATGAATAGAAAATATCAGTCAGGGTATGACTGTTGCATATCATTTGTCCAAATATTTAAAGTGATTTTAATGTGATGAGAAATATTAACAATAGAGTTGATATTTACCAGTTATTTTAGTAAAAACGTTAAAGCTTAAAAGTAGCATACAGTAGATAAAAAATAATCAGTGCTATGCTTGCAGATGCTTAAAGTTTTGCAGAAACTAGCATTTTCTACAGCAATGATCTTCAGGGAAAATCATACCAACATATCAGATTAGATAAGAATTGTTTGTTGTGAGGTGTGGGCAGATGGCAAACTAAACATCTTTAAGAAGCAACCTTCAGTGCCTCCTGCCAGAACAGTTGACTAGTTCTAGAGATTCATTGATGGCTGAGCAAAAGGCTGATACTACCTTGGCCGATCTGTTTGATAAAGTTGTTCATGATTCAGTGGTGAGGAGTGCTCAGTGTTATTTTCTTCTTGATGGGCTGTTGGTCAGGAAATGGGTTCCACACCGTGATCAGGGTCTAGGAGAACCAGTTTTTCAAATAGCTGTACCTACTACTTTGCGAAATAAAGTGTTGTAAACTTCAAATGGTGATGTGGCAGGTCATATGGGTGTTCGTAAAACTTATGATCGCATTCTCCGTTATTGTAGCTCAGTTTATAAAACCTTGTCATACGTGTCAGCGCACAAGCAAGCCAAACCAGGTTATAAAGCCAGCACTTTTATATCCAATACCAGCCATAGGGCAACCTTTTGAGCATCTTATTATCGATTGTGTTGGGTCTTTACCACGGTCCAAGTCAGGTCATAGCTACTTATTAACTGTTATGTGTCAAGCAACTAGCAACTGCGTACCATAACTTCAAAATCAGTAGTTAAAGCGTTAACTCAATATTATTTCAACATTTGGGATTCCAAAAATCATCCAGTCAGATCAGGGGTCTAACTTTACCTCCCATTTATTTGCCCAGGTTCTCAAACAGCTTAAAGTCAAACACAACAAGTGTACTGCGTTCCATGCCCAGAGCCAGGGAGCTTTGGAACGTTTTCATTAAACTTTAAAATCCTTGCTTTGTGCATACTGTACAGAACTGTCTGCAGATTGGGAGGAGGGGTTACCTTGGCTGCTACTAGCTGCTTGTGAAGTAGTGCAGGAAAGCACTGGGTTCAGCCCTAATAACTTATTGTTTGGTTATAAGGTGCGTGGGCCTTTAGCAGTGCTGCAGGATGGTTGTTTGCCTGAGGAACAACCTCAGAACCTTATTGACTATGTACACAGTTTTAGGCTGAAGTTGTATAGGGCTGGTGAACTGGTGAAAGAAAAACTAGAATGTTCTCAAAAGAAAATGAAACCGAGACATGAAGGACAGGCTGAGCTGCGTGAGTTTAGTCCCGGTGATTGTGTACTCGCTCTTTTGCCTCTTGTAAGTTCACCTTTTCAGGCAAAATACTCTGGCCCTTTTACTGTGTTGCGCAAAGTGTCAGATACAAACTATCTTATTGAAACCCCTGGTCATAGGAAGTCCTTTAAATTGTGCCATGTGAACCTGTTAAAATGTTATCATTCCCGTGTTATCATGCCTTCAATTTTTCTAAGCAAAACTGAAGGCACTCCAGCAGTGAGGTCAGCGTTGACTGCTACTCCAGTCACTGCATCTTGTGGCTTTAACTTTGTAGAGGGGGGAGAAGAGGAGGTAGTTATGGTTTCGGATGAGGTCTTACAAGGTCGGCTGAAAAACTCCCAGAGTTTGCAAAACCTTGGGGTTTTGGTAGATCATTTAGCCTAGACTCTGAGAAACATGATGAATTGGTAGCTCTTATCAGAAACTACCCCATTTTGTTTTCTGACACCCCATCGCAAACCCACTTAATTGAGCATGACATAGACATTGGGGATGCTAAGCCTATCAAACTGAGATTCTATCGTGTATCTGAGGAGAAGAGACGGCAGTTGGAAACAGAGGTGCAGTATATGTTGGACAATGGTATTGCTGAGCCACGTTGTTCAAATTGAGCTTCACCCTGTCTTGTCAAAAAGTCTGATTCCACTTTCAGACCCTGCACTAATTATAGAAAAGTAAACAATGTTACTAAAGCAGACCTTTACCCTCTTCCCAAGATGGAGGACTGTATTGATCAAGTTGGGTCAGCAAAGTATGTTAGCAAATTTGATCCTTTAAAGCAGGGGTGGGGAACGTTGATCCTGGAGGGCCATTGTCCTGCAGAGTTTAGCTCCAACCCTAATCAAACACACCTGAAGCTAATCAATGTCTTCAGGATTACTGAAGTTGCTGGCAGCCAAATGTTTTTTTCAGGGTTGGAGCTAAACTCTGCAGGACAATGGCCCTCCAGGATCAACGTTCCCCACCCCTGCTTTAAAGCAACAACATGGAGCTTTTCCTCTGCGGTCGCCCTACAGGTTGGAAGCGGAATTGTCCATTACCGCTGTCGTAAAATGATTTACGGTTACTGTATATGAAGCATGCAGGTTTTTTTTCATATGGGCAATGATAATATTATTAATCTTCCCCCTTTCATAATTTATACATGTTTAGTAGACTAAACATTTTAACTCAAACATTTGCGATTTGCATGTCGATTGCAATGCTCAAATCTGAACGAGAATGATAGCGATAGCATCCTAACCATCTAAAACTACCATGTTAGTGTTTACTAGCTACCAGATTGATAATTCGCTCATCTACTAGCTGATTCATGAAGATAAATAAATGGAGGATCAGATAGTTTCCATAACGTAGCCAGGCAGACAACAGATTAGAAAAACTAAAGATAGTATGCAAGCAATTTACAGTTACTTACTAGTTCAACAGCATGACGGCCAAGTCAGCATCGGTCTGGTAACTCTCCTCCTCCATAAGCTAACGCCAGCGAGCAAACGCTCGACCAATATTGATCCTCGTCCTGACTTTGTTTATTACTCTCCCTTTTCCTCTTCCGACTCTACTCCGACAAAACCTTGGACTTCTTACGTTTCGCTGCTGCTTCAGCCATGACGAAAACAGACGTACGAAAACAAATGCGCTGGTTGGCCACATTTGAGGAAGTGGTGGGCAAAGTGACGTATGCCGTAAAGCAGTCGAATTTTGTAGTTCTTTTTGAGGGCTGGTTACTACCCGCACCCCGAAGTTACATAGTGCCAGTAAAAGCGATACAGACCCCGTCAGGCTCTGGCAGACGTCTCATTCAACCTATTGTAAGTCGATGTACTATCACAAGGGTCTTGGAAATATGTTATGAAGGTTGAAAAGTTACATGTTGTTACTTTAAAGGGATATTGGCAAGTACCCCTTACCAAAAGATCTTGTGAGATTGATGCCTTTATAACTCCATCTGGTTTGTTCTCTTATACAGTGATGCCTTTCGACTTGCGGAATGTTCCAGACACCTTCCAGAGGCTGATGAATCGGGTGGTCTCCGGTCTGGAAGGGTGTGTCGTGTATTTGGACGACGTGGTTGTCTTCTCAGACTCCTGGGAGGAGCATGTCCGGAGAGTTCAAGCCCTGTTCGAAAGACAGGTTTGGGCCCGGTTGACTATTAGTTTGGCAAAGTGTGAGTTTGCCAAAGCTACTGTCACATACCTAGGCAAGGTTGTTGGTCAGGGTTTTGTCTGTCCTGTGGAAGCCAAGGTCCAAGCTGTGAAGCAGTTCCCACAGCCCTCCACAAAGAAAGAACTGATGGGCTTCCTGGGAATGGCGGGGTACTACCGTGCTTTCTGTAAAAACTTTTCGGTAGTAGTGTCCCCACTGACCAATCTGTTGAAGGCCGAGGCTGAATTTATCTGGTCCACCCAGTGTCAAGAGGCATTTGATGTAGTTAAGGCTCTTTTGTGTTTGGCACCCGTGTTGGCAGCACCAAATTTTGGGAAACCTTTCAAATTGCAGGAAGACGCCAGTCAAATCGGTGTTGGGGCTGTGCTTCTCCAGGAAAATGATGACAATGTTGAGTGTCCAGTCAGTTTCTTCTCCTGGGAATGTAATAAGTATCAGCAAAACTATTCTGTAATTGAAAAGGAGGCTTTAGGGCTCCTTTGGGCTCTACAGCACTTCAATGTCTGTGTTGGTTCTGGTTTGACCCCTTTAACTGTGTTCACTGACCACAACCCACTCATTTTTCTTAAGTCCCTGCAAAATCCCAACCAGCACCTGATGCGTTGGGTTTGTTCTTGCAACCATTCAACCTCGATATTAGACACATTAGTGGTAAGGATAATATCATTGCTGATGCCCTGTTCCATGCTCCTTTAACATAGTTTGTATTTCTTCTCTATGCTGACCCCTGCTGGCTGTCTGTGCCTCTTTCTCTTAAATTGCTCCCCAGGTACCAGGGCTGCTGAGTTTGAGGGACGGACAGTCAGCCAGGGGACACGGGGCGACTGCTAGGAGCCGGGACTGGTATCCTTTTTTTAAATTCTTTTTGGGGAACTTTGGATTGTTTTAAGTATGTTGTGCCCAATTTTGGGCTGAGGGTGGGACCCTCATTTTAAGGAGGGGGGGTGTCACGGCCCCTCCTCTGCCTTGCATGGGCGGTTCCTCCTGCAGGCAGAGGAGGGTCGTTAGTGATTGAAGCCACCTGGGCTCAGGGTATTTAATCTGCCTCACTAACCACTCTCCCCTCTTTCTCTGCTCCTCCAGGTATGATCCTGTTTTGTTTGTTCCTTTGTAGTTTTACTTAGTTTCCACTCAGTCATGTTCACACAGACAAATTCACGCATCACTGCACTTTACATACACCTTACATTGTGGCATTCTCACACCTCATTTCTTTTTTTTTTTTGGTTTACAATAAAGAAAACCTTTTTGATTGACCTACACCTGTTTTTCGTGTCCCCTCATTTTTGCCACAGGCTATGAGCCGGCCTGTGACATTGTCATGAGGGGCAATTGTCCTCATGGGTAGCAGGACCTCATGGTCATATATCCTGGCAGGGTGTGAAATGAAACACGCTCTCGAGTTTCTCATAGCTGCTCCACATTAGGTAGTTGTGACCTCAGGCTCTGGTTACTACTGACCTGTTATGTACAATTTATTTTGTTTGTACTCCTAACTCTCACAAGCAATTCATCATATAATGGAAAAAAAAATCCTTTGCACAGACTGCCTGTCTGCCTCCATTAAAAAGAGAGAGGGCATGACAGAACACAAAGGGAGAAGGTATGTAATACAGTCTTATTATGGTCCTGACACCTTCAACATAAATGTGGCTGATCAAATGACTAGTCTATGAAAATTTAAATAAGTGATTGTATGTGCCATCATCAGTTTCCACCACCTACCAAGAAGACATGAAGACATTCTCTAACTTTCACGACACCGAGCTCCTTTTTCAGTCCACCAAGATGTAACAGTCAAGCATTTTAACATATGACCACCAAAAATTTGTTGCCCTTAGCTTTATCCAAAGTTTAGTCAATTATAAACAGAAGTCAATTATTTAGATGTTTTAAAGATACTGTAAGAAAAATGTCTGTTTAAGGATCGGACTCCATGGAAAATCTTTTTTTTTTGTGTGTGTCCCTATTTCCACTAGATTTCTGCTGATCCGATTACAAGTGGTCATTGGGCTTTCCTCTTAGTATTAACATGTCTTTCAAATGTGTCTCCTGCTTAGTTTTGGACACTTAGGTCCGGTGTCACAGACAGGGCTTAGATTAAGCCAGGATTAGGCCTAAGTTCAATTAGGACATTTAAGTAGCGTTTATAAACGTGCCTGTGATGACGACCCTTTACGATGACGTCATCACCGGAGTGCCATTTCAGAGCGCATCAGTGTGGGCTAAATATTACTGTTCTAGCATATTATTTGAAACGTTTCATTATACTAGTCCCAGTCGTCTGTCTAACTGGTTAGTACCCTCGACTATCGACGTTAGCAACTTCACAAGACATACATGCATTTAAATAAACTGTTTACTGTTAAGTGTACTTGCTGAAGTGTAATAATCACAAGGAGTCTAGTAGTTTTTACAGAATGTTTATTGGTCATTTAACATCATATAATGCAGCATTTTACTGTTGTATTGTTTTGTGCTTACCTGTTGTTTCTGCTGTGTCCTGGTCGTTCAGGTAGCGCTCGTAACCTGGAACGCACTTATGATAACAGCGGACATACCAGTTTATATAACCAGGGGGGTGATATATATTGCCATTTTGATGTTTGTTTGTTTAATGTATGTTTATTATGGTAATCGTTAACTTACTGGTTAATACTGTGCTCAGTTTATTTATTTGACTAGGGAAAAGAAGAGGTTGTTTTAATGTCATTGATGTAATGTACATTGTTGGAATAAAGGATCCCTGCTAAAATGGTTCTCGCCATATCTATTTTGTGGGAAAATGACTTATTTAACTAGAGTGTTTATTTGGTTAAGTAAGGTTGGTAGTCTGCTCTGTTACTAGAGCACAGAAGTATGCGAGCGCTACTGTAGGTTTTAGCTGCTCTAGCCATTTTCCTTTGTGTTTGACCCGCAAAGTGAATGTGCTGTCTCGTAACACTGTTTATGTTGTCTCTTTTTGCACTTTTTGCATCCATCTTGTCGTGTGATGCCTTCCTAGCTCCTCTCTAACCCTCGAACTACAGCACCTGGCTTTGGACGGCTCCAAAGGCTGTCCTTTGTGACAGTGCCTTAGAAAAAACATTACTGTTGTCCACCCACCACCACCCTAGACAAATTCGCTTGAGCTCCCCGTAGACAGAGAGCAACCACCCGCCACGATGAGTGAGCCAGAGCCTGAAGAGGACGGGACAGCGCCGACCATCGCCCCAGAGCCAGAGTCTGACCAGGGGTGTGTGACCCAGTGACATCAGTGGCAGAGGGAATTCTGGTGGAATTAGACAAATACTGGCTGATGGATTTGGACATGGAGGTACTGTTTCCCACCCTGTCCCACCTGGTATTATTTGTCTGTTCTGAATCATCGCTGTTTCAAGACATCACTGAGACTGTTTCATTGACCTGTTGGGAATCGGAATTCCCGTTATTGATCACGTCAAGCTTTCCCTCGTCCCACCGGCTCCCCCTTGGTCAGTCGTCACTTCACGTCCACCACGGACTTGCAAGCCTTCCGCTGTGCTTGGTCCCTCCACCCATACAGCTAGCAGGTTCATCCTTCTCTCTGACTCGCCACCTCCAGAGCCCCCATTCCCTCCCTTGCATTTAGTTCATCACAATGTGTATTTAAGTTACTCACCTTCACTCACCTTCAGTGTTTGTCCGGTCTCTTTTGTGAATGTGTTGCTACTACTTTGTTTTTTTGCCTGTTGGATTATTATTATTAAACCCTGCATTTCAGCTTTATCCTGATTTGTCTGTTTGCAACCTTACTAACAGCTGTGTTCATGCCATGTCGTAAATTACTGTAATTTTGAGATAACGACAAGTGACGTTCTACTCTGAGCTGTTCTCATGTCCTCAGACTTGGAATTATGTATTTATGACAGCACTATCAATGAATCTACAGCGGTCAGGTAGTACAGCGCTCACGTGGTACAGGTAGAAGTTCTCAGCAAATTCCCATCTTACAAGTTGAAAATACGAGCTACGAGCTCTACGAGGATGTGAATGCTTTTTACAAATTGAAATCTCGCAATTACGTCAATTATGACATTGCGTGAACACCTTATAAACACTTATAATAGTCTTACCATAGGGAATCAGGGTAAGACAAAAACACATTTTGGAAGAAAAACTGATGATGTATTAACTCATTGAAATTTTGTTTATTTTTAATTTATTTTTTACATTTCTTTTAATTTAAAAGAAAAATTACGTAGTGTACCTTTAAGATTTTAATGCATTAGGCTAAACTGAACTCCCAGCTGAAGTCTGAAAAAAGGAGTTGGTCTAAAGTTCATTAAAACCTCAGATGGACCACAACATTCTGACACATTTTAAACAAACAAAAGCATGTTGTCTGTTCTGGTATTTTGAATAGGCTAGGTCATTCCGTAAAAGGATTGTCTACAATTAATATGGCTCTAATTGGCACTTGAATAGCATTCATTGTTTGCCTATAGATCCCTTTTTAATTTTCTTTGGTCTTAAACAAGAGCCTAATGACTGTAGCAGACGAGACAGAAGGTCTGATGTGAGAGAATTTGCGAAGTAATGGCACACTCGTTACTACACAAACACATCATTGTGCGATTGTCACAGACCCACCCTCCAACACTTAAGTGTTCTGCTGTCGCTTTGAATGTGAACTTCTGAACTTGATATTTATTTTGTTAATGAGCTGGATTTTGTGTTTGCCAGTGAGTTCATGAACTTTTGCGTGGAGGCAAACAGGTTGAGAGATGATGCAGCTTTTGTTAAGAGTTATTTGCCATTGTCCATTGGCCTAATTTGTCTGTCTAGTGGAGTTGTTCAGTCAGTACCGCTCATTTTGCCCATGTGTAATAATTTGATGCAGTTTGTTTAGGAATGCATGCATGCATTGCTTGTTAGTTCACATTAACCTGGACTTGAACTTTGCCAACAAGATTTATAACAGTTTGTGATTACAGATTCTCAAAAACAGCAAATTGCTCTGTTGTTGATACAATGGATGTGTTTGTCTTTTGTTATAGATTACATAAGTGAATTTCTTTTTTCATAACAGCTATTTCGAGTTGTATGAGAAATGGTATTTAAACTGGCACCCATGTCTCACTGCTACAGACAGCCAGGTGTAAGCATAATTTATAAAAGCTTTCTAGTATTTTTCAGTCAATTGACAGGCCGGTGTTTTTTCACAATTTTCACTTGTTTTTATTGTAAAATTAGACCTTTTGATGCTATTTCATGTTTGTGTAACATGTTTTCAAGCTGTATTTCAGTCTGTTATTTTGCTGCAAAACAAGTCAATTACCTGCTGTTGATGTACCGTAAGATTGTTCCACTTAATTAACAACATTAATATTGCTGTTTTGCTTGTTATTAGACTTGACATGAGATGACAAGAAAGTTGGTTGTTTGTGCTCTCTGCTGAGAGAGAATGTTGGCACGATACCGTCAGCTGAAGGTGACTGATGCTTTCAGACATCATGAACCCTTCTAGGGACGGCAGAGGCCTCTCTCAGGTCTGTGTCTGGGACCACGTGCAAGCAGGAAAGAAAGAATCATATATTTTCTCACTCTCTCTATTCTTTTTTTGTCTTTTCACTTAAAGAAGATTTCTTGTGACAGTCTTAGGTTGTTTCGATACGTTTGCCCTAGATTTTTCTCTTCAAAAATCTTTCATCTCCTGTGGCATACTGTGAGAACAGCTAGGTTTCCTCACCATTGGAGTCAGCAATTTTACCATCACATGTGCAGCCGAGAGCCCTATTCACTTCAATAAACACCACAGCAGGAGGTAGCGCTTTAATAGTTAGAATTCACATTGGACTCTGTGTTGGGGTATCATTTTCTTCCTAAACATTCACTTTTTAAGGCTACCTCGCTGAGCCTCAGGAAATTCACAAGACTGTCAAATTTAAGTCCTAAATCGTGTTTAAAGGATATAGTAAAGTTTCTCTCTCACTGACAAAGCTGGCTGCTGTTGAATGGACTTTTGAATGAAGGAGAACATTTGGCTTGTTTTCTGATTCTGGTGAGGTGAGAGGGAGAACTTTAGGAAAGAAAAGTAGATTTAAAGGGATGATGAAAAATCAAATTTTTTGCAACAGACAGAAAAAGTATTTTTACTGTTTGTGTAATACACAAAATAAAGCACATTTACATGTTTTTATTCAATGTTCAGGTGCCATTATCATGTTATACTTTTTGTTAACATTACTAGTTTCTTGATTTTCAATTTTTTATAAGTGATAGAAAGCAAATGACATGCTGAAATGTTGTTGTGTGCAAGAATTTGATAAAATGTAAACAATTCATATGTCCTCTTATGTTACCTGTACTACTCGTAATGTGATCTATATGCTAAAATGTCAAAAGATTATATGGGAAAATAATCACGACAATTAAAATGAAGGATTAACACACATAACGGCTTCTCCATGGAATGCAGTAGCTATAGACATTTTAACGATTTGGGACATAACATTAAACAACTGGAATGTATTAAGGAAGTTTTAGGATCATGTAGAGGTTGCAATATAAATAAAAAATAATTGAAACAAGAAGCATTCATGGAAATATAAACTTAAAGTACTGGATCCCAATGGCATGAATGAGGAATTAGATCTTTCTGTTTTTCTATAATGAGATGTTAATATATAAATACTCTGATTAACTCCTGTAAATTTAACAAATGTTAGATGTTAAATGTTAGTTTCCAATGTTTCAATCATTAGATTCTTCATTGTTGTGTATTTGATGTGGAGACTTGTGCTGATTAATGACAATGTAGCCTATTTCATGGCTTTTTGATTTTTGGACTATTCATGTGTTTGGTGTAAAATTGTGTCCTATATAAATTTAAATGTCTTACGTAGTTTGTTGGTGGAAGTGATCAATATGTTTCTAAAGTCTGTATCATATGGCTAAATGTTGCTGGACGGTACTTGGACGATACGATAAGTGCTAGTTGATGATTTGTGATTTTATATAATAAATTACATGCACTTGGCTTTCTTTCTCATCTCATTTCTCAGCTCACATATGCTCTGATCACCTCTCTTGATTAAATTATCAGCTAGATCAGCTTCTAGATATCTCAGGACTATGACTCAAAAACTTTATTCCTTAAACCCTCCTTTTTTTTTTACCTTGCTTTTTTTTTTTTTTTGATGTCCACCTCATTGTTTCATGTGCTCCTTTTCCCCTTGTACTTTAGAATTACTTTGAAGTTCTTCTGTAGTTTTTTCTCGCTCTCTGTTGAAGTTTATTGGCTGCTGTTCAAATACAGTGTTGATTTAAAAGAATTTTCTAATCAAAATGATTATTCAAAATCGAATTAAGTTATAAAGTTTATTTTCCTGGAGTTTAAATCACACAGGTCATATTCCATTACTAAAACATTGTTTTATTTCAGTTTGTTTTTCTAACACTTTTGAATTTTTTCATCAATAGCTTTGGTATAAAGTGAAAACTGAGAGTCTGGACGCACGGATGTACAAATCTGTTCACTTATAGCTTTGAGGATTGGCCAAGAGAATGGAAAACTTCAGTTCAAAAAAGTTCAGCCTGCAGTCTAGCTTGGAGATTTGCAAAGAATGCAATTTGATTGGTTGTCTAAAGTATTTTTTCCCTTCTCCTTCTCCTAGAAAATGTTTTGTATGTACGTTAGGGGGTAACTTGTGAGAGCATGCTCTGAGCACTTCATGTTTTTTTGATGAATATTGAGCAAAACATTAGAAAGCTCACCTCCACAGTTAAGAAACATAACCTCAACTCAGGGGGCTGGCTCGGGATAACAGGGTCTGCGATTATCTCTGGAGCACAGACAACTCCCACAGGGGTCTTTGCAGTGTCAGGTTGTTCGCCATTATTTATGCTGAGATTGTTTACAGCTTACAAACATTCAAATGGTCTCAAGAGGCACAGTGGACCTGGTGACTGAGGGATGTGTCTGCTCACCTGTGTGTAGTTCCACAAAATGTGCATGTTTTAGATGAGGAAGGGCTTGTCTGCTTCAAGCTGCGTACGTTATGTTCAGTGTTTGTGTGTTAATGTTTGCTTGAGTTTGGGAATTTGTCAAATGTTTTGTATTGCTATGTGCTCTTAACATGAGAAGTAAATAAGCATTTTTTTTAATGCTTTTTCCCCTGAAATGACAACATGCATTCAAATGTGAAGCAAATAAAAACATACTAAAGTAAGAAAAAAAAGATAAGAAAAAAAACATGTTGGGATTAATGATATTATGACAGAATTTCCTCAAAAATATATATTTTTAATTCATCATTGTGTTTCAGCACATTATATCACTGCTTTGATGTCACATTGCACCTGCCACATCATTTGAATGGTTCATAATTATATAATAATTAATTAATTAATTAATTAATTAATTATATATATATATATATATATATTATAATATATATTTTATATATATATATATATATATATATATATATATATATATATATATATATATATATATATATATATATATATATATATATATATATATATTTAACATTACTGTGGCAGAAAAGTAAATATTACAAAAAGTTCCAGTGTTGGTGGATTCTTGAGCTGTCACTTGGCCAGTCAAATGTGAATACTAGATCTAAATGTTGTATGATGAAGATTAATGTGAATAATTCAGAAGTATTTATCATTCCTCTGCTGATACTAGTGGGTGTTTACAGACTCTATTCAGACCTTTGTTGTTATAAGGTACTCTTAAATGCAGAGAGATCCACAGTTCCACACACAAGTATTTTTGTAATTCCTTCAGCTCTGCCTTTTATTTTGCAGAGGTTGCAGAATCAGAGGACACGCTCACTTTAATGCAGATTTTCCCAGTATAATCAGCATATTGTGGATAGAGGAGAATAAATCATGCTTCACACCTCATTAATTACCATTTAGCTTATATTGTATATGAATTTAACATTACTTTTCTGTTGTTAGTGGTCAGATTATGAGGATTTAGATGAAAGAGGATTAAAGCTGTCTTAAAAAGGCCAGTGATATCTAATGTCTAATTAATCTTATATAACCTATAATGAAATGTATATTGCATTACATTTATGTTGTTTATATTTCAGTACATTGTTCTAGTTGTGGATTTCGTCGAATGTTGTTCCTGTCGTGTGGGTCGGGTTAAGTCAAGTCAGTCTTTGTGCTTCGTTCCTTGCCTTTGGTTGGATTGTGTTCACGTCCTCTTCCCACCATTTTTTGTCCTGCCTGCTGTGTCTATAAAACGTTCAAAACTCATTCTGCACTTGAATTCTCTCTCACTGTTCCACATGTTTGTTTGTGTGTTTGCAAGACAGTATAAAAGCTTTGAAAAAAATTATATATATATATATATATATATATATATATAGGCTATATGTTTTTTTTTTTTTTTTTTATGGCGATCTGTCCAAGGGACTGGACTATTCTAGCCTGGCTAACGTCAGACCTCTTTCTCATTGAGACGTCGTATTTGAGGCGTGGTTTATGAATGCCCAGAGCCGTTTATTGGGCGCTACGAATGTCTATCAAATGCGCCTGTACGTAACTCATAGCCAATCGTTTCAATTATACCAGATGACGTATGTAGAGCGACAGAAATTCGACGAGGAAGAAGACGAAAAAAACTTGTGTTCTAAACTACTTAGAACACTATCTAAGGCTGCATCGAAAGGTAACTTCGCGTCTGATGCCATGTTGGAATCATAGATATAAACAAACTGCTTCAGTGTGTCGCATAGACGTCGTTATCGTCTTGCTGCTCCTTCCCCGTTCTGTGATTGGTTACCTTTTTGAGGGGAAAATATGGTCCATGGTGTCCAGGCTGCCTAGCAGTGTGAATAAAATCGCGCGCAAGGCAGCATGGGGAAACCCAGGCTAGGACTATTCTGAGTTCTTGGCATCTCTTACGCTCAGACTGTCAGTCCAGATCCGATTTTTGTGCATATCGATTGAAATCTGATCGGATTTAGCAATTGTGAATGGCAAAAAATAACATGAAATAAAAAAAAATTATTATTATAATTTTTTTTATTGGTTTCATGCTACATCCATGTGTGGTTTGAAATCCTATTCAAATCTGGAAATCCGTTTCAGTCTGACTGCTCTGATTGGATTTCGCGTGGTTTATGTGACTTTCTCGCACCACGTAAAACGTAAATGTCAGACGTTGTTATAGGAATCATGCTGAAAGTCGCTGCCGAAACAAGGCTGTGTTGTTCCAAAGTGCCTATTGATCATAGTCCAATTATCCATTTTTCTTTGAAAGCATACTAGAGAAAAGTTTAGGCTAACTGTTTGTAGCACTGTTTCGATTTGTTTTTTCAGCTTTCTGTCAATACTAGGGTCATTCTATTTTCCTTTCCATGTCTGTCTTCACAGAGTATTTATTTGTACTGTGATAACATACCCATCTAGCTAGTGCAGTATACTGAGGTAGTGCATTCTTGCTGTACTCTCCAGTGTTTTACTGGGGTAGGCCTAATTTGCTCTTTTGTTTGCTGGATCAGCAGGGCTTTGTCACGGCCCTTCTTCCTGTGTGATGTCTAAATAGACGAGAGAATAAAATATGCATGCCGTAGAAAATACAATTTGTTTTTCCACCCCTTCCTTTCAGCATCCAGAAGCTCACCTAAGACTTGAAACATTCCATACGCAAGTACATTAATGTATTTTAGCTGGACAAGCTCGATTTCATGCGTCATTGCTTCTCCGGAATTTGTCCGAAAATAATTCATAACACAGAGAGTGCACTTTGGATTCTCAGAGTTTCCACAAGGAATGGTTCAGCAGGTGTTTTGTCCACTGCTGTTTGAACGGTTTGAAGCAAGTCTTGCTAGACAATAACCTGAAAAAAGGTTCTTTCGGAATTGTCATGTCGGAATTAACGTAATTATGAGATTCTGACTTGTAAAAAGTGTTCATATTCTTACAGAACTCTTAATTGCAACTGAAAGTTCTGAGTTTCCAACAATTAATTAATTCCAAAAATGAATGTATTTATAATGCAAGATTAATCATAAAATTAATTAACAAAATACAATACAATTTTATGTAGTGTAACGACTGGACCGATCAAACACACAATTGTTACACTTAATATTCATAACCCCTCACCCAGGCAGAATCTGTGATGTCTGGTTTCCCCAATGAGAAGTATCACCATTTTGTCCCACTCATACACTTCAAAGACACTTGGGAGATTGATTGTTCTCAATGAGAGAAATAACAGGCTACAACAACAGACATGCAGTCCTGTCCTAAATGGAATTCTCTCCACTAATTCATTGACAATTCTGTCTAATGAATGGACATGCATTTCCCCAGTACATTTTGTGTATTATTACTGTTTGTATATTGTCTTTTTATATTGTATAGTGTTATGCATGCCTGATGACAGAACTACTAGTTAATGTAGCCCCATCTAGGTGGTGTCTCATATCAAAATATTCTTTGTTTAATGACTCTCACTTTGGTGGACATTACCTTCTCATATGCAGTGTGTAGAAATCGTTTGCAACTTCAGCTCCATCGGACCGTACTATCAAGACCGTATCCTATCCTGCGACTGTATATCCGGACGCTCTTCAACAGCTAAGGCAAATGCAAGTATCGTATACTAAATTGCTGTTTAGATAAAGTTGTGAACCCCTTTGTTAACAAAGGAGCTTTGTAGTAAGGGACTGATGGTTCTTCCCAGTGCTTAAAATGCTCTTTTCATAGCTTCATTCCCTTGTCTGGGTTTTCAGTCACTTTCACTTTCCATTTTACCCATGTGTGCGTGATTGTGTGTATGTTTTTATTTAAATTATTTATGTGTTTGTGATTTAATTAAATAAAACCTTTTTGCACATTCGTGCGAGTTGATTCTGGTCTACTTATAAATCAATGTAAATTTAACGATTATGATCACATGCAGCTACATGCTAAGAAAGAGGTCACGTGGCCATGGAAAATATTCTTTCTGAAGAGTTGATAGATGGTCAATACTGAGTGTTCGCTGGACGAACAGATGATATTAATTGTAATATTAATTCAGATACGTGAAGTTAATTCGATTTACTGATCCAAAAATTAATATTTAATTATAACGAGTAATGATTAATTATTCATATTTCCCTTTTGAGCTAATTTGTTTCAGTAGCTAACACGGAGTTGGAGAACTAATGCCTAAATAATTTAAATAAGTTTATTAAGAAGGTATTTGCATAACAACTGTTGTATTATAATACTGAGGATGTGAACAGCTCTGAGTAAAACATCAGGTTGTCATCTAGTATTCATGGTAATTACGAAAATGCATAATTGTATCATAACGCATTCAATTCAGTGACACGGACATTTCAAGGTAACTCTATCGCTCCCTTGAGTACTGAGGTTTTATTACATCCACAGTGACACAAATATGCAGATTAGGCAAAATGGGACTGCAAACTTGCTAAGTGTTGGCCAAGAATGCGTTCACATACTTGCAGAAAGTATGTTTTTTGATTCAAGACCTGCACCCTGTCTCACTCTTTGTGAATGGACTGATTTATGTCTGTCTCTTTTATTTTGCCAGTTTGCTTTTGCCTTTTCTTGTTCATTCATTCCAAAGAGCATTTCTTTGCAAAAGAACTTCTCTATGTGCAATAGAATAGTGTTATAGCTCAATTAAATGGGGCCCTTGCTGAATGCTGAACGTCTTATGCTGACAACTTTTTGTGCTTTATTTACAGTAGAGCAAATGGGGATTAATGTTTTAGCACATTTTGTAATAGCACAGCACTCTGCAACCCTTTCTTTCAAATTGAATTAGAACCTGAGAATATCATGTCAACAGCCTCTCATAAATCCTTAAGCTACTAGAATATGACATTGTTTCTACAGTATGCTGCCTTTTGCATTTGTTGTCAATTTTGTTTTCTTTTTTTCTTTCTTTAAAGCATGTGTTTTTAAAACATGTATACATTTAAAGTCAGTTCACACCATGACACTGTCTGAAAGACAGTCCTACCTATTGATACTGTTCCTTTTTTCTTTTTTAAAGAGCTCTTTATGCACTATTGCTTTACATTTTCACTTTCCATAAATGAATAATTGAGGTCCTTGCACACAGACTCATCATTATGGTTCCCTCAGAGTGGGAAGACTGTCCCACATGTCTCTGAAGACCTGCCAGAACGGTTCAGTGAGATTTCATGCATTTAAATGCAGTGTACTTGGGGACTGTGACTGCAGAGCTGTCACTGCAGGCTGCTTTTGGGGAGCGCTGTCGTTTTGCTGTACTGTCATTGCTAGTAATGGGTGAGGGCCCTGCACTGTAATGTGGCACCAGCGGTGTCAGGCGGTGTTTGCTGAGCGGCAGTGCTGCTGATGTGATCCAGTGCTGGTGCAAAGCAATTATGCCGTTCTTAAGCTTGAGTGTTTTTTCTGCCTTGTGTATTGCACTTTGAAGAGTAGCTCTGAAAATCATGCAGTGAGAGTATTTAAAACTATTTCAAGTGTGTCTCTTTAAAATTTTGCTAATATAATAAGCACAAATCAGGTGTTATGTGATACCGCTGGAATCAATATGTATTATTTCAACCCGTTCTCATACCCAAGGCGTCACTTTCGACCATGCTTCAATATCTGACGCTCAAAGCACCCTTTAGCGTCCATATGAGACGCATAACCGTACCACAGACCTAAACCTACCCAACCGAAGCGTCACATATTGACGCTAAAGGGTGCTTTGAGCGTCAGATATTGACGCTTCCGAAAGCGTCAGTTACATGACGCCTAAACCTACCCATAACCGAAGCGTCACATATGGACGCTAAAGGGTGCTTTGAGCGTCAGATATTGAAGCATGGTTGAAAGTGACAAAAAGTGACGCCTTAGGTATGAGAATGCCTATATTTTTTTTGTCAGACATGTAAAGTGATATTATATAGCAAATCTCAACTACAACATGCAAAATGTGCTGTGAAAATTGCATCATATTACAGCATCTTAACAGACAAATACAAACCCAGCTAGGTAACCTATATACAATTCCTTATTCCACCCTTAGATAATGTAAATATGTAAAAAAAATGTACATAGAAACCCAAGTGCCACCCAAGTCTGTGAAAAGTCAATAGTCTATGTGATGAGACTCTGCAACCTGCCTCAAAATGCCCACAAGAGAAAGGCCAGCGGTCACATAGATCATCCTACAAATATGAGTTTGTTTATTGTTTCTGTCATGGTTGATAGCTCCTCTCATGATGAGGCTTGTGTCGTATAGCAGAAGCTAATCAGGAAATACTAGGTGATATTGTGTCTCTGACAGATGCTGTCTGGAATGAAAACGGATAACTCTCATCACTGTGTCAACTTCTCTCGCTCTCACTTATATACTCCCAGTTCATATTTTTGTTGACGCTTTTTCCTCTTATTCTCTGCGGAGAACCTCTTGGTGCTTAGAGTCGCTGTCATTTTAATATAAAGTTTATTTCTACTGATCAAAGGACGACTATTTGTTCAAAGGAGGACAACTCATTAGACATCAGTAGAACAAAGGGTGATGCATTTTACATCTACATTACTATGCATAAGCTTCAGTTGATATATTAGCATAAGTTCTGCATTAATATATGCCATAAATTAGTTTTCATTAAAACTCCCATTTCTCGATTTTGCTGAATTATCAATTAAATAGAATTAGGTATTTGTTAGCATAGCCCTATCTTACACCTGGCGCAATGCAGCGCCAAGCGCGATGCAAGTGTTTTTTGCTAGTTTCAGTCCTACGCAGTTATCATTTTCACATCCTGCGCCATGTTGTTTAAATAGCAAATGCATTTGTGCCCATTTGTGCGCCCATGGACGTGCTGGTCTGAAAACAAGGTGTGTTCTGGCGCATTGTTGGCACGTTGCTATTTTGAGGCAACAGAAATAGACTGCGCCATTGACCAACTGAAACAACCAACTTGTTTTTGTTTTTAATGAGCGTGTTAGTATAATGTGCGCCTATAGGCGGGTCCACAACGCGCGTACTACACTCTGCTTATTAAACACACAGGGACGCACAGCAGCACACAAACATGCCAATATATTTAAAATAATAGGATTACAATGTAAAAGATTACTATTGTGTACATAAAGATATGGTGGAATCCGGCTTGTCCCGTAGATGGTCTGCTGCTTACACACTTTTACCTCGCGCACAAGCAGTTCCATTTGCGCTCTGGAGACGCCTTTGGTCTTTCTATCAAATTCCATCATGTAAGCGAATCTGCCATGGCGCGAGCGCAACTAGCATTTAAAGGAATGAGAGATGAGAATCTGATTGGTTTAACGCACGTAAATCCCAAAACACACCTATTACTCATTATGAGAATAGGGACGACCCTTTTAGACCATGCTCCTGGCGCACCGACCATTTTTCCCGTCATTAAACTTGCAAAAGTGGATTCGGACACGCCCTAAGTGAACTTGCGGCATGCGCTTTAGACCATGCGCTTAGATCGTTGAAAAAAATTTTTTTATATTAAATATATATAAATATATATACATTACATTAAATCTACATTAAAATAATATTGCAGGTTTAGTACAAGGTAAGCAGGAATAAATTCAAATGATTATTTTTTTTTTATATCCCTGTAGCTTTATTGTGCGGCTAGCACTCCCACCTTTATAACTCTTGTTCCGCAGGCTAAAAACTACCCTTGACCTCCTCTTTTATTTCATTAAGAAGAAGCCACGTAGCCTTTCTGTATTGCACTCATGTTTTGCCCACCAATGAGCTTCAATGGTTTTTACTTATTTTTCCCTCTCCAGTCCCCTTTTGTTATTTTCAGAAAATGGACGTGCTTGTGCAAACAACAAGACTACAAGGTCATTGATTGTTCTTCATGACTGTATTGATCCTTTAAAAGAAATGTGTGTGCACCATCAATGACTCATTGTTTAAAACCTGGACAGTCTTTTGTATTGTGTCCTGTTCATGTGGTTATGTAAATATGCCACATAGCAGCTTAGGTCATTGTGTTTGTCATTGCATTTTCAAAATGTGTTTGGCATGTTTTGTACCATTCAGTTATTCATTTGTTAGATGCTTTTATGTGACATCTTACAGTTTATCAATATGGGTTACCTGGCTATTAAGTCCGTGACCTTGACATTGAGGAGCTACGGTCACTGTTCCATAGACTATCTTACACTAAAAAGTACTGTGGTAGTACCATGGTTCAGTGATTTATCTGCTGGTAGTATTATGGAACTTTGATTTATACCATGCTACAGTTATCATTTACCATTTGTCTACTTGTCCAAAAAAAAAAAAAAGTTGTATTATTATAGTACATATCCAAAAATAAAATCACCATGGTAATTTCCAATTTATGTATATTGCAAAAAAAAAAAAAAAAAATTGCTAAGAGGTCTTTTGGTCTCAAAATAACAATGTTTATTGTTGTATACATCAAAGTCAGGAGACAAAATCTAAAATCTTTATAGCTAAAAAGAGTGGAGTCAGCATGTTGCTTTAATCTATATTAATTAGAATTATTTATTTATTTATTTATTTCAGGGATTGACAATAAGGACTGCATGTTGGCCGAAGAACACGGTTACACTTTATTTTAAGGTGTCATTGTTACAGTGTAATTATATATTTAAGTACTGAGTAATATTAAGCAACTGCATGTACTTACTATAGGGTTAGGGTAGGATTAGGGTTTGGTTGAGGGTTTTAAGGGTAATAATTTACTGTTATTACTATGGTACGTATGTTACACGTAACAAGGACACTGCAAAATAAAGTGTTACCAAGAACACTTACAGAAGGAACTTTTGCCTATGGTTTAAAAATACCTTAGCAAAAACAACTAATATACATTTCAACAAATAAACAAATTAGCAATCTCACTAATAAATACAACTGTAAAGAAAGGATTGAAAATATACATTACAAATATAGTTACAAACGTTATTCAGTCAAGAACAGCAAGTAAATTTTCTCTTTTTTTAGTTAGTGTTTAGTTAACATTATTATAGGAAGGGCAGCAGGAATATTACAACGCATTCTCATCCTAGGGTGTCATATACTGACGCTTTTGACATTTCGTCAACATCCGACGCACATGGCACCCTTTAGCGTCAATATGAGACGCAGATTATGGGTAGGTTTAGGTCTGGGTTAGGGTTAGACCACTAGGAGGCGCCTTCTGGCCCATATTTATCTGCGTCTCATTGACGCTAAAGGGTGCCATGTGCGTCGGATGTTGACGAAATGTCAAAAGCGTCAGTATATCACGCCTTGGGATGAGAACGGTCTGAATATTAGGCTGCTGTCACTTTAAGAGCTGCACTGATCCAATATACTGTTATGTGTTTGTCAACTGTTTACGTTCACTTAAGTCTTAGGAGAATTGCATGTCTCATTGTTTTTGTGTTGCATTTTCTTTTAAAATAATTTAAATGAATAATTCAGTGAAATGTATGTTTCAAAAAGGCTAGACTTGATTATGTATGAGTTGCAGTACCTGTTGATACTTTTGATATGAAACTCGATAGAAGGCCTCTGGCCTGTATTTGGCCTGATGACGTACATGAATATTTATCACAACGCTGGTCTCCTCTATCTCTAACTCTGATATATGACACCGTTGCTCTGGTGGAAAGCTGATTGATTATGTGTGCTGCATTACTAATTTATAGTTCTAAACTGAAGGCTTTAGTCCAGGGTTTCCTTTCTTATTTCCAGAAGCTAAATAATGAATTTCCTCTCCTTTTTTGTGCAACTCGTTGTTTCATTGCCATGTTGCTGTCACTCAGCTCAGCACTACTGCAGATGAATTTGCTGACCCCATCCTGTGGCCTTTTAAAGAAGCACCTACTCTCTGCTGATCGTGACTGCAAGCATTTGGGTTCCATTATGATCCTGTTTTTCCATCTGTTATTTTCAGACATACACCATCATCATGTAAATTTGAGCTCCTCTTGATCCACTACCTTTGCCAAGTCAACACAGCGAGCTACACATGAGAGCTGGATCACCATTACTCTTGCCCATGCAGTCACTTCCATTTCTCTCTGTTTCCTCACCAGGGATCCTCACAGCTGTTAGCTGGGCTACAGCCAACCGTTGCGGCACTTAGAGTTGCATTGAACGCTGTGCTTGTGTTTAGTATTCACTGCGCTTCTTAAGCAAGGCGGTCTTTATCATATAAAGAACTTTAGTGCTGACTGTGCCAAATGATCTGTAGCAAACAACCCAGAGATGCCCTTCCCATGACCTGACCTTTCTTAATGCAGAGATTACATCATGTTAAAGGCCCCCTGAAATCAAAATGTAAGTTTTTTAGCTTTTAGTATCAATATGTTAGCCTTAAGGTTATGAATAAGCTGGTGTGTTCCAAAACAATGACAAATTTGCATTTAGGAGATTTAGGCTCAAACGCTCAAGCTTTATTCCATTTTCCAATTGTACATTGGTTAAGAATAAAATGGCTAGAATTTATTCACACCTCTACTATTGAATCGAACGTATCATCAGCGCTCGGATTCGCTTCCATGAAGTCTGTGAGGCAAACTTAACGCTATTGGCTATTTGAAAAGGGGGAGGAGCCATTCAATATATCCCACCTTAGCTTCCTCTTTCAGTGGAAATGACGTCAACGCATAATACAAAGCTGTGCGTTCACTGTTAGAAAAATCTGTAGAAATTACAGTATTACTGGCAGCTACTTGCCAGTAACTTACTGTAGATTTAAATTTATGTTATTTACTGGCAACAATTTGTTCAAAATTAAATTAACATTAAACATTAACAAGTCTTTATCTTTACAGAATAAAACTAAAATAACATCCTCATGCAAAGCATTCTGGGAACCAAAATCTGAAGGAAAAAAACAGAAAAAGGTTTATGAAGATTTCTGGTTCCCAGAATGCTTTGCATTAGATTGTTATTTTTATAATTTTATTCTTTAAAGACAAAGACTTGTTAATGTTTAATGTTCATTTAACTTTTAACAAACTGTTGCCAGTAAATAACATAAATTTAAATCTACAGTAAGTTACTGGAAAACAGCTGCAAAACTACAGCAATTTTTTTACAGTGTTCCAAGGCACTTCAGTGGGCCTTTAAAAAACGTATGTTCCATGAAATAGACAAGCATAAGCAGCTCTGGGCTAAAAATAGTTTTTGAACATCATAAATTAATAAACCATTGTAAATTTATTTTAAAATGTGAAGATTAAGATCCACAGTGTCAGCCCCTTTCTTTAAATTCTTCTTAAAACTGTGTGTGGTGCACTTGGGTGGGTTTCAAAATTTCAGAAGGAAAATCAATTTTGAATGACTAAAATAGAGATGGAATAATTCAACATTTGGTAACACTTTATAATAACTGCACGCTATTAATCATAGTTTTTTAAACATTAAATAAACATTTAAATAGTTTATTAGTCATTTACTTACACTTTCTAAGTGATCTTATGAACCACTGACAACTCCTAAATAACTGGTTTGTAAATAATGCAGTACTTTATTTAGAAATTATAAATTGATCATTAAAAAAGTATAAAAATACAATTATTAAACACATTATAGATGTGCTTATAAATCAAGAATAAAGCATTTATGGCTGTATTTATAAACTGCTTATTACTGTCTATTAATGCTTTATAAATGATGAATTAACTGTTTACTAATGCTTAAACAATGATTAATAGCATGCAGTTATTTTAAATTATTAAATTTATTAATTAAATTAATTAAATTCAATTCATTTTCTTCGCTTATATCTTCTATTATGTTCCAAATAAAAAAGAAAGACTTTTGGAATGTCATTGGGGTGAATAAATGATAACAGGATTTTCATAAAGAGATGAATTAAAAAAAATTGCACTACACCAGGTATGTAATTAAAAAAAAAAACGTTGCTTTTTCTTAATATCTTCTATTATGTTCCAAAGAAAAAAGAAAGTCATACAGTTTTGGAATGACATGAGGGTGAATAAATGATGACAGAATTTTCATAAAGAGATGAGTAAAAAAAAAAAATCTCATTACACCAGGGATATAATTTAGCAGATTTTTTCCTTTTTCTTCTCATCATGCTTTAAATTCTTGGCCTGCTTCTAGTTATATTTGCACGTTTTCTGTGGCAGATGGCTGATTACAGCTAACCCATTGACTTCATATTATGCGTTACCTCCCATTTTCATTTGATTTAGCCACTCTTTAATGGATTTCATAGATTTTAATGGAGTTGCCAGATAATTTACACTTTGGCTGAGGCAACAAATGCCTCTGATATCATTATCACTCTGTTCAGAATGGTCTGTTCTCCCAACATGTGGATAGAGCCCACTGGAATGTGTCCCTGTTGGCAACTGTGATGAGAAATGTGCTCATTTTATTTGCACAGGTTGTTTGATTATATGTTTTGCACGCTCGCTTTCTCTTTTTACAAAATATGTAGTTGGGCGGCATTTATCTTTTAATACATACTTGGTGTCTCACTGTCCTGAACAAATGCAGCATTGTTTAATAATAATAATAATAATAATAAATACACAAGAATAAGTCTGCTGTTCATGAGTTGGTTGGGTAATGTAAACAGATTGTAATTAACATTTAAAGTGTTACTCTTGTTTTTCTGGGTCATGAAGGGATGGAAACACTGGAGTCTGAACCCTGGTGTGCAGTACAAAATCACCATATGTTGTATGGAGTAATAACAGTGAACCTGTGTATCTCAAGATACACGGGGGAACAAAATATTGTTGCTGCTTGTTCAAAATACTTCATTAAAATGAGCTAAACCAACACTTGCTATACGTTTTGTCTGAATTCAACTTAATTTTACTGTCTTTGATCCATTTAAATATATATTTGAAATTGAAGTTTACTTAGTCCATTTGTGTTAGGACTACATGAACATTGTTGCATAAACTGAAACAGGGTGGTGGATTGTTTGTTCCCAGCATGCTTTGCATAAATGGCTGAAACAGTAAATTTGAAATTAAGTGTTATTTTATGTGTTTTGAGTGAAGGGAAAGACTTGTTAGTGTTTAATGTTCAGTTATGTTTGACATTTAAGAGTTTACAGTGCTGAAGAGTAGAGCTATATGGTTAGGTTATTGATGGCATATATTAAGCATATAATGTATGTTGCTTCACTTAATGAGCAACTTACTGTATCTGTGAAAAACAAATTGTCTTTAAGGGGATTAATACACCATAAACAGCAGAATTGTCTTCAAGCAAGTAACACTTCTGCTGTAGACAGTTTTGTTGATTATTATGGCAGTGTTTTAGCTTTGTCACGTCGCTCGTTCCCTGTGTAGACGGAGTAATGCACTTTATTGTATAACACAGTGGTGTTCTATTTGCCAAAGGAATGAGTTTTGTGTAGCACTCAATGCCAGTGGAAATTGGTGCAATCCTATTCGCACTGCCTTTGGCTGTAAACCATCGATCTTGCAGTTTAATCTCAGACCTCAGGTCATTATGATTGATCGGGTGATTTTGATCAAGAGGGCTATTGGTTTTGCTGTCACCCAGTGCAGTTGCCAATTAATTTATTGCTGACTTTATGAAGCCTATTAATGCCATTTAACCAGTCAATAAATTGTACTGTTTACTGCTCTATGGATTTACTGAGGGTTTAATGTGTCTAAAAGAGCACCATAAATCTTGAAAGTTCAAATGTGTGGCATAATGTGAACATGTTAAATTACTAATGAAGTTGAAGTGAAAGCTATAGACTAGTAATTACCAAGAATTATTATCTTAAACAATCTAATCTCAATGCCGATTTTATGATAATTCCACATATGGAAACATTTGCTACAGTAGTTTTAAAGTTAATAAAGTGCACATTAAACAAGTAAACATGTTAGCTATGTTGGTAAAGAGAGTGAATTTAGTTTCAAAAGTCAGAGGAGGAGGTGATGATCAAAAGTTGTTGTGCTCCAGACAGACGAAAGATGAGTGTTCTGTTCCACTGATAGCAAAGAGGATGGCCAGAAGTCAGGATCAGTGAGAAGAAGGTAATGTGAGGTGTCTGAAGATATGACAGAAGTGACTCAATACAAGCCTTTGAACCTATCTGAAGAAACCTGACTCAGAAAGAGCTGATAGTGCAGAAATACAGTTAATCGACAGACCTCAAAAGGCTGTCCCCAGAATGCTCTTAAAGGCAAGAGGTATGATAATCAAGCAGATTTTAGAGATTGTTAGTGGCAGTCAGATGCTGTTTTAATTTATTTTAAAAAAAAATCTACTATCATCAGCTCATGCTCTGGTAGTGGATGTACCTGTACCTAAAGTAGCATATTAGCTCTAATTTGCAGATTGATTAAAGCCTTTCATTGATGACATTGCTATTCACTAAAGTCAAGTTTCAAGTAAGTTTTGAATGCACTATAAACGCACTCGTTTTTTTTTTTATTATTATTATTATTCTTGAACACCACAAATGAAATGAATGCAGTGTCAATGGATGCAGTGCATTGGGGAAGTTCTTGTAGGATCTGTAGTCACACACAAAGGTGCAAGTCAGATCCGTGTAAATTTGTGCAGTGAAGGATTGTGCTGGAAATGTCATTCACACTGTAAACCCTAACGCTCAAAATAATTAATTGGTTTGAGTAGGACAAACTTAAATTAAACTAATTAGTTCAGTCAAATTAACTTTTATGAGTATTTAGCACTTTCTTATTCTTTCAAGTTCACAGAACTGATATATTTTAAGTAAACTGAACTGTTTCATTGTTTTGAGTTTTATGAAATTATTTATTTTAATTTAGACAAACTTAAGTTTAACTGAAACGGCTGGGATGTCTATTTCCCAGCATGCTTTACCGATGGCACTCGAAAGGGAGAGTAAATGCTAAAATGAAGTGTAATATAATGTTTTTTTTTGTGTAAGATTAATGTTAAGTGTGAGATTTAGTAGTGATTAATGTTTTGTTATGCTAATTTAGACGAATTTCTGTTAATATTGGCTTTATAGTTACCATCATGGTGACAAGTGGTGCATGCAACTTGATTTGAGAGCAAATAGTCTCTTTATATTTTTGCGCTCATACAGAAAGTGCTTCTGTATAACATACTATTGTATAATTATGTTAGCAAATTATATAACATACTATTGTATAATATGTTAGCAAATTAGTATGTTAGCAGATTAGCTTTTAAAAGCTAACTAAGTTTATACTAATAAAAGTGTTCACATTGAGATTACATGAAAGTTTTAAGTTAATTGTATGAATTAATGTACTCATACATTTTAATTGTTCTTAACTTGAAATGTTTAAGTACAAAATAAAAATCTGCTAGTTCTGCTTACTTAAACTTTGAATTTCAGAACTTAAAAAAATTGAGGCAATTGATTGCCTTAAATGTTTTGAGTTCTGCCAACTTATTCGGGTTTACAGTGCAGAAGGATGTTCATGGCTCTCTCAGTTTCACATCTGAAAAGGTCTCTATGAGTACACTGTAAAAATAAAAGGTGCCTGGAGGAACCTTTTGGGGTTCTTCACTTCGCCACACCGGCGGAACCGTCTGTAGATCCTCTAGGCACCCTTTAAAAAGGGCCGGTTCTCTGAGGAACCACACAGGTTTCCTGAGGAACTCTTATATTAGGCACTGTGTGGAACCACTTTGGGTGCCTCCAGGAACCAAATTTCATGTTTTTTAAATATTTAATTTCATGTTGTTACTATGGTTACCTTTGACATCTATTATAATAAACAAATTGAACCAAATACAAAATAAGAATTGTTTATTACATATTTGATATTCATTTTTATACATACACTTCCATGCACATGGGGAAAAAAGCTAACTACAGATTAATATCAATGAATACACAAAAAAATAGTATAATACATAAGGAACATGAATAATCAACCATGTATATACAATAGATAAACAAGAAAAGACATCTCAACAAAATGCATGGAAACACATATGTTCCACGAAATAAATCAATGTAAAAAAATTACATTTGAACTAATTAAAAATGTCCATCATACTTAACTTTAAAACATTTGTGTCTCAGTCCGATGGTTAGTCTGACATCACCGTTTCCAAGTCCAAAAGCTTTATCAGATGCCAAAAACAAACAACAGTGCTAATATGCACTCATTGTGCTGTAACCTTTATCTCTATACTGAAATCTCTGATGGTTAGTTATTCAGCTATTTTGAATCATAAAATGTTGAAGTCTGGGATGCCGTTTGACTGGAGACTGTAATGTACACTATGGCTTTTGAAAATCTTAAATGTGTGACTTGAATCAACAGTGTTCATAAATGGTTGTTGAGTATTCTCATGAAACAAGATAGAGGAAGTAGAAGTAGAGGCTTCGACCCGGAAACAGAGTTAAGGTGCAGTAAAATGATCTGTTGTTCTGTGAATGTTCACTGGTGAATTCCAGTCATTTCAATAAGAATCCACACGATCAGCAATTTCGTTTGTGGTCAAAAATGTCACTATGGGACCAAGTTGGTGTGAGGTACTTAACGAGTTAGAAAAGTGAAAAGGTACAGCATCGTTTTCCGTTTGTTTTTCGTCTTTTCTGGTGGATGGTCCAGGCACTTCAGTGATTTTCAGGTCTACAGGAGGATTTTTATTCTTGATCAAACTTGTATTTCAGCTTACCGAGATCCCTGCAAAGTACAAAATTTGCTGTTAGTAATGTTATTAAAGTGATAGTTGTGAAATTTAAATAATTTCCTCAGCCTTGTGACGTTCCAAACCTGTTTGACTTTCTGTCTGTGGAACCCAAAAGCAGATCTCAGGCATAATGCAACCCCAGTCACCGTTCGATTTCACTGCATGAAACAAGCAGAAAAGAATTGTGTAAATCATTCATGAAACCATTCTTATGTACACTTGTCTAGTTCAATTCAATGCAACAATTTATGTGAAAATGGTTAAGCTCCAAAAATGTCCCAGAAAAGATCCTAAAAATAATCAATGAGTTCACAACTCACAACAAAGGTTGTGTTGCAAGTCTTCTGAAGCCTAATTGCTTTTTCCTATTTTTTTATTTTTATTTTTTTTGTCGAAAAAGACTAAACTTGAAGTTATAATTCAGAGTTAAAATGTCTATAGCATTTTTTGTGAATCAAACCTGTGATATTATTTTTCTGAGTAACATGAATGAGATTTGAGATCATGAGAAAAGATTTTCAGAGAGTAACTGATTAAAAAACACAAGTACACAGTCAAACAATACAATTTCACACAGAGAAAGTTCATAGTAATAAAGTACTGCATGTGGTGCAGGAAACTTACTGTAATTCAATGTTGCCACTGAAATGTTCAGATTATTTTAGAAATGTAATGGTTGTTCTGGGGAAACAAAAGAACAAAGCTGATTATTCACAACATAATATTTATTGACTAGTAAATGGAGAGAGAATGAGGGCACCTGTAGTAAGTAAAGTTAATGTTAGGCTAAACAAAAACAGAGCAAACTATAACCTGTTTTTGTTATTCATAACAAACGCCAAGAATCAGAGAATTTTCTAAAGTAGTTAGGCTATATCAGCAATTTGAAGACACAGTTGTACAAAATGTTGAATTGAATGAATCAATCTAAGACAATAAGTCAATCATTTCCATTTGTTCATTAGATCAACGTAGTTAGCATCGCGGCTAAAACCTTCATACCAGATACTGTGCAATAAACGAGTGGTAAACACTGTAAAAACGTAGTAATGTATAATACATTTAGTTTATATATATGTGTTTAAATATATAGTGAGTAGACTCTGTATTTATATTTATTTGGCGAGTTTACAAACCTTGTAATGGAGAGCCGAACAAACGGCGGAAGCTTTGATGAGAGGAGCCGTTACTTTCCTGATGACGTCGATCAGCTGAGCTTTGTTGCGCGCGAGCAGCGCAAGGATCACTGAAGCGACGACAGCAGAGGAATAGCAGCAGTTTCGTGACAGAATAATACTTTTCTCCTCCTGCTTCTTCTTCTTCATATAATATTATTATTATTTAGTGTTGTTGTTTAAGGTTTAAATGACTTAATAAAATAGGCCTATACTAAATATATGTAAGCTACCCAAGTGAAAAAGACTAGGTTACTGTTAAATGTATTAAAATGCATTAAAGTATATTTGTATTGTAGGTCTACTAAAAACACACTCAAGTACATTTTTACTACATTTAATAGTACATCTTTTTCACCTGGGTATGTATACTGAATCAAACTTGCCTATAATAATAATAATAAAAATGCATTAAAGTATATTTGTATTGTAGGTCTACTAAAAACACACTCAAGTACATTTTTAATACATTTAATAGTACGTCTTTTTCACCTGGGTATGTATACTGAATCAAACTTAAGTAGCCTATAATAATAATAATAATAATAGGATAATAATAATAATAATAGAATAATAATCTAATTCGGGCCTCACTGAACCATTGGGTTCCTCCAGATGCTGGCTTTAACATAAGAGATCTTCCAGGAACCACTTAAATGTTAAAAGATCTTCCAATAACCCTTTTATCGCATTTAAGTTCCTCTATTTTCCCCCAAAGCACTTCGAGGTCTCATGGTAATGAAAAGGTGACTCCAGAACCTCTGAAGTAAATACAAAGTGCTTAAAGGATCCCATAAGTTCCAGCAAGAACCTCAAAGATTGTCAATGCTCCTCCAGTAACCCTACTATAGGAAAAAGAGCTTTGAGGCACCAAAATTACATTTTGAAGTTCCTTGAGTATCCAACAGGATACTTGAGGCTCCTTTAGTTTTTACAGTGTAGTTTAAAAAAAAATAGCCTTTTAAGGCTTTTTAGCACAGTACATCTGCTGCCTGCACATTTGAACTGAATGACTGATGCTGTTTAAAGGAGAGCAATTTCAATTGTGTTTATGCTAATGCTATTAAAAACTAAGCTGAACTGTGTCACGGATCTAGTATAAGTATATGGAGCCAAAGGGGAAGACAGACTGACTGAAAAGCTGTTTTCCATGCTGGCTGTTGGAATGAAAGTGCAAATGTTATTGCAGACATCTTAGCTGCTATATATTTTTTTTTCTGGGACTTCTGGCATACTCTTTTCAACATACTATGCTTTGGGACACACTTATTTTAATCTCACATACTGTTTAGGATGGAAAGTATGGACATTGAGACACAGGGTTGGTTAGTGCACACTGTTAGACATTTCAAGGGTTGGTTAAAGGGATACTTCACCTCTGGAAAGATTAATGTGTATTTAAAATAGGTAATTTATGTATAAGAAATGTGAAATTATTTTTGAATTTGGAGCTTTCTGGACTAAGAAAAGCCAGAAAATGTATTTTTGGCTTATGTGGATGAAAGACAACAACTCCCAGAATGCACTTGCTTCGCTGCCCTAGGAGGCCACTCCCAAGCCACGCCTACCGGTAAGAGAGCGCAGTTGAAAACAACAAAGCTAAGCTACTAGCAAGTCTCCGTAATGAGTTTGCCCTGGTTTTTGAGATCGCCCAAAATGTCCGGGATTCGGCTTTTGCGTTCTACAGTCGCCATTCATCATGTTTACTGTGGCGAGCAGGACGAGGCTGAGGGGCGCGGGAGAACGGCGCAAGGCCGGTGGCGTCATTACTGAGACGCACCGGTCTCGCATCTCTCACGGAGGAGCGGGAATTTTCTTAGCAATGTTAAAACGCACATCAACCGATCACTTGTTTAGCGTTCATGTAAACACTACATTCAGATTCACCAATCAGAATGAATTCAGCTAGATTGAAACAAAAGGTGTGCATGTAAACAATGAATGGCGACCGCAGAAAGCAAAAGCCGAATCCTGGACATTTTGGATGATCTCGACGGCTGGACATGTCCGGGAAAAAGAGGATGGCATTGGAAATCAAACGCACTGGCACTGATCTGTGATAGGTCTGTTAGGTCCAACCCCCTATGGGCAGGTTTGAAAGGGTGGGAACTAGTGCTTGTAGTCTCAACAGAAATCCGCCCCTCTTACACTTCCTCCGACAATGACGCAAAATGACGATTTTTGCGTCATTGTGGGAGGAAGTGTAAGAGGTAAATACGGATTTCTCCCGTCTCAGGGGAAAATGAGAGAGTGTTGCTCGACCATTCAATAGTATGACTGGGTTTCTAACAATGCAAAGCTTAACGCAAATGGGTGGAGTGTTCCTTTAAGTGCATCATCTGGGTATTTGAAGTGAATTTTTTCCTCTTGGATTTTTCAGTGTGAACACTACTTTAAATTACAAAATGGCACCGAATAGTGCATAAGTAGGCAGATTGGGATGTGCCTTAAATGTTAATAAATTATGGCAAATCTTAAATATCAGACACCGATGCTATCATAAAAATGACAAATATGGCAACAAAATTAAAATTTTCAGGTTGGTCCTATGTGTTCTAGAGCAACAAGAACATTGATGCCTTTACCAATAAGGCCATTGGCTCATTTGATTTAAACGTGAGAATTTAATTTCCTACTGCTGCTATATTAACCTCTGAGGTTCCTCCTATTACAGTGACCTGTCTCCTGATCCATCTGCTGCACTTCACTAATTGCACATTTACTCTGTGCACAAGTGTCTGCTTATCAATACTTAAAGCTCTCCGTCCTCTGAATCAGCCATGATTCACGTGAGAGGTTCAGTGGTTCAGTTGCATCTGAGGTGTCTGACTGTACATGAATGTTAATTAGCCATCTGCAATGTCGTATCCCCATCAAAGGCAGATAGGGAATGTGGGTAATAAAAAGAGCCATTAGAATAACTGTGGCTCATTAGACCATCGTGAAAGTAAATGGGCATCTAATTAAGGGATGTTTTTTCCTTCCCTTAACCTGTCCATCATCAGCTAATAAACAGCTGATCATGGCGAAATAAAAACGGATACCTTACAACTCAATGTGATTGCATGCACAATAAAAACATTAAAATATTGCTGGGTAATTATTATTGATATTTTAAATTACTGATATTATTACCTCTTGGCTGCATCAGTAGAGCTGCAGACATGCTATAATGTACATGCAGTGTTCCGTGATGATACTCTCAAAGATGTTAAGAATAAATGATGATGCTTAAAAAGTCTGAATTAAAAAATTGATTTTTAAGGCCTTGTTGACTTGCATGTGCTTATATAATCGGCTATAGCAGGAGTACAATTACTGTTTTCTCCTCTGAATTCTTATTTCAAGGAATATCATCTTGAGTCTTCATGGCTCTGATCTGCTTGTATAAATTCCCTGGGCAGAGCTTGTTATTGAGTCTTACACCATGGAGAAACACAGAAAGCTCAGTGCTTGCGTGGGGAGTGGGAAGAAACAGTCAGTGAAGGAGAAAATGAGCTATGATTTCCAATACTATGAGATGAGAAGAGGTGTGCTGTTACCTTAGCAATCAAACTTATGATTTCCTGGCAACCACCCATGAAACGGGCAGGAAGCTTATATTCTTTAGAAATTGTAAAAATGTATGTAACACTTTATATGACTTTCTTCTTTCAGACAAATACAATCAGAGTTATTTTTAAAAATATCCTGGCTCTTCCAAGTTTTATAATGGCAGTGGATTGCAACCAACAGATTGAAGCTCAAAAACGTGCATACATTCGTCATAAACAAACTCCAAATGGCTCCAGGGGGTTAATAAAGACCTTCTGAAGCAAAACCGATGAGTTAATGTAAGACAAATATTAATCAACTTTAGGAGCATCGTCATTTATAAATGATGCAAAAAAATTGCATTTAAAATACAATAATAATATTCAACCAAAAATGATCATATTACATCCCCTTCAGCCAATAAAATTAAAATCTATATGCTATGCTTGAAATTTCTGGCAACATGGAAGTGAAGGAGACAGCACATGATTGTTGATATGCTTGATTTTAAGTTAGTTTTAGACTGGAAAATACATATATATATATATATATATATATATATATATATATATATATATATATATATATATATATATATATATATATATATATATTATATATATATTTATATATATATATATATATAGAAAAAAATGTACATCCAAATATGTTTTCTAAAGTTTTTGATCATTTTTAATGCACATTTTGTAAAATAAAAAGCCTTTTTGCCTGTGCTTAAGGTTGATGCTAGTGTTTTGAAATCGCTGGTGTTTCTGACATCACAAACTTCCTTGAAACCAGTCACGTCATCGATCATCAACGAGTGGCTCTCTGAGCTCGTGTGAGTGAGTGGAGGTGTGGCTAATTTGCATATTCATAGAACCACATATACTAAATGAGGCAAGGGTGTAGAGTTACAATCAAGCTATTGAATGCATGAAGACATTTTTTTTAAGGAAAAAAAACCTTTTAAATATGTAATTTTGGTGATCAAAGATGAGTTTTAAGGGGTAGAATTACTGAGTACAGGGGGACTTTAAGATATATCACTCCAAGTCGTTTTCAGTTAAAACAGCTCAAACGTGCATTTTAGACAGGGACTAGGCTTAAAGGGGGGGGGTGAAATGCTCATTTTCACTCAATCTCCTGTTAATCTTGAGTACCTATAGAGTAGTATTGCATCCTTCATATCTCCAAAAAGTCTTTAGTTTTATTATATTAATAAAAGAAAGATATGCTGCCGAGTCTTTCCGGAAAAAAAACAGCGGCTGGAGGCGGGCCGTGTGGACGGAGCTAAAGCTGTGCTAACGCGCCGACCTAACAACACACAGAGACAATTGAAGCAGTTTTACTCACCGCCCGGTTCCAACGCACGACCGCAAACCTTTATCATTGTGACTGCTCGATCCTTAAGCATTAGACGATCTGCAAATCCGTCAATCTGGGCTTTGTTTATAAAACAATCATCGTCAAAATGCAGGGAACAAACAGTCTTGCACAGTACAACTCCGTTGATGCTCAGAAAAAAACAAACTCCATCCACTGGTCCCTTAACGTCGGGTTCTTTGGGAATCTGTGCAGGTTTGTCTTGCCCTGGCAACCAAAAACCCACTTATTTGGTGACAATAGCCGCGTTTCCACTGTCGGGCCAGGGCCGGGCCGTGCTAGTGCGTGCCAGGGCCAGTCGCGTTTCCACTGTCACTTCCGGGGCTTGATCGGGGCTTACTCGGGGCCAACGGCCAGGATTTCTGGCCCGTCGAATACCTTGGGCCAAAGCGGGCCAGCTCGGGCTAGAGGAGTGGTTACCAACAGAGGAGGAGTTTACCGTTGGGAGACGGCAGCGCCGGATGATTCTGTCAGCATTAATGACTTAAAAATAAAATAATTTAAATCTTGAATGCCTTCTGTTTGTGATGCAAAAGACTATGCGCGCTAGCCGTTAGCATAGTAAACATAGTAAACGCTTGAAGATACGCATAGTAAAAAAAACAACAGCGAACGCTTGAAGAAATCAGACCAATATTAAAGGCTATCACAGTCATGTTTTTATTTTATCTGTCATAGCCTACGTCTCGTCTCTTTAAACCGGACTATCAAAAAATGAAGTAACTTTTTTTTTCGGGAGCTTCCTCTGTTTCTCTGACTGAAAATATCTGTATGGGAGTCGAGAGAGTGCTAAAGCTCCTCAGGTTGTATGGCGTATATTTGTAGAAATTATCATTTTTTCTAAATGTGATGTAAATATGTCCTGTAACTAAGTTACCAGATAGGCTAAAGAAACAGACGCGACTGAAAAAGTAAGTGTGTCTTCTTTCTTTTGTGAAATAGACCTAACGGTAATTTATTTCTGAGTGACTAATGTGCAATTTTTACATAAATTAATTCATTATGATCAATGTATCACTTTTTATTGTAAACCTGTGGTAAAACATCGATGCTTGGGTTTTAAATATTCAAGTAGCTGCTAAACAAACAAACAAAAAAAAGCTAGCAAACGGCCGCTTTTATCGTGTTTGTTTTCAACGCTGTTTCCAGTGATTTCTGATTAGTTTTTTTGATAAAACTTCCATTTGTTGGTGAAATGATGGGTTAGTGTGACGTTGTCCCAGAGAGGCGTGTTACGGGCGTGTTTTAGTGAAGCGCTGTGGAGCTTCTGGCCCGACAGTGGAAACGCATGCCCGGTGCTATTGGCCCGAGGCCATTAGCCCGGCACGGCCCGTTTAAAGCCCTGGCCCGGCCCTGGCCCGACAGTGGAAACGCGGCTATTGACTTCCCAAAAGCCGAGCATAGCGCTTTGGGTGTACTGCTTTCACTCTCTTGCTCTGGTCTACGGTTGCGCGCGCGCCCGCGAGTGAGAAGTGCCCTTAGGACCCATATAAGGAAATTCCGCCACATCTGACGTCACACAGGCCCATACTCGAAAAAAACTTTCAGAAACTTGTGACAAACCGGAAGGAGCATTTTTGGAACAAAAATACTCCTTCAAACGTACAACTTAATTTTTGAAACTTTGTCCATGTTTAGCATGGGAATCCAACTCTTTAACAGTGTAAAAAACTCAGTATGCATGAAATAGCATTTCACCCCCCTTTAAGCCTTGTGGTTTCACTACTTTCCACTTTCCAGGCAGCAAAGTTTAATCTGAATTTTTCGACATTTTCACATGTGAGTTCGAAATGAAATATGGTAGCACAAGATTAACTGAAATGTTAATTTATTTTTTACATCATTCATTATATTTGATGTAGTGCTGCAGGTACAGTGGAGCAAATGCATTGGCATGTTTAATAGACCCTTTTTTCGCCGACGTCACAATTACGTCACATCGTTAGCTGGAGGCAAAACAAAGGGAAAACGAGATGCAGCCAATACAAACCAGCATAGATTTGTCTACATAAAGAGCTTAAAATGTCATCTTGTTGTGTTGTTGGGTGCACTGTCAGAAATAGGGGTACAGTAGGAGTCCATTTCTGTCCCCCAAGATACAATCTACACTAACATACCCCATAGGGCTTATTATTGGACATCAAGGTACATATATTTGAGGGTCAAAAAGCATTAAAAGGTACATATATGTACCGTTTCTTTTAAAGGTTAAGGTACAGTATTGTACCCTTGAGGGTACAGCCCCAGTGACAAGCCATTGTACCCCTAAAGGTACAATTATGTACTTTATTTTCTGAGAGTGCCTAATCGGAGGGGAGAGAGTCATATTTATTCTAAATGTCCTTTCATCTCTTTGATCTCAAGGCTCAGGACTCTCAGTTCAAGCTATTATTTAGAAGATAAACAGGTAGGTAGAATGAAAGCCAGTATCCTGGTTGCTTGGTCACATCAACCTATCATAGTACAAAATCATCTTAGTAATTGTGCTCTGGTAGCATTGAACCAAAACTTAGTGGGCCAAAAACCGTGTGTGTGTGTGTGTGTGTGTGTGTGTGTGTGTGTGTGTGTTAGTGAAATCTATGCTGTATCGCCTCATTAAATCTGCAGTAGTGGAGATAAGTGTGCTTGTGAGCCCCTCGTCTCACTGAAAACCCTTTCATAGTTATCTGCCGTGGCAGTCACTGCTGATAAAGCTGTCTTGATTTCAATTCCCCCCGTTTGCCAGCTTTCTTTTGCATCCTCTCTGCAGGCGAGCTCGGATAATGGAGTTGACGACTATTTTTGGAGACTGGAGAGCCACCGTGGTTGTCAGCATTAGCGGAGGTTCGGATCTGCATCTCACCGCGGTATTTAGTTTGCTTACGATGGAGCTGGAATTGATGTAGAGTCATCCCTGTCAACATTTGCACATAGGTGCATCATTTTCACCCTCAATTCAAGTGATTACAGTATACATGTGTACAAATGAATATATTCTAGGTAAATACATGCTGAGGTTTTTTTTTTTTTTCTCACCTTCAGAGTGTATAACACGATTAGCTTGTACAAATCCTCTTTCTTTCCAGTCATTATCTTTCAGTAGCCAAGATTTCTTTGTTTGCTTGGCTCGGTCCCCAAGACACATTAGATGTAAATGCATATCTGTGTGGTGAAACTCATTACATCACATCATTGCGGATGTTGCTTCGGGTCCTTGGCTTCGTATTTTAGCAGTACATCTGCCATGTCCCTCATCTTTCAGTGCAATATGCTGACAGATGATGTGATTTTGTCCCTGTCTCTGTGATTGGCACCGCTTGGTTTGCCAGACTGTGTGCCTGAGGGCAGCCTGGCCTAACCTCTACATTTTTAATAAATCACTCTGTTGACTTGTGTGTTTTGGATCAATGAGCTATGCAGAGAAACCCGGAAGAGCAGAATGGATCGCTGTGGAGAAGAACGCTGCGTGAAGCAATTTGTCACTGCCTATGTTAATAGGTTAAGTTTGAGATGCCCTATTCGTCTATTTTAATGAATATTATGAATATCTATTTAATGAATAGTTTAATGATTCAAGTTTTCAGATTGATTTTGGCATTTAAATGAATGCTAAAAATGTGTTGTGCTTTTTATGATGCATTCCCTCGTTGAAGCATTGGTGCTATAGTGGCTCATTGGCATTGACCTTTATTAAATGATTTATTATTTAGCTGCTGGTGTATGTGTCTTTCTGACTGTTTATCTAATAATCTAATACAATCTGATATTATATTTTAGTCTTGTACTTTTTAATACTTTTTAATTAAAAAAATGTATGTCTTTTAATTGATTAACAATTATAGTGCTGAATATATATTTAATAATGTGTCTACTCCGTTTTAACAGCGCTGCCTGTTGTGGAGATGAGAGCTGGGGGGGTGTCTTTACCCTCGCTGTGATTAACCTCAGCACTGAGCGGGCCATATGGATTACTGGGAAGGAAATGGGAGTCACTGCATCTGCATTTACACGTATGCAGAACGCTGCTGATTGTGGCTGATAGCAGTGGTTTAAATCCATGCTTTTTTTACAGTGGTTCAGTGCTCTGGACAGTAAAGTGCGAGTTGTCAAAAACGATGTAAAAGTTTTACCCCTTTTTAATGGTGCCTTTTACCTTGATGAGTACATGCTCGATTCCAACATAGATGGTGGGCCATCCTTATATTTTATATATTTTTTTAAATATTTTTTCATATTAAAATGTCTGGGCTTTTTTTCTTTAATTATATAATTGTGACCCATGCTGGCAATTTTTTTTATTTTTTTTAAAGGTGCTGTATGTAGCTTTTTTACCAAAACGAATCCTTTTTTATTGCCTGTGTGTGAAGGGGTTGTAATCTCACATTAAAATTATCCACTTTGCGGGTTTTGCTATTACCTCTGAAAGCAAGTATTCTTATTTTTATGTGAAGGTCCCGGGTCGGATTTACCGCCAGTGACGTCACCTGTACGCGCGCTCCCGAGCCTCTCGCCTCGTCTAGCCTACTGACTTTGCACTCAACAGCGACGACACTGCAACTTATGACATGGACTTATGACTTATGCAACTTATGACATGTCTGATAACACTAAGAAACGACCTGCGCCCAGCAAAACACCGACTCCAACACAAACTCCACATATTGATAAAAAACAAACAAAAAAGTTTTTTCTGCTGAAGCTCGTAAGGCCAGAATCGGATGAACTTCGGGTAAAAAACACAGATCAACATCGGCAGGGCATTTGAATCATGGAGAAACCTTTTCTACAAACCTAGAATGTACATTTCCTGAAGAAAATGTGAAGTAGTGCTTGCAGTGGCAAAATTCGGCACGGTTGATGGGGTTCCATACTTATCATGGTACGAGCATGGAGCATTAGTTCAACGTCAAGCTGATAAAAGTAGCCTATTATTGTAACGTTGCAGTGGGAGTTTACCTTAGTTTCCAGCATGTTGTGGGATGCTTTGTGTGTTGCGTCTCAGTCTGGCCGGTACCCACAGTGCTCGCTCATAAATTCGAGAGCACGCGCTTGTAAACTTATTGGTTGCAATCTGAAACATCACCGCTAGAGGCCGCTGAAAACTACATACAGCTCCTTTAAGTATTTTATTAGCTAAAATCAATGTCTTTATTCATTAATATGTCCTCATTGGTGTGAAAATTACCTCTGCCAATGATCTGACTTATCCTCGTTAGCGAAGAATTTCTTATCTTTATTTACATTGGACGAGTCCAAGGAGGCTTCCATGTCGTTCCGCCATTTTGAAAAATGATAATAACAGAGAGGGCCAAAAAGCACTAGCCTACCTCAACGCGTTTCCACAACGCGTTTTCGTTCAGAGCCAGCGTCACGTGACTGAAACCAGCTGAAACGGACAAGGAGATCAGTGAGAGGCACTTGTCACTGGCCCAGCAAATTTGAAAGTCTGCACTGCACAGTACTTCATAATGCAGGATCATACTTATGCCGAGCCACAGGAGAAGGAATCCTCGTCGCCAAAAAAGCAAAAAAAAAATATTAAAATGGAAATGTGACCGGCGAATTAAAAAAATGAGGGTAAATATCGGGATAGCTTTTCCCAGGTGGAAAGAGCTAATGAAGGAGAAAGAATTTTTTTCATTGCTTGGTTGTGTAATTCATTATATAGGCAGCATAACAGTAGAACATGTAGTTAAACTCAATGATGTGCTATTGGAAGACATGTTGTCATAGCTTCTTGGTACATAAAGGCTACCGTAGTTGAAACACGCATTTGAAAAAGCGAGGCGCTAGAGAGCACTATTCGTTTGAATGCAAAATACAATTTCACTGCTAGATGGGAGAAATTCCTACACCGTGTACCTTCAAAGCATTCGCTACCGACTGAGCAATCTCATTTCATCCATATCCATTAAAATACAGGCATATTTCGACGAAATATTTAATTAAAAGCTTGAAAATTTGAAATTGTTTTCAGAGGATGAACGCTTCCATGATACCACAATACACCGCCCTGGGTGTTTTGATTAATAACCGAAGACTTTATTATTGCCACTAGTTGGCAACACCCTGGTTTTGTTTACATCAGCATGGATTTGAAAATTATTTCATTGGTTCAGACTAATGCCATCGAGAATTTGCAATGAATATTCACAAAGTTGGAATTTCAAGATTATCAAACTTGTGCTGAGGGGAAGCACCAGTCATTGAGAAGCAAGCAGAGAAAAACAGCATTTATTCATGGATTATTGAAACAAAGGAAAGGTATGGCCTACTCCTCTCAGAAAAATAAAAATAAAAATCATTTTGGATGTTGTATTGCTATTTGGAGCACTGGGATCGCTAGACGAAGACTTAATGAACTAATTTTTGTGAAAACCTCAAATTCAACCAAAATTGGCTTATTTCACTTGGTTTGCCTGTAGTTTGTAATTAACACGTGCGCAATCCGACTCCTTTTGCCACCACGGGTCACAATTAATTGTTTTGTCTCATTTATTTACTTCTTTTTTAGCTATAAAGCAGATCTACAGAAGACATAGTGTCATTATTCAGTTCAGCAATGACATGCGATACTGTAAAACCTCGTTAAAAAAAAAAAGTAATCCGTGCGCTTTCTGATTGTGTGTACACATGCGAATCAAAGTGACAGTATCCTTCAAACTCCCAGTGATTCCAATCGCTGCCCACACATCCATCACATGACATCACACCGATCACGACCACCTACTGTCTCTACTCAAACTATCAACATGCACAAACTCAACGTGCACAACTCCTACAAGACCCAATTAACCAAACTGGCTGCTACTTTAGCATATACTTTATATGCGCATGTTTCTCTTTAATCAATGAATATAAGAGTATATATGCTTTCTTTTGGTTTCTTGTGTGCCTTTGTTTAAACACATGTCATTTTCATGTTATGAATGTATGCTTTTAGCCACAGTAAACACTGCATCATTATTCATTTTGGGTGTCTGTATATGAAGTGGCAAACTGGTTAATGCATTGGTCATCACATAGAATGGTGTCTCTGTGAAGCATTATCATAGCTTGCTACCTGATTAATACTTAATAATACACTCCAGTGAGAAAATTGCTAGTCATTATCTATCAAATTATAATATCTGCCAGTTAGCAGTAAGACTTTTCATCCAGATTCGAGCTCATTGCTTAAGGATTCTTACACCAAAAATACTAATAATTTAAGAATTTCTTTTCTCTGGCATATAGTATTAAAAAGACATTTTCTTGCTGCTGTACATAAAGCGCCCTTAGACTATCCTCTCCATTTACCTTCTATACACTGCAAACATGCAGACTAAAAGTTTGTTATTTGTATTGAGTCAAGAAATTAATGTATGATGTTTAGATACATTGTAATATATATATTACAGACACATTCCTACTTTTTACTATTACATATTTAGCATTTTTTCCATGGGGGTTCTAAATATTAGAACCTTGTACTAAAAAACTTGAAAAAAAACTTGGGTGAAACCAGGCTCAGACGTGGGGCCAGTTCTAAATGAAGCAACATGGTGTGGTTTAATGCCAGGCTGTATAACAAGTCAGAAGTCAGATTGTGGATTGGTATCATTCAAAATAGTTCATTTTGCTTGAAGATCGGATGCATCATGCTGGTATGGAGAAGAAGCAGGCCATCAGAGTCTGTGCAGAGGACTTGTCTGGTTCTCGTTCTGTGTTGATGACGTCTTCACATGGGAGTGTCTATAGTTGGCATGGTCTCTACTGACATTCAGGGCTATGTTTTGGTCGTGTCTGTGCAGGTCCACCATCTGATCTGGATATGGACTGGATCTGGCTGACTATAGTAACCTCGGGATAAGGATGAGACAGACAGACAAATATTAGCACAGATGTAACAAATTTATTGGATGTTGTGGGAAGTGTTCCCAGTAATCGTTGACCTACTTTATGCAGCTTAACAATCCTTTATCGAATTAGAATTTATAGAAATGTGATGGTGTGTAATGTGTTTATGCTAGTTGTATGATTGTGTATGATTCTATCCTAAAAGGGAATGGATCTCAACCAGTGTCAGTTTGATCAATATTAGCACCTCCTTGTATAAGAAACGTAGTTAGTAGTTGACATGTCTCAGTATTTTAAGCAAAATGTTGACAATGAACCTCAAACCTCAAGGTTAGTTAACATTTCTTAAAATTCCATGTTAAAAAATGTTAAAGCCATTTTTAAGTAAATCTAGCAAAGTCTTTTTGGAGTGAACCATTATTTTAATTGAATTTAATAACAATGTTTATTGTCAAATTCACCAAACTTTTGTTATTATATAGAACAGTGGGAGAGTACATTCTAAGATTTTGAAGACATTTAGAACAACATGCATCAATGAATGATGCTCAATAAGAACATGCATTAAGGAAGTAAACTGAGTCCTTTTTTATTTCATGTTGACTTTAGATGTGCTTACAGGTGCATTTATTTCAAAGCATCAGTATGTAATAGCTTCAGGATAAACATGCTAATTAAAACCTATTATAATACTTTCTTCCCAGCTTTGATCATCAAGCTAAAGTTGCATTGCTGTGCCATGAGGCAGATCCATTAGAACTGTTAACTGTTGTTGTTCTCATTAAATGCATAGCTGGGAGTCTAATTAATTAAACTCCCATCCAGAAACAATGACATTTCATTGCCACATTCAGGGTGTTTTTGCAGGCAAAACTGAATGCCATACTAATTAAACTGTCATTTCAAGTAAGTTGACTCTTTCTTTTTTTTTCTTTCAAAATGACGTGTGCTCACCCTGAAGAACATGCAAAGATGCTTCGTTTTTAGGCTAGAAACAAAAACGAGGCTTAGTCTTTAACGCCGCGGACAGCAGTGTTTTGAGGGAATGAGGCAGAGGGCTCGGTTGTGGGATGTTAATGACTTCTCTCTCAGGTGGCCCATTCTGATTGCATGGACATAAATGTTTTGTCATGCCCCCCAGCTCCGACTTTAATCAGGAGGAGAACAACGCTGCTATCAGCCTGCATATTTATCTTGGTTTGCAAGAGCAGCTCGAGTTCTTCTAACCAGGACAAACAGAAATCTCATCTGTTTTTAAGACAACATAAATATTTAAATAAGCAACGACCTTGTGAGATGAATAAATGAAAGCTGAGTTTGAAATGGATGTTTGATAAAAGTTGTAATAAATTTCATTTAACAAGTTAAAAAACTAAAAAAAACTCATACAGTAGATACATAAACTGTTTTCAGAAGAGCCGTCATTGAAGTTCTATAAATTAGTACAGTTATGGAGGACAGTTATCAGTCCAATAATGGGAAACAGTCAAAAATACATTTTTGTTTGAATTAATTACTTACAGCACTACTTACTGTATATAGCCTGGAAATCCTGACCTAATTCTGAAAGATTAATGGTCTGGCATCGACTAATGAAAATCGGCCAGCTCGAGGGGCGGCACCAAGCATGCATTTGAAAATCTCACTGCACGCAATTGGATAACAATACGACCAATCACAACAAGCCCCATACGCTTAGCTACCAGCAGAGCTAACTGGTAGATTAGACTCTTGCCTTATCCGGTCGGCAAAACAGCAAAACTGTCCTTCTTGCAAAGGAACGATTCGAGCACCGTCTTCTGTTCCGATGTTTTAGATAAAAAGCGAAGTCTAACTCGTTCATTGTAGCGGCCAAAGCCGTTTCAGACAACTGGTGTTCATCCATAGCCATCTTGCAATGTTTACTAATGACTGTCTGTTGTCTGTTTAGCTCGCCTCTGGTCCGCCTATATCAGATAACCCGATGTGATTGGTGCAGCTCGGATACAAGGGCATATTTAATGAGCATCATTACTCGACGCCAGAGTAAACTCGCTGAGCAAATTCAACTTGTGCTCTCGTGAGAACTCTGGATTTCCAGGGTACTACTTATAGAGAGTTACAGAGGTAAATAAATGGGTGTTAAACCACAAGCTATGATTGACAGTTAATTTTGTCAATCTAATTCATTTCATTGCTGGCTCCTGTCATTTTTTTTTTTTTTTTTTTTTCTGGTTCACACATTCTGGCTTTATGCAATTATTTGACTTATTCAGCAGAACTCTTTAATGTTTGTTACTAGTTTCCATCCCTCTCCTCAGTGGCAGGCCCTGCAGCGCAGGCATTCGTGTAGAATTGCACATATCTCTCCAACAACTGACAGCTTTCACATGTGCGCACTACAGCTGTCATTCATCCGTGGCCCACTCCAGTAAAATATAATGGGACCACATGCGTCACTGTTTCTAATATACATCCACTCGCATAGTTGCATTTTTGCATTTTCGCAAAAAAAAAAATTGAACCCAAGACTCACAAACAATAAGTGCTGCTAATATATATATAATAAATGCTGATATATATATATATATACACACACACACACAATGCATATACTGTATACATTATATAATGTATATATACATGTATATAATGTGAAGTGAGAGTAATTTGTATTCATAATGTGTCTGTAATGAGATGTGTATAATGGATTAAGGCAACCCCTTGAACTTTTGTTTTTCATGTTTTCATGATAACTCTTATTACATGATAACTCCAAGTACTCCTACATCTGAATTTAAATCCGCCCTGAAGTATCTAATCAGTCCTGTGCCGCCTCACAGCATATTCTCAATGATACTTAAGGTGCCAAAGAAAGGACTATCATTATATCTCTGATTTGCTTTTATCTTGTGCTGATGTTTTATGGATAGGTATTATCATTTACTTAATGACTAGTCATGGTGTGGGCAGTCTCAGTATTCTTAGATTGGTTTATTTCCATTTAAACTGCTAGTGAACCAACCAGTGAACTTTCATCTTGTTTAAAAATAGCAGGAAGTCCTCAGGGAGGACTGATTCCCTAAGTTGACAGTCTTTGGTGTTAGGCCAGTGTTTTTATCCCCCTTAGTGCCATCAGGCCCGTGGAGCACGTATTCATGTGGCTTCCCTATGGGATTGCTTGCTATTGACCACAATCCTCAGCTTGGTCAATGAATACTAGGAAGATCTTTGTTAGAGAAGCCTGAAAAAGCCTTTGAGACAGATATCAAGCCAGTAGACAATGATTATCTTGACAACAACAAGCCTCACTAAATCAGAATTTGTGTGATTTTCCTTTAACAGGTATTAAACTATATTTATTAGATTTCAAGAAGGAAATGTGCTTGCAAGGCAGCAAAGTAATAGTGTTTGGTTAGCTAATGCTTTAGATTTTAGTTAATTCAGTTAATTAAAGTTGAAATGTCCCAAACGGATTTGCAGTCAGTTTGTTTAAGTCAATGAGTTCTAGAATACCTGGATAGAGCGAACCGCTAGCATTCACAATTGTCTCAATTGCAGTTACTTGGCTAGTGTAGTAGTAAGCAAAATGCACTAAATTCTGGACTGTTTGTTTTTAATATATGCCATATATGCCTTATGACATTTCTCTGGAGGTGCAAGAAAACAATGTACTGACAGGAATGGGCATGTATTTTTGTCTGCTGCTTTTGACCTATTAGAAGTGGAAAAACTTGGGACTGAATGCATTCTTGTGGTGTCATCAACCCCATAATTTGGAAACCTGTTAGGAAAGAATCATACATTTCAATAATGTGCTTGCATTTATAAAGAGATTAACAAAGGTGTTGATGTCATCCTCATCTTTCATCTGTTTTATTCTAAAAACAGTGTTTTGGCCAAACACAACAACAAAAAAATATTTTCCATAGCTTTGGCTTAAAATTTGTCTCGAGTCAAAAAAGTCTTTATTTCTAATTATTCACTTTAATCATCTTATATTTTTATATAAACAGTCGTAAAACATTGCCTTTAATCAAGCAATGGAATTTTCATGGTCTTCATACAATGTTAATTTGGTGCTCCTTTGTTATCTCAGTGTCTGTTATTAATGAGGAAAATCAGCCTTGTGAGAATGTTGCTTGATTAAGAGATGCTGTGAAATCTTGAAGTCAAGAGCAGGTGAACACCCCATAAATCATTTATTTAGTAGTTGTGTAAAAGGTTCTCTTTCTTCAACTTTGCCCAGCTCTGTCTGCATAATGCCCTCACTGTGCAGGGTCATTTCTGCTCTATTTAGCTGTAATTTGTAAATCGCTTGCAGCCAGACAAATCTAAGTGAAATCTGAACAGCCCTGTTTTTATTACAGGAGGATTTTTATATGAGTGATATTTAGCTGAACAGTGAAAGTGAAAGGGTTTTTTTGCTCTGTTTAGATAGATCTTAGTTTAGATCTTGCAGTCTTTGTGTGTGTGTGTGTGTGTGTGTGTGTGTGTGTGTGTATATATATATATATATATATATATATATATATATATATATATATGGGCAATTCTTAGACTACGGGCACTTTCATGTCCTTTGATCATATTTTATAAAAAACATTTAATTTTGAAAAATTAACACTTTCATAGTTAAATTTACAATGAAAGTACTTTAGGAACTTTTTACCAGTAGTCTATGATGATTTTTTCACCTTTTTAAACATCATTATACATGCAAATATTGCTGTTTTGTGCTTGTCCCACACCCAGACTTTTGATCTTCAATAATGAAAAAGAAGTGTAAAAAAATTATTTATCTTTTTTTTTTATTATGACTGAATAAAGTTTCAGTAAAAGAATCAAAACATAATTGAGGTATTTAAGGTCAGACAACTATTAATGTGATTTTATATACAAAATGTAGTTGTCCCACAGTATTGCCGTCATTTCCACCACAACGCTGTAATGTCCCTTTAAAAAGTTTTTTTGAAAGATTGTTTGGGTAGTTTCAATGGAGATGAACAATGACATCACAGCACATGTCTGACATGGAGGAGATTTTAAATTTCTTCAGCAACTTGGATAAGAAAACTCAAGGTAAATGTTGCTTAAAATGAAAATATTTTTATTGTATGTCATTTCCAAACATGGCGTAACAATAAATGAGTTTGTAAATAAATTAATTTTTTAACACAAATAGATGTATTTTGTAGGCATGCAATGCTAACTACCAATTCATAGCTAATATGTAATACTAGCTTGGATTTTTTTACAAAATACTGTAGGATTATCATTTCCACCACGGTCATTTCCACCACATTTCCACCACATTATTCTTGGGTGGAAATGACAAAGGTGTGGTGGAAATGACATTTATGCTTACAAGGTGGAATTCTTAGATTGAGTGGCTACATATGAATATTTTATTTATTGAAATGTACAACACTAATGTATTTATTCAAATATATATTTGTTTAAATGCCTTTACATCTATTTTTAAGATGCTGCGGAGGTCAACTGGATAAAGGTCTCACTATTTGTGGTTAAAGTTGTTTACAGTAAGACTGTAACTGTTCATCTGGTTATGGAACCAAACAGACTAATGACTAATGATTTGTTAAATGGGTTTCAACTAAATGTTTTCTGTTTTTCTACATGGACGTCCATTCATTGTCATTTCCACAACACCCAGTCATTTCCACCACCTCATAACTTTTTTAAAAATATGTACAAAATTCTAATCACTCATTAAAAAATTCTGCATATTTTATGGGATAATGTTCCACTTAATGTAATAACACAAGTAGTTATTTTTCTGAAATGTATCTAACCAATGCAATATTATATTTCAGGTTGTGGTGGATGTAAGCTTTGTGTTTGGGCCTCATGACAATTAATTAATTTAATCCACAAATCTATGGTAATTGCAATATAGGTATAAATTGGTCAAACTATGTGTGGAAGTGGTTTTACACTGTTGAGAAATTATGTATATCATAAGAATTTTAAATAATAATCAAATATTTGCATGTGATGGAAATGACATTTGTTCAGTGCGGATCGGAAAATATGTCAAAAAACACCAATTTGTCTTATAATGTAAGTGCGTTCTCTTATGGATCATTAAACTAGACTAGTTATATTTAACTGTAAGACTGTGACAATTTTGATTTGAACACTTTTTTTTACATCAAGTTCACAAGGCCAAAAGTGCCCGTAGTTGAAGAACCACCCATATACACACACGCAACTTCATGCTCTGGAAATAGCCTCTCCATTTAGCATTGTTAATCCTTTCCTACGGATTATGTGGGAGAAAACCCTTTTGAAAGATTATGATCTTTTTTAAAGAAATGTTTTTGATTTCAACAGTTTTCCTGCACTTAATGAGGCATATATCATTCATTATGAATGCATTCTGATTAATTTATGTTCATGTTCTCAGCTGATGCTTTCTTTCTAAAGTTTGGAGTACAGGATGCATGTCACTAAAGCCACGTTTCCACCGCAGGATCTTTCCCCAGGAACTTGGGACTGGGGTGGTATACTCTGTGTGTTTCGACCACAGGGACCAGGGTGAAGGGTGTGTTCAGGGTGTGTTTCGACCACAGGGACCTAAATGAAGTTCCAGGAAAAAAATGTCCCTCTCAGAAAGTTCCTGCTCGCAAGGTAGTACTTTTTCAATGTTCTGGAACTTTCGGGGGTGGGAATTAGGCGCTGAACATGCTGATTGGTTGAGTTCACGCAGTATTTTGATTGGTTGACTCCACGCAGCATTTTATTTAAACCACCTTTTTTTTTCTTTTTTTTTGCGGTGCATGCAGTAAGAGTTGTTAAAAATACGACCGATGTGTCGACGACGAGGTTCAGGCTTTATTAAGCTTATATGCAGAGGACCAAATCTGACTAATTTGCCTAATCTTCGCAGTACTTTAGACCGCAATGGAAATGCAGACAGTAACAGGTCTGGGGGGGAAAAGTTCCTGTGACAAATTGTTCCGGGTAATTTTGGTGGAAACGCTTAAACTAACTTGCCTCAATACGGTCACATCGTTCATACGTCACATAATTCACATTCATATAATCCCAGCTGTGCATGTGCACAGTAGCTGTTCACTGAAAAATCTAATGAGTGCCGTGGGGCAATTTCCTTTTCTCTTTAGAGGTCAGGCGGACGTGTTTGCCATGAATGTGTGTCTGAGAGCACGTCCTGTTTTCTCTGGACTTTTATGGTTGCTGGGCTACACCATGTTTGAGAAACAATAATTAAAATTTTGTATTTCAGTTTGGCTATGAGTTGATCAAAATGTTTGTATAAATATGTTCTGTAAACATATTTATAGATTTAATTATTATTATTTACCAATTAAGACATGTCTTGTCAGATCACATCAGTAATAAAGGCAGGACATTTTAATTGCAATGTGCCATTTAAATGTCTACCTTCAGTAATACAAATGAGTCGCATGGGTTTTTCTTTAAAACAATATGAAAATAAGCAATGGCTAGCATTCTTTTGGAAAAATAGAACACAAGTAAGCACCACAAAATCCATTTCAAAGGTCCCCAGTTGCCCAATTGAAAACCATTGATAAATGATCATCAGAGATAGAGTACAGTTACAGAGAATAGTTTTGAGGACACAGTTTTCTGTGAGGAGTAAGGTGGGAAAATAGTTGGTCTATGTATGATGATATTCCTATCAATCAGATTGTCACTGCACATACTGAAATTCAGGAAAAATAAATAAATAAATGGAATCCCTTTAGAAGTTGTTCCTAATTATGTTAAAAATCCTATTGGTATTCATTTATTTGGTTACTTACTGGCATAAGCAATATATTTATAAAAAAAAAAAAAAAAAATTACTCTTGTGGCTGCATCCTATTTACTTGTTTTTCCAAACTTGTCAGCTTTCCGGCTATGTATTTTCATGGGTATTATGTGTGATTGCCCTGTGGATGGCGCAGTGCCGGAGATCTCCTTTTAATCAAAGCTGAAAGCCCATTCCCACAGGCTCATATTATCTCCTAATAAAATCTGTGCCTATTTTAAAGGAGAGATAGTAGGACAAGAATAGCATTCTAATTGTTTGGTCATGTCTGCTAGATTTAAGACCTGTATGCTACTGTACTCCTAAAAGCTGACTCCGTAGTTGATAATGGTTTACAGTTAACATTTACATTCATTCTCTTCTGGGACAAAGGACTGAAAATAATGGGGACAACAAGGGTTTATGTAAATATATATATATATATATATATATATATATATATATATATATATATATATACACTTAATAAGTAGAGTAAACTGAAGAGAATCCAGTCAGTCATGTGGTTTGTAAATTATCTGGCAGATTAATACCCATTTGTACTGGAACTATTTAAAGCCCCACATGCCCAGGAATATTTATGTTATGTAAGGAGCTGACTGTGGGAGTTGAAGTAGCCTGTATCTCATGAGGCGGATTGTAAAAACGATAGTTCTGTCATCCTCATCCAGGCAGTTTGACTCCCTCCGTAGGCCAAATTAACTGCCGTTCATGTCTTTTCTCTCTCTGTCTGTAAGGCATCGGAGAGTCAAATGCCCTAATTATTCTGCAGCAGATGGAGTCTCTTGTTTCATCCGGTCTCTGAAGACAGTTCATCATCAGTGCTGGTGGTTTTCTGTAATGAGACAAATGCTCAACCGGGGTGACGAGCAGTATCTGGGTCTGTCTGATATTAGCAGTCCACATCTTACAGACTGTCCCTTGATTTGCATGAGCATCATCGATTTTCCTCAGCATCATTTTCTTCTTTGCTGCTCTCTCCTTCTATACATACTGTACAATTTCAGGCTTCCAAAAGGATTATTGGATAATTTGTCATTGCTGCTGCAATTTCAAAAGTACTGTAGGTAAGAGATGACAAATGTGAATTTGATGTCATTTGTTTAGTCTTGAAAACATGAAAATGCAAAGGACGTTCGAGAAAACGAATGGGGCGCCATAAGCTAGAGATGTTCTGATGATAAGCAGATTTTTCTGTTATGGCTGATAATAACCGATAAATGGATGATATTAGTACTAAAAAATAAATAAAATATTATTTTACATGTGAATTGCAATTGAATTTACAGTAATGTGCATTTTGAATATTGGAAATTCATTTTGAGATTTGCTGAAGAGTAAATGTAACTGTTATTAAATGATTAGTGCTTTTAAAAGTTAAGTGAGCATTACATGATGTCAAAGGTAATCTAAATGGTAAAATAGAGGAAATTAGTATGAATAATTAAATGTATGCAATACTGACTGACTTTATGGCAGTTTGGCAATCAGAGCTGGCAAATACTATTGGTCTTTGCATTTCAGAACCAATCGAATCAAGCCATTTTGAATATACTAATGTAGAGAGTTTTGGAGCCTTATTGGACCTTGAGTGCTTTTCACTTTTATTGTTTAAAAAAGCGTGCCCTGGACCTTCATGATGACATTCTAATTTCTTCACCAATGATATGCACATGGTTGTGACTGTGAGTCATACAGTTGTAGATGTTTTTTGGAAGTCGCTCTTCCAAGCCTGATATCAGCGTGCCTTAATGGACTACTGTGACATTTAATATCCGGGGAAGACCTGTGGGAAAATGGGAAGTGCATGGGAGCTCTTAGCCCAGAGCAGCGGACACACTCAGCTGGTCTGAGTCAGTCCATCTCACACTTGATGCACCAGCCAACCTCACTCATCATCTGACGCCCAGAGCCGCTGTAACTGAACCTCAATAACAGACACCAGAGAACGACCACCTGCCATGCTGATGAATAAAATGCAGATTTTGATGAGGGTGCGCTGAGAACGGCTGAAATAATGAATTAGCCTGGAAAGAAAATAAGCCCTGTCACTCTGAGATGCTGCCAAATTCCCCAGATGATCTTCCATAAATCCAGCTGCATGCTCATGCAGTATTCTCCCTGGAATCCTGGGACAACTTTTACCTTTAAGACATCGCTATGTAAAAAAATGTTGAGAATGCATCCTGTACAGCTTGGACATAAATGTCACTCTCCAGAGACCCTGGTTGTTAATGGCTCTTAAAGACTCCTAAATGGTCTGGAAAGATGGACTTACATTTCTCCCTCATGTAAAGTTGCTCAATCTCTCTTATATAAGAGGGTGAACACAATCACTCTAGTATACTGTCCATTCAACCATGGATCTGGTTGTTATCCCAGTGTTCCACAGGGAGACACATCTCATGAAAAATGAAATACATTTCATTTTTAAAGTTGAGAGATGTTAGTGGAAGTGTCACGCGAGAGACATGTCTTGGAAATTAGGGCAGTAAAGTGCCAAAGAAGAAAATGTAAAGACAAATCAGACACAATTATTTGTTATTTTTAAAAAAATAATCTTTAAAACCCTTTACCCAACAAACAATCTGTGCATAAGAGTTGAATGGGACAATCCCCGAAAGGCAGTTTACACTGAGATGGAGGACCCCAGGCCTCTGGTTACCATGGCAAGCAACGACAAATCATCTGATAAGACTGTTTTATTGCCATAAGGAATGTGGGAGAGTAATTATCACTCCATTTCCCCATATGAAAGACACATAAGGCCCATAAAAAAGGACTTTCTTCCATCAATTCATAGGCAAACCTTCTATGAATGAACATGCATATCTCCATGACATTGTGTATGATTATTGCTGTCTTGTATAGTGTATTGTGTATTGTATACTGTTTTATGCATGCTTTATAGTGAATGTAACCTCACCTAATATTGATATCTATAAATTTGTATTTTGATCTAAATGATTGTGTATATTATGTTGATACCTATGCAAGAATATTTCATAGTTTCTCGATCATCACCCAATCCAGTTACATAGTCAAAATAAGCTTGAAGACAAAGGATCATAAACTTTCCCTCCGAAGGTTTAAGTTCTTATTGGCTCACTGGCACCCTGGGGGTGTGTCCTGAACAGAAGTTAAAGGGCAACTTTATAGTTCCCCGCTCTCGTCCCCTCTTCTGCTCTCTTCAGGTTGCTGTTCGTGTGGAACTCCAAGGGACCTTTGTTCATCATAATTTCTTCATTCAACGGGAAGACATTTATGGAACCACCAACATACAATGGCTAAGGCATTGCAAGTATTGTATATTTAACTAAATAAACAGAGGTTTGGTAGAAGCTGTAGACCCCTTATTAACAATGTGCTTTAAAATAAGAAACTGATGGGTTTGTTCAGATGGTTAAAAGACTCTTGTCATGATGTATTCGTTCACTTTCCATTTTATCCACGTTTGCGTGATTGTGTGTTTGTGTTTGTTTAGATTAGTTATGTGTTTGTGATTTAGTTAAATAAAACTTTTGCGCACATTCATGTGAGTTCTGATTCTGGTCCCTGCATGTAAATCAATGTCCCTTTAACAATGCAATCAGCTACATGCTAATAAAGAGTTCTTTTTTCTGTGGCCACAAAAAATATCCTTTCTGAGAGTTGATAGACTATCAATACTGAGTGTTCGCTGGACGAACAGATTAATTTATTGTAATATTAATTCAGCTACATCAAGTTAATTAGATTAATTGATCCAAATATTCATAATTAATTATAACAAGTTATGATTAATTATTCATTTTTCCCTTTTGAGCTAAGAGAGTTTGCCAATGGGGTATGAAAAATATTTTGTATATATATATTCTTTTATTTTTCATACTTTGTTTTTTGTTGTTGTTTAGCTTAAACTTCACAAAATTGAATTAGATGTCTGACTTAAAGGAGAACTTGGTAACTTTTTTAACTTAATAAAACTGTCTAGAAATCATTTGGATGGTTAAACAACCTGTTTTGGTGATATTGGTGACTTTCCCCGCTCCCCCCAGCGTTCCCAGGCGGAAAACCAACCTTGCAACTTGGGGACTACCGTCCCGGCAAGATAGAAATTGGAAGTCTCGTGAGAAGCGAGAACGAGAACGAGAACGAGCGTGAAACACAAATCGCTTTACGGCAATTCAACATAAACACACACGCATGTATGATGTATTACCAGATTACCCACCTCGGTAGACATAGCTCCACACGATACAGTTGGCTTTCTCCGATCAAAACAAACGCACATGAGCAGCGGTAGAGAGGGGGAGGAGGCCGCCGCAAGTGAGTTTTTTTACGACCGTGTTGTGAAATATACGCCCCCCCCACAGCTGTAGGGGGAGCTCGTGGGGAAAACATGCGACAACAAAAGGGAAAATCAGCGAAGAAGTGACTAGAGTTCGCTAGAGTTGCCGAGTTCTCCTCGTATGTTTTGCTTCTCAAAAAAGGATTCTTTTAAGAATGTTTAGGCAAAGAGAACAAATACAGTAAATGTATTTGAGACTTTGTCTTTAAGTTTTAGTTTTTACGTTTCTCGTATTGCTTTAGAAGAGAATGGCACACAAATCATATGAACTACATGTATGATAATTTTGATTTATTTCACAGTCATCCCAAAGGCATCTCTTTTTATTCATATTTTTCATCAAATCATTTGAGGGTGGTCAATTATTTCTCAATGTAATTAATGAATGCATTGATTTATTATTTTATATTTTTTACGTTTTTTATGTGTTTTTGCAGCACAAGATGCACACTTTTACATAACATAATGGTGCAAAAAGTGTGTTTAAGTTTCAGAGGTGCGGCACAGCACAAGGATTCATCTGTCCCAGTGTGCAGCTTGGGAACTAATGAAAACACTGGGTGTTTTGACCTCAAGTATCGATGCGGACTGGGCAAAAAAAACACCTCTAACATGTCTTACTATAAAAGAGACAGCAGTTTCTCACCCTTTTACATCTTGTTATTCTCATCATAGACTCAGTGAAGATACTGAGTTCAGTCTGTGACTGGTAAAGCAGCATTGCTGGCCTTTGCTCTGTATGTCCTGCGAATGAAAGGAGACTAACATTATATACCTGGTCTTATCTTCCTCTAAAGACCCTGTTTACTGCTTTGACACTGGTGCAGTTATTTATAATGTCTTGTTGGAGTGTGTGCGTGTGTGTGTTTTGCCATAGGCTTTGTCATATAAAATTCAGAAGAATGTAAGAATGTAAAATCAATGGTCAAAGAGCATGTGCGCATAGGCAAGGCAAGTTTATTTATATAGCACATTTCATACACAATGGCAATTCAAAGTGCTTTACATAGAAGAAATTAAAATAATAAAAGAAATAAGAATAATTAAAACAGTTTAGAAAAATAAAATAAAACACAGTACAAACAGTCGGACGAACATTGGCACAGTGCTCATTCAGTAAATGCACAGCTAAACAGAAGTGTTTTGAGTCTGGATTTGAATGTGACTACTGTAGGAGCACGTCTGATCTCCTCTGGAAGCTGGTTCCAGCTGCGGCTGGCATAATAGCTAAAAGCGGACTCGCCATGCTTAGAGTGAACCCTTGGTATTTCTAGCTATTATGATCCTAGTGATCTGAGTGATCTGTTGGGTTTATATTCAGTGAGCATATCTGCAATGTATTGAGGTCCTAGGCCATTGAATGATTTATATACCAGTAATAATACTTTAAAATCAATCCTAAATTTAACTGGGAGCCAGTGTAAAGACCTGAGGACTGGTGTGATGTGTTCATATTTTCTGGTTCTGCTCAGAATCCTGGCGGCAGCGTTCTGTATGAGCTGCAACTGTCTTATGGTCTTTTTGGGAAGGCCAGTGAGGAGTCCATTACAGTAATCCACCCTGCTGGTGATGAAAGCATGCACAAGTTTCTCTAAGTCTTGTCTGGAAACAAAGCATCTAATTCTTGCAATATTTTTCAGATGATAGTATGCTGATTTAGTTATTGCTTTGACATGACTACTGAAACTAAGGTCTGACTCTAGTGTCATACCAAGATTCCTGACTTGATGTTTAGTTGTTTGACCCCTAGGGTGAAGGTATGCGTTCACCTTGAGAACTTCATATTTGTTTCCGAACGCAATGACTTCAGTTTTGTCTTTGTTTAACTGAAGAAAGTTTTGACACATCCAACTGTTGACTTTGCATAGAATAGACAGCACACATTCACATCCATTTGATGGTGTTATATCTCAACCTTTCACAGATTTTTACGTATATTTTTATTTTAAATATATTTAATATAGCAAATGTAACAAATTACTCTCATGCACCTACTTTTGTGTTCCATGGATGAAATCACATTGGTTTGGAACCATCTACTTTTTTATAGAACTTATTTGGATATTGTATTGAATGTATTAAATTATTAGAAAACTAGATCCTTAAAAAATCCAGTCTGTGAGCACCAATGCACTTTGATGCCATGCCACCTTGTTTTCAGCTTGAGCTTTCAGATGGCTGAATGTGTCCTCAAAGCCTGAACTCTATTCAGTGAAGAGAAGCCAATTGATCATGTCTGTCTGAAGTGTAACTGGCATGTCTTCTTAATGCTCTGAGCTCTTCACTGACTTCTTAATCACACCCCTTCACACTGTACCAGTCTCCAAGGGTGCCACTAAATACATGCACAGCTTCCTTCATCCACAGCTCCATCTCCCCCTGGACTCACTCTCGCTCAAGAGTCCTTATGTCTTATCAGTAATAGCTTTCTGTCTTAAAGGACTAGTTTAGCCAAACATGAAAATGCTGTCGTCTTTAACTTCCTCTCATGTTGTTTCAAGCCTGTATGATTTTCCTTCTTCTGTGGAACTCAAAGTATGTCCCCCTTTTTTAAAAAGAAAATAATTATATACAAATAATATAATAAATGGCCAGAATTGTAATATTACTTGTATCGTCACATCTCACGTGACTTTATTATTTTAAACTTTTATTTAGTTAGACAGAAACAAGCGTCCATATGTTTGAGCAATTAAAATCAGAAATGAAAATCAATCACCTATGCCACATTAACCAACCTATGCAACTATACCCATATTGATATTCATATGTGTGTTTGGAATATGAAATAGCATTACATTATCTCCTTCTTTGTGCAAAATGAATTTTGAGGGGAAAACAGGGGCAGTGAAAACCATGGTTATTGCATTACATTAACAAAACCAATGAATGACTCATATTCACCTGCATCAACCTTCAAAACTGAGGACCTCATTCAGTCGCACTCAAATTTCTAAATAAAACTGCCTATTGCTCATCCCTACTGCACTCAGAGCTAAAAATAGATTATGATCACAGTCAAAGTTCAGAGCCAACAACTCTCTCGACATTATCACAAATGCTGTTATGAAAGAGCAGTTCTAGACCCGTGTTTAATGTTCTTACTTTAGCTTTGACAGGTAAGTCCACATCATCAGAATTTGCGTGTTTTTCCCCATTCATGACTTCTCATTCATTTGGATGTTTGATGTTTTGGGTGTTTAGATTCATTTTCATCTGAAATGAAGATCTGCTCTGTTTTATGGACCTGGAGCATTCATGATTCTTGCCAAGCAGGGGTGGAGAGGGCATATGGCATTTTTGTCAGTGATTTTATTCCAAACCTTTTCGAAGGCATTCACAAGTTGCAAATGATTCTCGCCTGAGAGAAAGATGAGACGAGAGAGACACAGACCTGTTTCTGAGCCTGGCGGCTCAAATGTGTAACATGATGACCTGGCAGGGCAAGTAAGCCAAACAGTAGGCTGTCTTTTTTTTTTTTTTGTGCTGTCAATAAAATTACCCATCTCTCATTTTGATTTTTGATGAGGCCAAGAGTGTGCAGGCCTGCTGGATGTCCTTCAAGCTAAGCAACGGCTTTATTCATATTTACATGTTTACATCATTTTGTGGTTTTAAAAGCCCAATATGTATGATTTTTGGATTAAAATATCGTGGAAACACCAAAGACACTTTAATATATTATGTGTTTCATTATACATATCTGCATGAGTCCTGTTGGATAGCTATCCATCAGCTGTGGAGGTGAAGATGACAACTCCCATGAATCCACGCTTATTCACGGCGTCATCAAGCTACGCATTTGTAATTGTTTTGAATAAGCGACATCTAGCTGTGAAACTTACATACCGTGCCTTTAATGCCAGTGTTGTGTTGATGCCCAATGGTGTAGTCCCATTAGAAAGAAAAATCGCAAATGACATGTTGTGTTCTATACAGAAACGAGAATCAATAGAGATCAAATGGAGTCTTTGGAATAACCCCCATGTATTCCAAACCTATATGACATTCTTTTTCTTCTGTGAAAAGATATTCTTTAGAATGTTTAATGTTGTCCATTCAATTAAAACATATTCTTCGAAACATCCTTTTTTGTGTTTCGCTGAACACAGAAAGTCATGCAGGGTTGAAGCAAAATTATGATAGAGGTTTCATTTTTGGGTCAGTTTACCCTCCTGCTTATAGGAGACAAAGAGCTCAGTAATTTCAATCTCACATTTGCTACAATACCAAATGCTTTAATGAAAAGTCAGCATTTTCTGAACTCAACAATCCTCACATTTTTTGTATTTCTCCAAAGGAACTGTATTGGGTAAAAACTCATAACCGAGAGCTTCTTTGACACTTGAGATCTAAAGGAACAACCTCTGAGCAATGAAATACTCTATCTCTGTTCTCATGGCCCTGTCGTTGAACTGAGAGTTGTATTTTTTGGAGGGTGAGGTTAGGATTACTATTTGACCAGGCACTGAAGATATGCAATGATAAAACACAATGCTGTTTAAGACAGGACTGGTATTTCACTATCCTCTCCCAGACCTGTCACTAACACTTGAAGGCATTTTAATGGGACTCATTTTAAACTTTGGTGTGGGCTGTAGAGATTCAGTATAGTCTAACCATGTTTCCATTTGTTTCTTCAAAAATAATCAAGTTGTTGGAGCCGTGCATTATCATATAACTTTCAAAGAGCCGTAGATACCATATATATATATGTGTGTGTGTGTGTTACATTAGAACATTATGTACATTTTGCTACTTTGGTACATTAACAACCAAACATATACAGTATTGGTACATTACAATATGACAAAAACCTGTTGATAAATAAGAGTAAAGACACAATGGAAATAATGTGGAAATAATGACAGTGGAAATAATGTGACGCTTTCTCTAACTGGGATATTGGAATTTGAGCATCCCAAACACCCTGGCCACTCAAAATGAATGACTATTTTTGCGCAGTTGGAGTTAAATAGAAACAGCAGCAACAAAAAAGAATAGCCATTGTTTTGTTTGGCTCATGCTTTTGAGAATAGTGTCTTTTTCAAGGGAATTACTCAGGTGTCCTTGTTTTCCTCCACATGCATTGACTCGATGAAGAGCCTTTGAGTCTGTGTACTTTGCTTTAAATCATGAAAGCCACCCACATTCAGAGCACTTGGTAGCATGAGCTCGTTCTACATCGGTGAACAAACCCACACGCTTACTTTACACGTGGGAGGCATTGTGAAGCAATTTGACTTCAATGCAAACAAACACCTTTTTGTGTAGCCAAGTTAAACACGGAAAATGGGGCAGAAAATTGGACTCAGCCGAGCTCTTCAGAATTAATGCAGGAGTTAAATAATCCAAGAAGAGAGAAACTGAAAACTCTTCAGGAGGACTTATTGCAGTTAACATATGAAAAAGACTAAAAACGCCAAATATTATGACATCATAATCAGAAGTTAGAGTATTTATGTTTTATTTAATAACCAGGCAGTATGTATATTCATTTGCCCTCCTGAAAACCTGGACAGTCATGGTGGGATGGTCGACTTGTGAGCTGACAGTAAATGTATATTCAGGAACTATCTAAATATGACTGAACTGATTGATCCTGCTTAAAATATCTGGATAATAGTATAATTAAAATCATTGTCACTGTACATTTATATTGTTGAAAAGCACATAAAATAGGCATGGGAGCATCCGAACTGGACCTTGGAGCAGTGGAAGAAGGTCGTCTGGTCCAATGAGTCCCGGTTTCCTCTACATCACATGGATGGCCGTGTACGTGTGCACCTTGGCACCAGGATGAACTGTGGAACGACGACAGCTGGCAGAGGGACTGTGATGAGTGTGTGACCCTGTGTCCAGCTATTCACATGGACATCAATTTGACACGTGCCACCTACCTAAATGTTGCAAACTAGGTATTCAGAGGTCTTATAGAGTCTAAGAGTCCATGCCACAGGGGGGTCAGAGCTGTTTGGTGGCACACGGATGACCTACAGAATATTAGGCAGGTGGTCACAATGCTTTGGGTCATTATATATATATATATATATATATATATATATATATATATATATATATATATATATATATATATATATACACAGTGAGGAAAATAAGTATTTGAACACCCTGCTATTTTGCAAGTTCTCCCACTTGGAAATCATGGAGGGGTCTGAAATTGTCATCGTAGGTGCATGTCCACTGTGAGAGACATAATCTAAAAAAAAAATCCAGAAATCACAATATATGATTTTTTAACTATTTATTTGTATGGTACAGCTGCAAATAAGTATTTGAACACCTGTCTATCAGCTAGAATTCTGACCCTCAAAGACCTGTTAGTCTGCCTTTAAAATGTCCACCTCCACTCCATTTATTATCCTAAATTAGATGCACCTGTTTGAGGTCGTTAGCTGCATAAAGACACCTGTCCACCCCATGCAATCAGTAAGAATCCAACTACTAACATGGCCAAGACCAAAGAGCTGTCCAAAGACACTAGAGACAAAATTTTACACCTCCACAAGGCTGGAAAGGGCTACGGGGAAATTGCCAAGCAACTTGGTGAAAAAAGGTCCACTGTTGGAGCAATCATTAGAAAATGGAAGAAGCTAAACATGACTGTCAATCTCCCTCGGACTGGGGCTCCATGCAAGATCTCACCTCGTGGGGTCTCAATGATCCTAAGAAAGGTGAGAAATCAGCCCAGAACTACACTGGAGGAGCTGGTCAATGACCTGAAAAGAGCTGGGACCACCGTTTCCAAGGTTACTGTTGGTAATACACTAAGACGTCATGGTTTGAAATCATGCATGGCACGGAAGGTTCCCCTGCTTAAACCAGCACATGTCAAGGCCCGTCTTAAGTTTGCCAATGACCATTTGGATGATCATGGGAGAAAGTCATGAGGTCAGATGAGACCAAAATAGAACTTTTTGGTCATAATTCCACTAAACGTGTTTGGAGGAAGAAGAATGATGAGTACCATCCCAAGAACACCATCCCTACTGTGAAGCATGGGGGTGGTAGCATCATGCTTTTGGGGTGTTTTTCTGCACATGGGACAGGGCGACTGCACTGTATTAAGGAGAGGATGACCGGGGCCATGTATTGCGAGATTTTGGGGAACAACCTCCTTCCCTCAGTTAGAGCATTGAAGATGGGTCGAGGCTGGGTCTTAATGACCCGAAGCACACAGCCAGGACAACCAAGGAGTGGCTCTGTAAGAAGCATATCAAGGTTCTGGCGTGGCCTAGCCAGTCTCCAGACCTAAACCCAATAGAGAATCTTTGGAGGGAGCTCAAACTCCGTGTTTCTCAGCGACAGCCCAGAAACCTGACTGATCTAGAGAAGATCTGTGTGGAGGAGTGTGCCAAAATCCCTCCTGCAGTGTGTGCAAACCTGGTGAAAAACTACAGGAAACGTTTGACCTCTGTAATTGCAAACAAAGGCTACTGTACCAAATATTAACATTGATTTTCTCAGGTGTTCAAATACTTATTTGCAGCTGTATCACACAAATAAATAGTTAAAAAATCATACATTGTGATTTCTGGATTTTTTTTTTTTTTAGATTATGTCTCTCATAGTGGAGATGCACCTACGATGACAATTTCAGACCTCTCCATGATTTCTAAGTGGGAGAACTTGCAAAATAGCAGGGTGTTCAAATACTTATTTTCCTCACTGTATATATATATATATATACACACACACACACACTTGGTTTCACTATCTATATATATATATTCTGCAGTTTTTTCAGATGAAACAGCAATTTGAGATGTAAATCCATTTGAATGAAATAGTTTATCCAGCAGGCAGTATTTATTGCATATGTGATACAGTAATAAATGTAGGGATTATGCACTGTGGTTGTGATGGGCCCCCACTGGTCCTGGGCTTTTCTTTACTAGTCCGTAATGTATCTGCCAACTATCATGCCCAAAACACAACCTTAAACTGGGTTTATCTGGATTTTCAAGCAGGGTGTTCAATGCTGTATCGATCCAGTGATGTTTTACGTTTGGTGTTTACAACTTCAACTAGGAAATTTGATTTCAGCTTCAGGATAGGCAGGTTGTGCTATAAATATATCAAAGTGAATGACTGACATTGACCATTTGGAAAACGTTTCATTACATCTGTCTTTCTCTCTAATCATCATGGTCAGTAGTAGTCATAATTAGAAGGGGGTCTGCTTTACTAATTAGAGTAGAACCAGCTTCTTTCTTTAACACCTATACTGAACTGAAACCTTGCTTTTCCTACAGAGGATGTAGTGTGTGTTACGTAATGTGGTCACTTGGTATCAAAGCACAGCATCCTACTCAAATATTTCTCTCTCCTGTTACACATATTCACTTCAATGGGCAAGCTATACCTTTCCCTTGGTTTCCTTTAGTTATTTAGGCAACCTGAATAAAACAGTGAATAAATCAGTGCTTTCACTCACAAAAGGATCTTGGGAAACTCTTTCATGTGGACCAGTTGAGAGTCCAGTCATTAATAACATGCTTTGATGTCACATACCAATGAAAGACATAGACCCTCTTATTAGTGTTCCAATGAAGACAAACTAGGGCTCTAAATCTGTCTCTAAAAATAATTTACTTCCACCTTGCAAATGGAAAAGTTCACTGCTCATCATTTCAACTTCCTGATCTCATTATTGAAAGAGCTTTACATGATGACATTGGCATGCTGGGATAGGACATTGCTACCACTTCGAAATGTGTGAATACCCTACTGTCAGACAGGGTTTTAGACAAAAAACATTTTTATAATAAATGGAAATCGCTCATTAAAGATTGTGCTGATGAAAGCAGCTAATGAGCTCTCAGAAGATCGGTGACTGCAGTTTGAATGTGGTCAGAATCATTTGATGGCATAATATATTTTATGGCTTTTTATGTGAAAAAGGGCAAAATAATTTGACTACTGCCTTTGTCTTTTTTCTCTGTACAGTTTTTGCAAGAATTTAAAAAGCATGAGAGCAGTTAGTTTTGGCTCTTGGCTTCTGATTGGTCAATAGCTTTCCAGTTGCGTTATTACAAGTCTATGCTCTCTTTTATTGTGACTAGTTGTTTCATGGTACTCGTAGCATGAAGATAGAAGCACATTTTTCCAATAAGCCTAGGTTGCTATATTGACAAAACTCCACAGCCTCTTGTACTGTTTCTTATTGTCTAATGATTTCTCTTTCATTCAACTTGGACCATTGTTATAGTTTCTTCTCTAGTGGTAAATTACTGTATAAATGCCCCCAGCCACCCCTATTAATCATTTTGGAAACCCACTAAATAAACCCAGAGCCTTTTCCCATTATTCCCAGCAGCTGCGCTCTGCAGCCTCCTTTGAACACTAATTGTTTCATAGTAAATGCTCTGGGCCTAACATCCAACTAAAGGCATTAGGAAGCAGAGTTGGGGACTGCCAGCTTAGTTTTGAGATCCAACAAACTTTAAAGAAACAACCTTTATATTGAAGCTGGAATCACTGCGCCTGCTGGAACCAGACTTGTACCTCCTTTCTCGCCCATGGGTTTAGGATACACATTCCAATTACAGAGCCGCAAATGTAACCTGTTTTGAGTTATTGCCGAAGGGAAGGGCACACAATAAACCTGAGGTTATAGAGTCATCAAAACAATGGCTCAGCCTATGGGTTATTGTAACCTTAAGGATTATTTGATTGGCTGAACAATGCAGCAGATGAGGGGAGTGTTCTGTAAAATTGTTTGAAAATCAGTTTGGTAATGCTATATAGGATTAGATTTATTCAATACTCTGAACTTCATAAACAATCAATAAAGTATATAAGGGAAAGCACATTTGAAATCTTTTATTGATTCCACATACAGATTATATAAAAGAGATGAATGTTGCTCAAGAAAGATGCACTTCCCTGATATAACACCAACAAATCAGCTCATTGTTTACTCAGGAAAAAGTGTTAGTTGTGTAAATGCCATTCATAATGTCACAACAGCCTTTTGTACAGTCTTGCCAATAACTGACTGGGTGATTCTCACCATCTAAATGTATGTGAATATTCAGGCATCTGCTGTCTGACGGATTTAAAGATTTACAGTTATTCACAAAAACTTTGCCTGTGGTGCCCTGGCCTAAACAATTTGCATTCATTGCCCCAGAACATGAAAAGCATGTGGATTGCTTAAGTATAGGATCATGTTGTGCTATCGGTTATTTTAGGATTTATATATGAAATTTATGATTGAATAATTTAATATCTGATGTCACTTAAATAAGAATCTTAGATCACTTAATTCTTGATATTTCTTCCTTTGCGTTCCTTCACAGCTAAGCTCTGTAAAGATTCGTGAAAGCTGCTTTTTAGACAGTATGGTGGAGAGGAAAGAAATGATGATTATTGAATGTGCTGTCATGTCTAAGTTGTGTCTAAGCTGAAATGAGAGCTGAGTTTAAAAACTAAAATCTACTTTCATGATTTCGATTACCTTGTAGTGTTGAGATCTTTATCACAAAATGATTGACCATGACTAACAGTGTGTTGTTGTGTCCATCTAGGTTGGTTACTGATTTATGTTTACTAGCAGTGCTTTAAAAATAGTGGCACATCAGTGCATTGGTGATACTGGCAGTTATTTACAAGAATTCATTATTCATCTCTGAGGTTAAAAAATTAAGCTCCATGAATATCCTTCTAGCAACAAAAGGCAGAGACATTAACATCATGTGGCATCAACATCGAAGTAATTCAGGAAATAGTAGTGCTGTAACTGACCTGCTGTTATTTAACGGCTAACTTCTGGTGACTCATGAGTGCATGCCTTCTCTCATGTCTGTTTGTTTGCATATGATGTGCTCCAAAGCACCCCTCCAAATGAGGGGAAATGTCCGGAATTAAAAAAAAAGTTGAGGGCAAATTACTTTATTATAACTGCAGGAGAAATCAGAGGCTTTGAAATTCAGCTGACATTAGAGACGTCTGGTGTCTGTGCCACTGTCTAATTTGCCACAGGCAGGTGAAAACCACAGGCTTTTAATCCACTTACTGTGGACACAGAGCTCCAGAGACACACAGACATAACAACAACAAAAAAAACATTTAGCAGAACCATGTGAATAAAAACATTTTAGTGTTATGCTGCAAGCTTCTTAGCTGGGTTGTCCTCCACTAAAGAAAGAAAATATTTCCCCTTGACATGACCTCATGAAGCCTGTGTGTTGAGACACCAAATAATTCAGTAATTCTCTCAGTTCACTGCTTCTAATAGTTTCTGATAGCCACTGTCAGTACAAAAGATCTGATCCAGAACATGATGAGCTGCAGGACTGGCTGATGCCTACAGTATATAGACGTATATAGACCCTTAGGCAGTTACTGGGGGTTCACAAAGATTGCGATAAAGCCTAATTGAACTAACACTTTAGAGCAAATTAAAACATTAAATATAATGGAGGTAGCACGTTGTCCCTTATGACATTAGGCATTAAAAATAAAAACCCAGATGGTGTTGAACAATAGTAAAGTCATTTTTGCAGTCTTGCGTTTTATACGTTTTATACGTTCAATTTTATACGTTGGAATTAAATTATCTTTTAAAGCTCCATAAGTGCATCAATTTGTACAAACTTAATTGAGATGACATTTGTGGTGTATAAATGCTCATAGATTTTACTATCAATGTGATTAGTAGTTTATTTTTCAGTATTGAATGAAATCAATTTCTTCCAACAGCTTCCCAAAATGTTGCATGATTTTGAAGTTGCAATTCATTGTGGGATTGACTTGACTTTGAGAGATGCATGCGATGGTTTGGCCAAAGCATTTTTAGGTGTCTTACGGAAATATCTAATGGTGATTTTCATATAATTTCAATTAAAAAAAAAACATAATAGAGTATTATATAGTAAAGGTTATTGGCATGATCATGGTTGTAGCCCTTTTTTATTTTTTAAATATTACAACAAAATATTAATCATGAATGTCATGCTACAAAGGTCATAATTTAGCACAAAGCACATCTATGAGTGTGAAAAACATTGAGGTGTCACAAAGTGATTGAGTCCAGTACTCACATAGGTTCGTCAAACACATGGGAATAACAGTGTCCTTCCTTTGGTGTTTATCCATCCAAGGTTATACTTATCCATCATCATAATGACTTGCATCCAGATTGGAGATCTGTTTCACTGACAAAATGCTGGAATAACAAAACATTTAGTTAAAAACTACTTGAAAGAAATTGTGCTGAAAGTTTTTGTCCGTATAAACGACTTGTATGTTATCTGTTTGTACTGTAGATAACACAGTGACCGTGTTCACTATAAGCATTTCGATATACAACTACTTGATGAGAAACAAGTCTTTCTTAATGTTCGCAGTCTGTGAAATATCACTTTCTCTGTTGTTCAGTGTGGAGATTCTTGGTTAACTTTTGTAGACTTATACAATTCCCTCGCTGCGTTTACTCCTCCACACCACTAGAGCAGTCATGAGTAGCGTCACCAGAATGGGCACCACGATAAAAGGCCCCAAGATCCGATTGGGTGGATCGTGAAGCAGCCGTCCAGACAACGAACAGTCATGGAAGTAGTGTCTGTGCACCCGGATGAAGAATTCATCCACCATTCGGTTGGGCCAGAAACAGTTCATCTTTAAAGCCACCAGGAACGTGCAGTTGGTTAGTTCTCCATAAGACCTTTAGGAGAGAAAACAGGAGGTTAATGTCGACTGTTTGCATAAGATGGTGTTGTGCACTTTTAAAGGTTTCAGGATGAAGAGAAAATGGTTTAAATGTGAAGTGTGTCAATGTTTGATATTGAAATACTTTCTCTTTCCCCGTAGGAGGCAGGAGAAGTGCAGAGCCAACTATAGGGAAGCCACTCGTAGGTTTATTTCCCAGAGAGTGTAAACACTGTGGCACTTTCAAATCATCATCATCGGAGTGGTTCTACATTCATTTTTAGCTCATTGCAGTGGCCACTGGTGATAGGAGAAACTGAGCTTTTGCAACTCCGAAACAATTAAACAGATTGCTTCACAATATGATTGACTGTTTTGAAGCGCTGGTCAAAACGGTGTAGATTGCAACAAAAAACTCAGCCTAATTTTGGATAAAGACACCTTTTACACCTTTACCAAGTGCAAATTGATTGAAAGTGTAACCTGCAATCTACCATTAAACATTAAGGCCTGTTTTCACAGACAGGATTAGGCCTTCGTTCAATTAGGGCATTTAGGTAGCTTTTTTAAATGTGCCATATTTGCAAAGGTTTTGAAGCTTCACAAAGCAGTGTTTCGAAAGCACCCATCACTAATGACCACAAGTGAAAACTTTCTCTGAGATAAAATGGCACCACTTTATTGATGACTTTACATTCAAATCATCTGGTTGATAATGTTTTGCACTTGCCTTTATTTTCACGCGGCAGTGAGGTCATACAAAAGTCATAGTGATATCTAAATTAGGTTACTGAAGATATTTTTTTAATAATTTGTCTAAAACCATTTTTGCAATTCCACTTGGTGCCACCGGTGATGCAGAAATTACACAATTCACTTTAAGATTAATATCAATTTAATATGTGCTGAAATATAAAAGTACTATCAATGAATTCACATCAAAACCTGCAAGATTTCAAGACTGTACTTGACTGTACATGGTCTGTAAGAAACATGAAAATAACCATAGGTTCACACGAATCTCTCTGGTGCAGTGCCTAATCATCCATAAAATCCACTACTGCATATTTGTGTGTGAGAGTGTGCGTGATATGTCTTTATTAAGCTGAAATAATGATTCTCTCAGTGATCATTAAGGAGCCCTGATGGAATGTGATTACTCCAATAATGATGATGATGGTGAAGAAGCTCAAGGAGAGTCTCTTCTTTAGATGAGCTCTTAATAGGTCCCTGTGTGAGTGTTAGACCCCTCCCCCCTCCCCCCTCCCCTGAGCCATCTATTTTTAAGCCCAGTCAGCCTAGCGTGGGATGCCTGGCATAACCGGTGCAGACTTTTAATCAAGAGGTTTCTTCCGGGCCTGTTTTAGGGGCTGGAGCAGACTGCACACCGCCTCCCCTCACATTTCACCCCGAGGGATAAAGATGGCTTGCAGGATGGCAGCTCAAACACTCGGGAAGTGCAAAAAGCACGTCTCATCTTCCCAAAGAGGCATGTGTGACACATATGGGTGTCTAGGTCACCCCTGTGTGCACAGCCAGGCAATGGAGGCTAGGGGGTGTTTGGGTAAAGGAAACGAGAACGAATTAAAGAAGTCAGTAGAGAATGACTGGAACTACTGCAAATTCAGGAGAGGGGTTTAAAGGATTGACTTGGAAACTGAATTTAAAACACTGAGCTACATTTTACTTACTGTTGCACTGCATTATTAAATGCAAGTCCATTTTTATAGTTTTCCCTTTATTATTTATTTTAATCGATTTTATAATTACATGCGATATTGATTTTAAACTTGAATTTTATTTTATACGTGTATGTGTGTGTATATATATATATATACTGTGCAATGTCAGTGTTTGTGTCGATGTGCCTGGGTACCACTGATAAATGTTAAAACAAAACAAAACAAAATCATTTGTGGTAGACATTCACTAATGGTGAGAGTGAGTCAGTTTTACTGGAATTAATGTTCAGGAGAAGCTCCAGCTTCTGTTAAACTCCGTCTGTTAATGGACTGACCCTGAGCTCACACCTCTGATCGTCTCTGTCTGCCCGTGTATTATTAGCATTCACATTAAAGACTAAAATAAACAAAGAACCATCCGAATGTATGCCCACAATGGACAGTTAAATTGTAAAGTAGCACTGTATTTATTTTTTCTCATTTCATTTTTAATTGTGTTTGCTAAGACAAGTGTCTTTATTATTACTGCTCATATTTGAAGTGAACATATGAGTACTGCTCATACTTATGATTAGAGAACAAACCCCTAAACGTTTTAAACTCACTGCTTTGGCTGGATAACTTAAGTAGCTTTATAAAGGCCTCTACCATTGAACATGAACAGAATCATGCAGTGAAGACTATGCCAGTAACTGAAGCTATTTTAATTAGCATTATTTTTGGATGATGTTCTCTTTTTCCAGTTTTTTCATGTTTGCTTAAATAGTTCATATTGCATGAAAAATTGTATCTTTTTTTTTTTTTTTTGTTCTATTGACATAATGTTCCTTTGATGTTTATTTTATTACTGACTGTCTACTTGTCTTGAATAATTACTTGATAAAGGAGCTTGTTCAATAGCACATTCCTCTTTCCTGTGTTATCGAAATTGGTATAGAGAATTGTAAAATTTCACTGGTACCGTCTACTGAAATTTTGGTATTGTGACAGCTGACGCACAACACATTTAGAAATATTAGTATATATGAGCACATTGTGGCCATTTTAAGAGGCCACAGGGTCAGAGGGCAACAGGCCTCAATAGAAGCTACACAGCAGCACATTTAAAAATGGCAAAAGATGGATCCATGTAAAAACTGTATAAATGGCATAGTCCCATTGTGACATTTCATAGGCTCTTAAAGAGGTGGCCATCATGAACGTGAGAGAATCAGAAATCTAATAATATAATATCCTCTCCAGGTGGATTGCAGTGTAAAGCTATGCACATAAGGTTGTGCCATTCAACAGCAGTCATCACATTTTCTTTAATCTATATGGGTTTTCAACACTATGCCATCGTACATTCATTTAATTTGAAAGCCATTTTGGTTAGAGAATCTTCCTAATTCATATACACATCAAACCAGGATGAGACGCGCTCAACTATCTGAAAAATAATCTTCTAGTTTCTGCTCTGCTGAAGAGACAAATGAGTATTTCTGTTTATATTTAACTACTTCATCCAACTGTACAGAGTGATGAAGAAGAGATGCCAAACGTATCATCACCAGCATGAACAGAAACAGCTGTGGCAATATTTAGCCTGTAGCATTAGTTGGAGAGGAAGTCATTTAGTGAACAAGTTAAATTTGGATGTTTAATCATAAAGAACCAGCTTCATTTTTGCCCTGTCAAAACCTATTATCATGCAATTAACAAGTGAATACAGATAAGATGAAACAGTTCTGGTTAAGATCCTTTGACTGCAGATGTGAGACATCCGGTGATATCTTTGCATTAAGGTCATCATTTACTTTCATGTCATTCCAAACCCGTATGACTTTCTTCTGTGGAATACAAAAGATGTCGAGGCATAATGATGTCTTAAATATAGGGCCGGTTCATCACACAATACTATCTTCAGACGACCACAACGTCTACTTTTATAGTGCTTCTCTTTTTTTATAATTAGACAAAATTACAGCTTAATAGACTTTGATAAAACTTTATTAGGGGCAAAATAATTGGTTGTGGGGGAAACAGTCACATTAGGGAGAGTCACACATTTGGTAAACATGAATATAAAGCATTTTCACACAATAAATATTGAAATGTTTATTTCACTCTTTGTTAACATTGTTTACATAAATGTTTTGATGTATTTTTGTAGTTTTATAGTTTATAATGGGACAAAGATACCACAACATTTAGACAGGGAATTTGAAAAGTAGAAATAAATGATGAAGGTATATGTTAAAAAGTTCATCTACTGGCAAGAAATATTTTCTTTCAATTAGATTTTCATATTCAGTTCAATTATGATTTACTTTACATTATTTATTATCAGTTTAATTAATCTTTGTATTTAAGAGGGAAGTGCCTAAAAGAAGCTGCACAAATGAGAGTTCTTAGTTGTTTTGCACTATGATTAACTGATAATAATATACTGAGTTTAATATAAAACTCAGCAAATCTTTCAGTCTATAGGTGACTGCTGGTGCTTTTCTCCATTGACCATGTGATGGGAAAGTCTTCCTGCAGCTTTCAGTCTTGTAAGACAGCAGATTGAATTTCAAAATGGTTTAACACCACTAAATATAACTTGTGTGACAGGACAGAGAGAGTCAGGGCCAAACATCAACACATAGAGACCATGACTACAGCAGTGTCACTGTTCATGCTGTGGCTTTCCTACACCACCATAACCAGTCACAGCATAAAGATCGCAGCAATGGTTTCACGTTGCCATTTTCATGTTCGATCAATGCTTTTACTCCTGCTCATCCCTACTGGCACTGCACTATTTGTCAATAAAACCTCTTTCCAAACCCTGCAGTATACATTGTGACAGATTCATGAAACCATCCTAATTCAGCTCATGCTGAAATATAACATTGCTAAAATCATTTTTCTTAATAAACATTTTGTTTTTTGTTTGGCAAAAAAAAAAAAAAGTCTTTAAAAAAATAGTATAATTAAAAAGTATATATATATATATATACATTAAATATATAAATAATCACTAAATGTAGTTACAATTTAATATAAAATGCCAAAGTGGGAAGAAATATAAACTTGAGGTGGAAACAAGTAGTTTAATTACCCCACTGGAAATTTTTCAGTATCTCATGCCATGTTGCTGTAAATGTATATTGTTTTAAGGATATTTACTTGATTGTACTGGAAAACAATATAATTGTTATGTTATGATTTATTTTATTTTATTATATTTTAGCAGTGAAATGCCTTTTTATGTCAGCTGTGTTTCTCATACTTATAAATGTTAATAATTTTCCAGATTAATAATATTCATCGATAATTTTGGTTTTTGGAGCTCTATAGAAACAGCACATTCAACCGAAGACTGTTTGTAGCAGAACCCAAAACAACAGTGACCCAGAAGATCACATACTCGATGATCCAGAAACATCCTCATAAAACATTTCGAGCATGTGCCTCTGGAACAGTTACAGAAGCAGTTGATCTTTGTCCGCTGAATGCTGAAGGTGATGAGAATTGTTGAAACATATTATAAAGTGTCACCCTCTTGTTGGCTCTTTCAGTCACTCTCTAAGTTATTAAGTGTCATCAAGGCTGACAGAGGAGTTAAATGCTTTCAAGTGTGGTCACATTCCCCAGAGCTAATAAAAACTAGCCCACAAACACCTGGACTGTAATGTAAAAGGGGGGTGCATGCTCGCGGGGGAACAGATGGACATTGGGATCAGAACCTAAACTCTGCGACTGCATGGGCAGGAGAAGGATATTTCAAGGGGGGAATCTTCCCCTATAATTCCATCTTTTATATTGCATTCAGTTGGGTAACACATTTGTTGAATTTACTACATCTCTATGGCAGTATAAGCCATATGGTTATTTCCCAATGTAATTCATATAACTTACAAGTACAGACACTGCAGGAAGTTTTGTCACTTCGTATCACTGCATTCAGATACATTTAAACTCCAGGACAGTCTGTTAACCAGCAACTCTAGATTTCAGTATTCAAAAAACAGTCACTTTACTTTTTCTTCTCTCCTTTAGTTTCACAAGCGATCTCATGAGCCGCCTGTCCTCATGCAGTCTCATCAGGATGGACAGGACAACAGGTCACAGAGGGGCCAAAGAGTCAGAACTGCCCAAACACCAGATGGTGTACACAGAAATTATGGGTACAATGAGTCAAGACACCTGAGCTCGAGTTACAGGATCTCTGACTTATTATGTGCTTGAAGAGGATCACATCCATCATGGAATAGATTTTTTGAGAGGCCAAATGGGGAATAGCCTCTAATATTTTCTCATGGCCTGAAAACATCACCATTATGTGTCTGGATTAAGCCACTAGAAGTCTTGGGACGTGTGTCTCTTACTTTTTAATTAGATCATTAAATTGTTCAATTAAACTCAATATAATTGTAAAAGGATATATAATTTTAAATTAGCAGTTCAAATATCAACAAAGAACATTTATTACCAGACTAATTATGCCTTTTTTGAACACATTAATTAGGTCTGACATTTTGTCTCCTTGACTAATTCAGATAGCACACATCTAAACCTCAATAAAATGGCTATGAAGTCTAAATTCAATATGATTACATACACCAGGCAAATTTTAAAGATTCAGAGCAGAGATGTGTTGGTCAAATTTTAGCTTGAATAATGGCTTTTAGCTGTCATGTAACCATTAGCAGAATAAAGCCCTGAAGCACATACAGGCAATCCTTTCTTTGCTAACTATAGATACTGACACTGACAAGGTTTATTTATTATGACCAATTACCAAGGTTTTCATTCAGTTAGGCTACTTGTTATCTGTTGTTAGTAATGGCACAAAAATAGATAAAGGTTAGTGTTGCCCATTTATCAACTTTAAGTTTTGGAATTGTTGTAACTGCCAGATCTCATTTGTACAAGCACATATTCAAACGTGATGCCTCAAGACACGCTTTCTCTCTCTCTCTCTGTTTTTGGAGCTTGACAGCTCTTAGTCACTGTACTATTTTGTTGTATGGAGAGACATTTTTTTTTGAGCTCCACAGAAAAAAAGAATATCAGGTTTGGAACAACAATATTTTTATTTTGGACATTATACCATTAAAATTATGTCCTGCAATAAATAACCTAAAACCACAACTCGATCTCTAGAAGCTGAGTTTTTGTCTCTTCTTCGATGTAATGTTTGCATTTTATTAAACCTGTTGGGATCTGTTTTGTGCTTGTTAAATCAGTAGCAAAACACTTCACAGTGAGGTTTTAACACTTTAACACATACCTCGGGGGTCTTTAGTGACCCAGGACATCATTCACTTCTCTCCTCCTTATTCATGTTTTAAAGTTAGACATCAACATTCGTAATATTCCTCAATCAATTTAATATAAAATATAAAAGAATGCCTGATTTTGTTCAACTGAAATTGTATAGGGTCGCTGACGACCCGAGGTGTGTAACAGTGCAAGTATATTTTTCTGCACAATAATAATTGAACCTTTTTTGATGGCTGAAAAAGTTTATTCCACAAGCTGGCAAATAGTGTCTTATACACAATGATGAAGTGATGTTTCACTCATAGTGAGCGCAGGCAGAAAACAAAAGAATAGAAAGTATAATGAGCAAAACTTGAATAGGCCTAGGGTGCTTCTCATTTGTACATCCTCATTTTCTTTCCTCGCTTCCTTTCCTCGCGTCTCAGCTCCACCCCCTGTAGGATGCAAAGGAAGGCTGCAAGGAAAGAAAATGAGGACGGAGTAATCGAATGTAACTTTTTTTATACATTGGAATACTTGATCACTCGAGCGTCACTTCACCGCGTCATCAGCAGCGCTCAAAAGACCTGCTCTTATGTTGTTGAAGTTTGTTTATTTAAGAAATTCATAATAAATAATAATAAAGCAAGATACCCTGTTGAAATATGTGAGATGTGTGGTTTAAAATAAACTGCAAAGGTAAAGTATAAATTAAAATTATTGTGACCGATGTGAAGGGGGAGGAGAATTTATACGTGCGTCACATTTTAGTCAATAAAACTCTTCCGCATAGAATACATCTGTGTATCCTCGCTCATGACCCCTAAGGAAGCCTCCTCACTCCTCGATCCTCGCGGTGCACTTAGAGAATTGAGATGGCTGAGCTCGATCGGTTTCCGGGTCATAGGATGGAGGACGGAGGAGCGAGGAGACGAGGAGGGATATTGAGAAGCACCCTCAGTGATTTACTGCAGAGCAAGTACTGAACGCAATCAAATATTATTGTCACTGTCACTTGTTGGTTGATCTGGTGAAGAAACTGTCAGCGATCAAAATATTGACTTTGAAGATGTTGAAAAGTATAGTTTTGAGAATATGTTCGAGATGCTGAATGAACTGGGAAATGAGCTCTGACGAGGACAGTGACGATGGTATAAAACATCTGGTCAAACTGAACCCTTCCAAGATCCAAAAAGTAACAAAATATGCTTTATTTTATTCTTCTGTAATTGTTACTTTTATATCAGTAGAGTTTTATATTATTGCGAAAAATAGAGATTCATCAGTGTAAGATATAGATCCGAGTCGCTAAAGACCCGAATATGTAGTAATGATTGGCGAAACATTCATGCATTTAATGGTTACATCTGTTCCTTAATCTAATTTCTTCAGAAAAGCGAAAATTGTTTTAGACAAACACCTGCCTAACTCCAGCTCTTCATTGTTAATTTGTATATATTTAACAAGCCTATTTTGCCTCTAAACAGTGCTTTAAGAGGAGTTTAATGAGCATACGGCACACACACAGGAATGACCCTTGGCAGAGCAAAAGGCTATGTCAGTAGATTGTTGGTTCTCGCCAAGGCGGTTTAATGCTTCATTGCCCAGGTGAGACAATTTGCTGAAGTCCAACAGTGCTTGCCGCCTCTGATCGCTTGTATATCTTAATTACCTGCAGTTGACTGCCCTCAGTGCTCGATAAGTCTTACCTCACTACTTCTGAGGCTCATTGGAGGCCACACGCCGTTCTACAGCGTTGCTCAGCCCTCATCCCAGACCTGTGGCTGTCTCTAGATGGTGCTTTGTACATAATTGAGCAACGGAGTTGGATGACACCATGGAGGGAGCCGAGGGGCCATACATACTTTAATGAGCGCTGTTTCACAGGTGAGTGGGGCACTTGAACCTGCACCCAGATCTGAGAACACCATGAAATCCCCTGAGCTATGAAAGAGCAACCATTGAGCAATAACACACTTCTCTAGGAAGGCTGACAAACTGAGCCTGGAGTCGAACTTCATGGTAAAAAAAAGTGCAGCACTGAATCATGGATTAATATTGTTCACTTTCTGTCCTGCCATGACAGATTTATGTCATGAATTTTCTATTGATTTAAGGAAGTGTGGCATCAGTCATTTTTGATGTACTCTGTATTTTAAATAAAGCCATCTAACTTAAGTCTGTGCTTGTTATTAAGGTTTAACCACAGATAAATCATTGAATCAGACAGAAAAATATTGTTAGCCATGATTTAAGGCTTCGATTTTGTTTGGTGGGCTAAAGCACTTCTAATGTAAAAAAGCACAAAAATGAAATACCAAAGATCAAGGTCATGATAAACCATTATACACAGTTAGCAGAATCTATGACTCACTGTCTAAAGGGAATCACTCAAACTGCTTTTAATAAAGTTGATATGAATAATCATTTTGTGTCATAATGCCTCAGTATAACAATACCCGCAGGAATCAGTCGTCCTCCTCAACACAATTCTTTTTGTTTGCAACTTTAGGGCAACATTCTGAGATTTTGATCTGAATGACAACAAATGTACCAGCAGTTTTGTTAATGAACACCAAGAACATTTTGCTCTGACAATCTCTCCACTTCATAGTGGAGCAAAAATCTATGTTAAAGTGAGGCACTTACAGTGGAAGTGAATGAAGTAAATCCATAAAAGTTCAAATATTCAATAGACAATATATGTGTTAACAAGATTTTCTGTGTAAAGCTACAGTATATCTAAATTTTCAACTACATCACCATGACAATGAAACGGCATAAACTCTAAAACCTTAATTAAAATGCCTGGGAAAATGTTTTAAATGTCACACCTCAAATAATACAATAATTTTAAGCTAATAATTAATGTGCTTTTATAAAATCATAAAATCATTCTTCAGTAATCTACCCCATTCACTTATATTATAAGCGCTTAACCGTAACATCATAATAAAAAAAAAGTCATGTAAATGTCATCATTTAATCACCCTTATGTTGTTCCAAACCTGTTTGACTTTTTTCTTTAGTAGAAAAAAAAAAGATATTTGGAAGAATGCTTGTAACCAATCAGTTTTGGTTACCATTGACTTCCATTGTATGGACGACAAAAAAACAAACAAAAAAAAACATTTTCAAAATATATTAAAGAGAATAAATAAATATATAGTATAAAGAATAAAGAAAGTCATACAGACATGACATCAGGAACGACATCAGTACGAGTACATGGCAAAGTTTTAATTTTTGGGTGGACTTTCCCTTTAATTACAATGAATTCGAGAACCGTAAAACACTGTCAGCATTTTGCACGTTCGCACGAGCTACAGTACAGTATGTACGAGGTAGGTCGCAGGGGACAAACAGTGTATGAAATGTTGATGACAGGGACTGGCAGACCTTGCTGGCCCCGATCCGACAGCCTTGACATCCAGTGTCACTTTTCTTGACTGTTGCACTGGAGCGCAACGGTTTCAGTCTAACGTCAGAGTGGAAGTTTTTTAGGGTCAGTTGTCAAAGGCACAAAGGTAAAGCTTAGACAGTTCTTGTTAAGTTCTTCAATATCATGTGTTTTCTGGGGCACCACAAATAACCTCCTCCATTATGTCACAGAGACAGCTGCGCATATGGAGGCATTTCCCAGGAACAGTGTACGCCTGGAGCTGTGCCACATGGCACACTAAATCCCTCTGAAGTATATTACGGTATGGGAACCCCTGTCGTCTCTCTTACTGAGAAAACTCTTCACTAACCTTGTCATGAACTGTTCAAATAAACATGCAGGTGTGTCAGCGGCAAGGTATGATTGCGCTGAACAAAAGTTGTTGAATGAGTGCTGAACCAAACTGTATCAGTATGTTTTTTCATTTAAAGGTATAGCGGAGGATTTTTTATTTCCGGGTGGATCACCTATACTATTGGTCCTCCTAATTGTCAATCATTCTGGTGAATCAATCAAACTTTTCAAAAAGTGGAGAGGGCGGGTCTTATCTAAAATTCGGAAAGATCCTCCGCTATACCTTTAATATTCAACAAATATTATTGATCTACCTTACTTAAGGTGGACGATGACGCAATTTTCTTCTAGAAACAAACTTTGTTGTATTATTTTCATGTTATCACTGTGAAGCTGCTTTGATACAAATCTGTATTGTAAAAAGTGCTATATAAAAAAAGGTGACTTGACTTGACTTGTTTTTGAAAGAAGTTTCTTTCAAGAATGTTCACCAAGGCCTCATTTCTAATGATAAAATACAATAATACTGTTTAAAATATTTTTTAAAAGATTGTAATTTGTAATAATATTTCAATGTATTTTATTCAAAGCTGAATTTTCAAGTCTTCAGTCACATGATCCTTCAGAAATCATTCTAATATGCTAATTGGGTGCTCAAAAAACATTTATTGGGCTTTTGAATTTATAAACTTTTGGGCTGCTTAAAATGTGTCATAGTTTTCACAAAAATATTAAGAATTCTTTGATGAATAGAAAGTAAAAAACAAAAAAAAAACAATTTAAAATAGAAATTGTAACAGTGTTGTAGCAAGTATGTACTGTTACTTTTAATGCATCCTTTCTGAATAAAAGAATACATTTCTAGACCCTATACAGTTTTTACAAAAAAATGAATGCGAAAACACGCATTTTTTAAAAATAATTGTATTATTGTATTATAATGTATTATACACACCCGAGGTGTGTAACAGTGTAAGTATATATTTTTTCTGCCCAACAATAATAGAATCTTTGATGACTGGATAAGTTTATTCCACAAGGTGGAAAATAGTGTCTGATACACAATGATGAAGTGATGTTTCACTCATATTACCACACGCAGAAAACAAAAGAATAGAAAGTATCATTGGCAAAACTTGAATAGGCTCAGTGATTTACTGCAGAGCAAGTACTGAACACAATCAAACATTAGTGTCACTGTCACTTGATGGTAGATCTGGTGAAGAAACTGTCAGCGATCAAAATATTGATTTCGAAGATATTAAAAATGTCGCTGAATGTACTGGGAAATGAGCTCTGACGAGGACAGTGATGATGAGTCAGACTGGTAACCTGAAAGTTGCGGGTTTGAAATGACTGAAGTGCTCATGTGCAAGGCACCTAACCCCCAATCACTCCCCGGTCACCACAGCAAAAATGGCTGCCCACTGCTCTGGGTGTGTCCACGGTTTGCAGTGTGTGTGTGTTCACTACTCACTACTCCTAATGTGTGTGCACTAACTTGGATGGGTTAAATGCAGAGGACAAATTCCTAATATGGGTTACCATACTCGGCCTTTACATGTCATATATGTCAGCTAATCAGAATCAAGAAATTACCAATAATATATTAAATCCTACAAGTGTCATGTTTCTCACTTACTCAACAGTGTCCTCCCAGCTGCACCACTGTTGCTGGTTGAGAACCTCCATGTCCAGCTTGAACTTGACCAGGCAGAACTCCTCAATGGCATTTCCATAGAGACTGCTACATGCCATCATTAGCACAGGCAGGTTGACTGCAAGAGAAAAAGAATGGAGGATGAAGAAGGAAAAACATCTCAATTATTCTTTACTCCACAGATCACGGTTGGTACTGTGTGTGAAATTTTTTTTAGATACATAAATAGTGGAGCTCACTGGTAAAGAAACATCACAAATGAGATCTCTTTATACTGTAACTCAACTGGTTTCCATAGACACCAAAATTCTCTCAAGATCAAATGATCGGCGTTATGTAATTGTACAGCTCTCATACTCTTACATGTCAATAATTGTCTCATCTATGTCTATTGTTATTAGTAAGGGGTAATTTAAATTTTGGTTTGTTTGTTTTAGCCTATTTAAAGTAGGGGGAAAATGTTTCCATTCTAAAAAAGAACCCATCTATTTTAATATCTCATTTACCCAGATTTTCCCATAGGAATAATAAGGCAAGTGGTTAATCAGGATTTGTTTTAACCACATCCCTAGCACATGATGAGTTGTCGACTGTGTCTGTCATCTGACCTTAATAAATCAATAGGCTGAAATCAGAGGAAGATTTTAACAAAACACATTTAAATCAGCATGAGAAAATGTTTAAGCACGCAAGTTGCTATTTTGATGTGTCTCAATAATAAAGAAGGACACTTAAAACTCAGAACGTTCTCATTAATCATAATGTTTAATGAAATGGACACTGTAGTCTATTGCTGATACCACATTTATAAGTTTAGACTCACCCTGCAGTTTGTAAATGGCATAAATCAAGCTTTACTTGATTGAACCTGGGACAGTTCTTTAAAATTGAACATCACGTCCAGATAACCAGCAGACGTGCTGTAATTAATTTATTTAATATAAAACTCTCCAAAAAAGCCAGAAACGAATTAAACATTTCAAAAGCTATAGCAAAGGTCTGAATAGAGTGTAAAAGAAAAAGAAAAAAAACTTCAGAGGAGAAACAAAGATGAGTCATTTCATTAACTCTGATATAATGGTATTAATGTGCAGCTCTTGGAACACAATAGCCTTTTAAACAGAGAAACCATTGTCTCACTGTCCTTTTCTTTCAAATTCTCTGTTTTCTCTCTCCTTCCTATTGTTTTATTCTCCTATAGAGATCAATGGTACGAATGTAGCACTCGCCCCCAATGCCGTACAGAAAAGTGTCTGATCAGTATGAAAGACGGACTCACGGTCAGAGCCGCAGTGACGGTGCTCCCCTCGGCTCATTGTTAGTCAACAACAGCTATCACATCAATTATGTGACAGCTGAGAGTCCCACAAGAAAAATAAAGAGGAAGGTCAAACAAAAAACAAAGGAATTTGTGCAGGATTATATCAGACTTTCTTATCAGTATTCCTATCAGACTTTCATAATCTTGAAGGATCCTAATGGGAATTCACTGGATAATCTGAATCCCAACAGATTTTTTTTTTTTTTTTTTGGTTGATGCCTTTTTATAGGATAATGTAGTAAAGGATAGATTTGTGTTTTGTATTGAATAAAAACTCTCTGAAAACTTTTTTAAAATTGTGATTCCAGAGTTAGTCCTTACACATTCCTTTCAGCTGAACAATGACACGATTTTCTTTTTAGAGCTGGTTTACAGCAGAACTGAACTCTGTTCGTCATCATTGAATTATTATTTTCCTGTTATCACTGTAAAGCTATATATATTTGTTTTGTTCTGAGGCCACCCAGGTCACAACTAAAATAATTTTATAAGTGACAAAAATGTCCAGGCATGAATATTTTTTATGGGAAAGACGCTAAAAACACTTAGAAATAAAATTCAGTTGGTTTCTATATAAAACCCTAGGTTTATTGACATAATTTTAAAGATCTCTTTATGACAAGAAGTTATATAAGGAGAAATGTCTTAAATGGTTACATAAAACTTTTATGTTTAACAGGTTATTTCATCCCCCCCCCCCAGTGATAAAGTATATATACAAGCAGTTTAATTAAATTGAATTAAAACAAAATAAATGAATTAAAACTAAATCCATAAAAAGATCCCATGGGCACCCCTAAAATGTTCTACATGAAGCGCCTAACCCATTTAAGGTTCTATATAAAAACTTTTCATCCAAGAGTGCACTGTATGCTTTAAGAAAAACAGCAAACATTAAAGGAGGGGAAATGCAAAAGTATGTAAGATCACAACATCAAACCATATTTGCAAATAAAAATAAAATTGGCAGAGGGGAGATGCAAGGATGATGACACTACAAAATGCATAAGAGAGCATAAAAACATTAAAAACACTAGATATTGCATAGCATCTGAGATAGATGTGGGAATATGTTCCTGTTTTATTTCATGTACATAAATAACCCTGGACGTCAACCATGAGTAAATCCTCTTGTGATTCGAGCTATCAGAGTCTGAAATGGAATAGAGCAGATTTCAAAGGCTTTTGCACAATCTAATGCAACACAACCATCACATATTCCTGGAAAGAAACATTTATATGTATCCTAAGAGCACAGAAAGCCCTAATCCAAAAATGTTACATGAGCGTTGCTGCAAACAGTTAAAAATGTTTACTTGTGGGCATTTACCAGCCCAATGATACAGTGAACCTAACGCTACACTTTCTTCAGAGCATCTTAGATATAATTAAGTGGATTTCACAATTTTCATGTTAATTTTGAATCATGCATATCACTTATTTCAACGAGAGTCCGATTATCATAATTGCAATTCAATTAAATAATGTAATGTTTTATTTATTTGCCATAGCCTGTTTGCCTCTTGGCAGATGTTAATTCTGGATGCTGACTTCAACATTTTCTATTTTCTACTATTCCTCTTTCTGTTTTTGCTTCTGTGCCAGTGTTTTCCCTTCCATGTGCCAATACATTCATGTTTCAGAAGAGAGAAAATGTTCATTTTTGTGATAAGATTTTGAATACGAGCCACCGAATCTCACGGAATTGGATGGAAAGTGTTCCTTCACATTTTCCCTGTTAAAACATCTCCCTTGGGAAGACAGCAAGAAAAAAATCCATTCACTGTTCTAAATTCTTATCTTGAATGAATTCCCATCACACGGCATATAAACAAGTGAAAATAACAATGTAAAATAACAATATAAATACAGAAAGTGAACGGTTATATGGTGAGGACCAGAAAACTGTATGTGCAAAGCAGTACAGTTCCCAACCAACTAGGTCCAGAGAAGACAACATCAAGCATGTCACATTAAAATATGACCTTTGATGCAATATTCTCAATATGACAGGAACCTTTCCACCAGATCACTTAATTAGTCTCTTTATGTGCAACATCACTGCTCTCGCTGACATTCACAGCATATTTGTGTGAGAGAGAGCGAGCAAGTGTGCTGCTAACTACTTCACATCTGCAATATGCTGGCAATCTGGATGATATCCAGGATCCTTTAGAGTCAATTAGTCAGTAATACGTCACTCCATTTACTGTGGTGTGCAAATACAAATGCAAAAAAGGTACAAAGTGTGATTTCACATTATAAGCACATTGGAGCCTTCCGACAACATGACATAGACAGCTTTGCACCCTAAGCAATTCTATTTCATGAGCGATTCTAGCAGGCGTAGGCTTTTATATTGCCCTGAAGATGGATGAAAGGGAAAATGAATAATACAGTAGAACACTGTTCCAGTTTTGCCTCCCAGTACAGGCAAAAGTGGCATATTTGCTTATGCAAAGTGAATTTTTATCTAAGACTGCACTGATAGTAGAGGGGACAGGGTGCAGTATGTTTTCACATGTTTACTTCCTGAGGAGCAGAACTCTTTAAAACAGATATTATGAAAGAGAACTTGCCATTTATTATAAATCACTGCAACATCATGGATTTTGTAAGAGCAGTGGCCACAAATTTATATACTTTAGCCACACTTAAAAATATATGAATGTATTTGTATTAAGTGGCATTATAAAAGAAATGATGCTAAAGCTTAGAACTAACTTTTACAAGACATTTTCGTTATTACTTTTAACCAACTATTAACAGTTAACAAAATACTAAAGTTGAGGCCAGCCCAGAGTGTGTAGGAGGATGCTGGGCCACACAGATCACATCCATCTGTTCTGGCTGCTGTTAAATGGTAAACTCACAAGTGTTTTCAGAACCACTTCAGTTTGTCACAAACTCAGAGTATCTGTAAACAGAGAATAACAATTCAGTAACTACTGCACTGAATATGAATTGAATATTTGATTGAATTGATTTTTATCTTTTTTAATCAATACTTTTCAGTATTTAAAAAAGTATTTTTATAGTTGCTTTTATATTCGAGTCCATTTGCCATCTTAGATGAATATTTTTACTGAACTTGTGATAGTGCATCTTGGGATTGCCTTATCATTAAGCATATGTGTGATGCTGCCTTACAATTTGCCAAAGCATGACATCTTAGAAGGCAGCATAATGTTGTTTTTTTGTGTGTCAAGAGTGCAATGTAATGCAATACTGTGTATTGTTGCAGGCCCCCTAAAGTCAAGGTAATGCACTTTAAATATTCCAATAAAACAGTAAAAATAAAATTGTATATAATACAGAAAGTTAACATCGTGCTGTTACATGACCTTATTTTGTTATTTTTTCTCTTCAAACACTGAGATTCTTTTAATCTCAAACTCTTGCATGATACAGAAAACATTCGGTCTAAGATGAATTTTGAAAGAGAGGAGAACTAAACAAGAGTATTTCGAGTTTCCTCCTTGATCATCTCCGTAACTTTGACTGGTTTGACTGCCATATTCATCATCATCTTTTCAGTGAAGAGTATTTATGCAGATGTGCTGTAAGGCTGGCTGTTAAAGGAATAGTTCACCCAAAAATGGATATTCAGTCATTAACTTTCACTCATGTAGTTTGAAACACATTTAACATTTCTTCCATGCAACACAAAAGGACAAATTTTATGTTTTTAAGTTCATATTTTTTATCTAATATTTATATTATTTCCTCTTTATTTAAATCATTTTTTTTTTAGTTTAGTTAACAATAACACGTGTGTTATTCCAAGCACTGAATGAAAAAAACACTTACTTAAAGTTGCTTCATGGATTTTGAAGACTACACTGAGTAGCCAAAACATTATAACCAGTCACAAGTGAAACAAATATCATTGATTATCTCCTAACAAGACCATTAAGGTCAGATTAGATAAGCAAACAATCAGTTCTTGTAATCAACATGTTGGATGGAGGAGAAATGGGCAGGAATAAAGATCGGAGCAAGTTTGACAAGGGCTAAATTGTTATGGCAAGGCGACTGGGTCAGAGTATCTCTGAAACGGCAAGGCAAGTCGGTTGCTCTATGCACAAGGGCAACGAAGGCTATCCTGTCTGGTCTGAGCCAACAGAAGGTCTACTGTGACACAAGTCACACAAAATTTTAATGATGGTTATGGGAGGAATGCGTCACTGAATGATCACACTCTGCCGTGTATGGGGCTGCGTAGCGAGTGTCGGAACTGGACCTTGAAACAGTGGAAGGTTGCCTGGTTCGACGAGTCCTGTTTTCTTTTACATCACTTGAACGGCCGTATGCCATTTGGCACCAGGATGAACTGTGGGACGATGACAAGGTGGGAGTGTGATGCTCTGGACAATGTTCTGCTGGGAAACCCTGTAACCTCTTTGAGCAGGATAATGCACTTATAATGCACACATAATGCTTTGAGAGGAACATGATGAAGAGTTCAAAGTGTTGCCCTGGCCTCCAAATTCCCCAGATCTCAATCAAATTGAGCATCTGTGGGGATGTGCTGGACCAACAAGTTCAATCCACGGCGGCTTCACCTCGCAACCTACACGACTTGAAGAATCTGCTGCTAAATGTCTTGGTGCCAGATATTTTATGGTGCTTTCATCATGTTTTTTGTTCCTTTGGTAGCTTGACAACCCCTGGTCACTAACTGCTTTCATTGTATAGAAAAGATGAGCCTAGAATCTGAACACAAAAGGGACTTCAGTCCCTGGAAACTCTGCAGTGCCCTTTAAGTCCATTGAATTAATGCTGCTCTAAAGCACCTAACAACTGACATGAACTATTATTTCTAATCCAGCTGCAGTTTCAGCTATGTCCTTCCTCATCCTCTGTGTCAACATATCTGTTATGCTTAACTAAACATGAAATATATCAGCATCACTCTGCATTCAGTTTTGTGTTTGTATAGCTGATACCCTATTAAGTGTGCCTCCTCTTCCAAACAATGACGCACGAGATGTGTGAATATGTTACTGGTGGTAATTATGAGAAACAATGACACGGTGAGACTCACAATTCACAATGGGATAAAATACTGTATATGCCTCTTAAAAAAGGGCAAGTGCATTACTGTAAATGCACCTTTATAAAAACTGATGGAGTCAAAAAAAAAAAAAATGATGCCAAAAAATGCTGTCAATGTAAAGTTTAAGTTGCTCATTTAAGCGGAATGCTCATTTAAGCATATTGTTGTGTTAAATTGATGCTCTTCAGGAAGCACTGGAGATTGTGATGGACAAATATTGCTGACAGAAGCATTATACTGAAATTAACCAGTTACTGAATTTTTTCCTTCAGCATGCTTTTTATGCCACTGTCAAGCTGTCATGTTTTCTTAAGGTGTAACGGCCTCATAATTGGTCAAATGAATGCCTGCCAGGAGTGTCTCATGTTAGTAAATGGATGCAGACAGACAGTGATTGACAGATACTGAGGGGATGTAACTCAAGAGCCAGACTCATACACTGGATAAAAGAGGACAACAGCTGGATAGGTTGGTATCATCCGAGAAAATATACTTTTGAAGGGACCATATGTTAATTTATCAAGACTGATGATCAGCTACAAAAATGTTTCCAGTAAAAATGACTAATTATATACAAAAATGTAATATTTTGGATTACATCTCTTGTCCTATTCTGTTCCAAACAAGCATAAAATAAATGTAAAATGTCACTGTGCATTCTGTATTTCAGTAGTGGCCATCACAGGGAATTGGGCTGGCAGCTATATCAATGGTTTTGGCATGTCTGACTCAAGACCAGAGTGCTGTTGTTAGAGAGGTGTCATTTGTACATGTGACCATCTCTGGGACCCGCTGGAAGCTTCGAAGCTGCAGGTCACTTCAGACTGTTTACGAGCACGGACCAGTCAGCCGTAAACTCAAAGCTACATTTCAGCAACAGTAAAGTCCATTAGAAAAATACCATTTTACTTTAAACTTTTTAAAACTTTAATTTAACTTTATTTAAAAGACATTTAGAATTTAGTAAAGCAAAATATAATTTTACATATGAAGACTTCAGATACAAAAGCCTCTAAGTGCCATCTGAATTTTTCAAGAATGATAATTTTTATCAAGCTTGTATGTTTATGTTCAGTTATTTCACTTTAATGGCAATGAAAATGACCTATTAATTGTCATTAAAGTGAAATGACTGAACTTAAACATACGAGCTTGAAAAAAATGCTCATTTTAGAAGAAAATTTCAGATGGCTTTTGCATCTGAAGTCTTCATATTATGTATATAAATGGTCACAAGTTATAACAAATAAAATTGACACATTTGATATTTATTAATAACATTATTTGGACTGAAGCAGAAAACTAAATGACAATATATATATATATATATATATATATATATATATATATATATATATATATATATATATATATATATATATTCTATTTTTAAAATAAAATATTAAACAAATGAAGTAGTTTTAAAGGCTACAAATGAATTTCGTCATCACATATTATATTTGAGTAAAAAGTATATTCTCAGTAATACCTTTGGCTTATTCCAAATACTACAAATTGCACACTTTGTCTTCAATAACAAATGCACATTAATAAACAAATAAAACTTAGCTATACTTTGTACAAAATACTATTGTATACTATAATTTATTTTGAAAGTATACTTTCAATGCATTGTAACAATGATCATTTCCAGCACACAGTTAAATATATCTGAAATATATTTTTAATAAAGTGCAAATAAATACACTTTTAAAAAATAAACAATTATTTTAAAGTGTGTTAAAATTTGTATTGTGAAAATAGGTAAAAACATGATGCTATATATATATATAAAGTTATGTACTTTTAATATATTTAAAGATAGTAAATGTTTTAGTTAGTATATTTGCAATGTACTATTGAAAAAGGGAATATATTTCAAATACAATATATATACAAATTACAAGTTTTCACTAGGGTGGTATTATGATATTATAATGTGTACTCAGACGCTGCTATCCCAGCATGGACAAAAACAACCTGCGGCTACTCCAGAAGAGCAAGATAACATTTGCATAAACCCTTTAATGCCAGAAAAGATGCATTAGCCTGCAATATGCTGCAGGGGAAAAAAACATGGTGAAAGTAACATACAGCACTCCCAGTCAAGAAGCAACCCATACAAAACATTTTGTTTTGTCATGAGTTTTGAAGAACTACACTGCATGACCACCTGACCAAGGACTGTCTGCCACTTTTGAAAGCAAGCAATGTGCCAGTACAAAATACCACTTGTCTTCTTATTGTGTAACATAGTTGCACGTCCTGATTTTGCCGAGTTAGACCCGTTCCTGGGACAACATGTTTTGTTGATCCTGAAACAACATTCTTGTATGAAAATATAATCATATCCATATCCCTACCCCTAAACCTAACCATATACCCATAAGTTATCCCTAAAATCAGAGTGAAAAGATAGGTGAATATCACCTAATGATAGAGAAGCACTTAACCTTTGTTATAAGAACTTTTACGTTTATAAGAATAAACTTGACATAAACTGTAAACTTGTCCCTCAAATCTGACTGGTTGATTGGAATGTTGTTCCAGGATCAACAAAGATTCAGAAACGTTGCACTTGGTGAAATAAGGCTCTGCAACATGGTTTATGACTATTGATAAAGTAAATGCCACCGTTTACTCTTCTTATCTCAGAAACACACATGCACAACATCCATCATGGCATTCCAAAATAATCTACATGGGTCATAGCTCAGGTCCTTTGTGATGAAGCAATTACCAGGGCCATGAATGTCAGCGTATCTGTCCATACGGGTGATGGATCACTCAAGGCCATTACACCAACAGCTGGTTCCCATTAAAGAGGGTCATTTGCTGCGGGTCACCGTGACTCACTGCTGTAAGAGTTAATCGACACCTTGCACTGTAATTTGTTGTAGGCAGCAATTGAAATGCACTTCATATTAAGTGTCAGAGTTAAGCTGCAAAAAAAGATGATGATTTGTGTGTTTGCATCATAATTTTAATATATATATATATACAGTGAGGAAAATAAGTGAACACCCTGCTATTTTGCAAGTTCTCCCACTTGGAAATCATGGAGGGGTCTGAAATTGTCATCGTAGGTGCATGTCCACTGTGAGAGACTTGAATTGTGACGATAACCGCATCACCGCAATATCGCGTTGATGAGATGCCTACCGCGGTGTACGAGGTCATCACCGCACGTTTTTTTTTTTTTTTTTTTTTTTTTTTTGCTGAAAGTTACAGGAGTGCATATGGTGTGTGATATGAACTATAAACACATTAATATTTTGCTTATATAATTTACTGTATTCTGCGAGTCCCATGTTCAATGGCTTCTGGAGAAAAAAAAACGCTTGCTGTGCAAGGGAGGGAGTCGAGGGACAGTCCGTTAAACATAGCCTATGGGGATTTATTTTTGTGTGTGTGTCTGATTATTATTAATTAACTGCTAGGTTTTGTGATGTTTACAGATAATGTTCAATTAAATACAAACAAACACAGGAATAAAAGACAAGCATAACGTAAACAGTTGGAGTTAGATTTTAATTGCAATAGCGATCTCTCTTATATGGTAGCCTATAGGAAATAACAGTTGACGGCGCTAGCCAAATGATTCAAAAAATAGCCACGAATCTAGTGTCTAAGCCAAATACTCCCAGCAAACATTGGTCCGACGGCAACGTCGTGTCCCTGGCCAAAAATAGTCGCGGTATGACGGCATAAATCGGTAAAAATATGTAACACAGAACATTTCCTAAAAATGCATTCAGATACATGTGTGCATGTCTACAGTTATCTGAGGTTGCATGTATAATTGTTATTTTGACTTTTAGCTACGTGTAGTTCAATATATACCATGTTGTGTTTCGGGTGAGAGAGGACGTCACCATGGCGACGTCTTTTACACGTGCATTTATAGTCCATCATGACCCTCTATGAAATCAATTGTGATAAAGCTGTGCTTAATCCTTGCGTGGTTAATACTGCAATAATTAATTAAATTTTTTATTAAATTAAAGTTTTAATAAGTTTTGTGAATACGTCCACTGACGTCCTTTACACGTCTATAGTATTGGGTGAGAGGACGTCACCTGGCGACGTCTTTTACACGTGCATTTATAGTCCATCATGACCCTCCATCATGGAATCCTTGTGAAATATGCAAAAGCTGTGCTTAATCCTTGCATGGTTAATACTGCAAAAATTAATTTAATTGCCCAAGTAGTTTTTAAGAGGTGTGAAGACGTCCACTGACGTCCTTTACACGTCAAGGCTGTGAATACACGTCCACTGACGTCCTTTACACATCTAGTCAAGCAAGACAGAAAAAAAAAACCCCAGGAATTATCTTTATGAAATACACGAATTGTATACAAAGTAAATATATTTACTTTATCTTGTTTAAATAAATTATAATCTCACAGTTCCCAGTGTGGTTAAGTGAATGCAAAGCCTCTGCATTTTAGTCATTATTTCAACCTGATACGTTGTGTTTTTTTTTTTGTTTTTTTTTTTTTTTATGGAATGTATGCATGTAAAACAGAAATATATCTGGTCACCATTTATGTCTGAGTTGGATGTAATTGCCAAAACTGTGCTGCCAAGATGTAACAAAAGATCTCCCGACATTACCAAATCCCGCGATAGGTTAGATTATCTCACGAGATGTTAACGCGTTTTCCCCATAGACTCAGTCACTCCGGAACACTGAAGTTTGAACAACCACGAAGAGAGGAGGAATTGAGGCCCATATTATTAAAAATCTACTGTTGGGTACGTACATTTTGTATTATTAGATTCACGTGCTAGAGTTTTACTTGTTTGACATGAATGAACCGAAAGAAATGATGCCCACATTGTCAACTGAAATTGGCTAACGTTAACGTGAGTTTGGCTAAAATTAGCTAGTAGGCTAAAAGTTGCTTTGAACTTATACAACGGTACCATAGTATAAAGTATGTTTAATGATACAGTCAAAGTTATTACTGTAAATTATTAATGTAGCCTTTTGAGAGTTTCTTTCAGAAAGTAAATTATCTGAAGTAGAATGAAATGTTTAGCTGGATTTGAACATGTATGTTTTCAGTAACTGCTTTAAAAATATTTTGTAATTTTAGAATTGCTAAACATGTCTATTCAGGGGACATCACAGCCCACCTGTCTTTATCAGAAATGTCCTGTTCACTTTCTCACTGTTACACACCTAGTTAAGGGTCTTTCTCAAGGGCACCACAGTGGTATTGAAGAGGCAGGGGAGAAATGCTGTTTTGAATTTAGCTGAAGACCATACAAATATTTTGAAAATAAGTGCATGTCATTTACCTCAAATTTTTAATTTTCATTTATTTTAAAAAGAAATATATTATCTTCCCTTAGATGCTGTGAAGAGGTGGAGCCCACATGCTACAGACACTGAAATTGATGCAGCAATGGCAGAACACCTGAAACACACTCCAGGAAGAGCTGGGGGTGGTGGATACAAAAATGAGCCAAACAATGTGTTTAAGGGATAGTTCACCCAAAAATGAAAATTGTCATCATTTACTCAACCTCATGTTTCAAACCTGTATACCTTTCTATGCTAAACACAAAGATGTTTAGAAGAATGTTTGTAACCAAGCAGATGTCGCTTCCCATTAATAATCATTTTTTCTCCAACAATGGTAGTCAGTGGATGCTCTATTTGCTTGGTTACAAACATTCTTCAAAATATCTTCTTTTGTGTTCAGCAGAAGAAAGAAACTCATACAGGTTTGGAATTTGGTGAGTAAATTACATAACTTTCATTTTTGGGTGAACTATCTTTATATAATAATTCAGTATTTTGCAATTGGTATTTTAGTTTGGTTAACAAATCGAGAGCTTAGAATTATAAGGTTCTATCTCCGTTTATTGTAGTTTATTGAGCATCAAAGTTTTTAAACTCGGTTTATGTTTTGTGAGATGGAACCTTTTATTTTATTAATAACTACTAACAATTTTTTTTTTTTTTTTTTTTTTACAAAAATAACACCACACAGGCATTAATAAACACCTAATGGATCAGATTGTCAAAAACTCAATTTCAACCAAAAGTGGAGATAGAACCTTATAATTCTAAGCTCACGAAATGTTAAACATTGAAAAAAAATAAAGAGAAATTTTGGCTGTTCAATATCAATAAAATGTTGTGCTTAATCAGAACATGCTTCTTTTTTGCTTATGTTTACAAATAGAGTGTTATTGTTTTTGATGTCCACGTGATTAAAACATTTATTGACGTTCAGGTCTGACTGGACCAATTTTGGACCTTTTTAGAACCTTTGTCAAGATGTGTAGGCTAAACCTCAAGACTTGATTGTCTTTCACGATGTTACACAATAGGTGTGTGATTATTTTATATGCAGGCTTATATATACACTTAAATTATGCAGCAACACATTTAAACACATATGACGACGCATTTAGACGTCCAGGGACGCGCAGAAGAGACGTGGAATTCACGGCCAGAAGAGACGTGGAATTCACGGCCAGAAATGACGTCGGTTCAACTTCCATTTTGGAACTATTTTTCAACCATGACGGGACGTCTCGGACGGACGTCTTTTCAACGGTCATTAAACGTCCAAATGTTTGCTGGGCTGTGTCGCCTTTGAGGCAGGTGACAATTAAGGGGAAGCCGGTGAATTTGGACAAGGCGCACAAAAGTATCCGTCGAATGTGTTGAATACTACTAACCAATAACTAGACCACATCTTAGAAAAATTAACCGTCCTGTGGCGTTTGCAGGACTTAAGTGCAGCACACCTACCTTAGGTCGGCGACACACTGGCTGCGTGGCGTGTCCGTTTTTATTTCGGCTTCCATGTTAACAGGTTAGAGCTTGAGAGCGTGAGACGCGCTTCTCAGTTGCGGCACGAGCCGCGCTGAAAACGCGTGCATGCCAGAAATAGAACCAACGCCTATTTTTCACGCGACACGCAAGCCTTTTGGAAATAGGAAAATACGTTTGTATGTCATTTTGACATGAATACATATTAATAAATTACATTTTGATGTTTGAAAGTTAAGGTTTTGACATAAATGAAGATATAAATGTAATTAAAAAAATATTATCGATTTTCAAATATTGCACCTGTCAATACAGAACGAAATATTCTGTAGCCTATTTTGCCGTCAATACTGCCGAGTGCCGACGCTGTCTTTGCTGCTATATATTTATCTTTAACATTAAGTAGCCTAGGCCTTCCACAACTCTCTCCCCATATGTCGAATATATAAGCAGCAGCAGCAGCAGCAGCAGCAGCAGCGCTGTTTCTGGTGTGCAAAGACAGAAAAAGACACGCAACTGACACGCAACAGAAACGCCACACTCACACCACACAGCCAGTTTGTCGCCGGCCTTAAGACTACCTAATTAATAGTTAATTATTAATATTTACAATTTAATACAAATGTTAATAAAGATTTTTAATAAAGAATACTGCTTTATGATTATTCATTTCCATTGTCATTTACAAGCTACATGCGGTCTTGATCGCGTCTGCAGTGTGAAGCCGCTTGTCCACCAGCGTCTCAATTTCTGACGCGACGCCAAAGCCCATTCATTTCCTATGGAACTACGTCAGGCAGCAAAAACGCCCCCGCAAAGCATGATGGGTCGCGTCGCGTCGATTTGGTCAACAGCGGCGCTGCAAAAAAGTATCTCGGTGGATACTTTATGCAAATGAGAGCGTCAAAACGCGGGGCAGCAGCCAATGGAAACTCGGCGGCGAGAATTTGTGTATGGCCGTTGCTATGGTTTCATATTTAAAGTATACACAAACCCCGGCCCCAAGCAGCGAAAACGTCACAGGCGTCGCGTCGGAACAAAAATTGATCGGACGCTGGTGGACAAGCGGCTTCATGCGGCCGCGGGTGATTTTTTTTTTTTGGGGGGGGGGGGGGGGGGGGGGGGATGTCGGTTAACCACCAAACCGCGATATTTGTTGCTTCTTCACCGCGGTAAGAAAAAATCCCATACTGTCACAGCCCTATGAGAGACATAATCTAAAAAAATTGTCCAGAAATCACAATGTATGATTTTTTAACTATTTATTTGTATGATACAGCTGCAAATAAGTATTTGAACATCTGTCTATCAGCTAGAATTCTGACCCTCAAAGACCTGTTAGTCTGCCTTTAAAATGTCCACCTCCACTCCATTTATTATCCTAAATTAGATGCACCTGTTTGAGGTCGTTAGCTGCATAAAGACACCTGTCCACCCCATACAATCAGTAAGAATCCAACTACTAACATGGCCAAGACCAAAAGGGCTGGAAAGGACTACGGGGAAATTGCCAAGCAGCTTGGTGAAAAAAGGTCCACTGTTGGAGCAATCATTAGAAAATGGAAGAAGCTAAACATGACTGTCAATCTCCCTCGGACTGGGGCTCCATGCAAGATCTCACCTCGTGGGGTGAGAAATCAGCCCAGAACTACACGGGAGCAGCTGGTCAATGACCTGAAAAGAGCTGGGACCACCGTTTCCACGGTTACTGTTGGTAATACACTAAGACGTCATGGTTTGAAATCATGCATGGCACGGAAGGTTCCCCTGCTTAAACCAGCACATGTCAAGGCCCGTCTTAAGTTTGCCAATGACCATTTGGATGATCCAGAGGAGTCATGGGAGAAAGTCATGTGGTCAGATGAGACCAAAATAGAACTTTTTGGTCATAATTCCACTAAACGTGTTTGGAGGAAGAAGAATGATGAGTACCATCCCAAGAACACCATCCCTACTGTGAAGCATGGGGGGTGGTAGCATCATGCTTTGGGGGTGTTTTTCTGCACATGGGACAGGGCGACTGCACTGTATTAAGGAGAGGATGACCGGGGCCATGTATTGCGAGATTTTGGGGAACAACCTCCTTCCCTCAGTTAGAGCATTGAAGATGGGACGAGGCTGGGTCTTCCAACATGACAATGACCCGAAGCACACAGCCAGGATAACCAAGGAGTGGCTCTGTAAGAAGCATATCAAGGTTCTGGCGTGGCCTAGCCAGTCTCCAGACCTAAACCCAATAGAGAATCTTTGGAGGGAGCTCAAACTCCGTGTTTCTCAGCGACAGCCCAGAAACCTGACTGATCTAGAGAAGATCTGTGTGGAGGAGTGTGCCAAAATCCCTCCTGCAGTGTGTGCAAACCTGGTGAAAAACTACAGGAAACGTTTGACCTCTGTAATTGCAAACAAAGGCTACTGTACCAAATATTAACATTCATTTTCTCAGGTGTTCAAATACTTATTTGCAGCTGTGTCATACAAATAAATAATTAAAAAATCATTCCTTTTTTATTTCTGGATTTTTTTTTTTAGATTATGTCTCTCACAGTGGACATGCACCTACGATGACAATTTCAGACCCCTCCATGATTTCTAAGTGGGAGAACTTGCAAAATAGCAGGGTGTTCAAATACTTATTTTCCTCACTGTATATATATACAGTATATATATATAGGGTACACAGATTACACAAATATCTATGTGAATTTTTTTAATTGTCTATTAAAGACATTAAGATCAATAATACCTATAAATAGATCAAATCTTTCACAGTTAGTTCACAGACAAGTGCACTTGTTGAAACAGAACCCTAGTACAATTGAAACACTCATCATTAATGCTCTATAGTCTATAGCCTAATTTCACATATTAAAATGCCTTTAAAGAATCTATTCTGCAAAATAATTTGATATTAGCTCTTCATTTTATTTCTGTGCCTCGTATATATATCTGATAATTTGCTATGCAAAGGCAGAGACGATAATGTGCATAATACACAACGCACATGAATACAAATTTGTTTTTCATTCACTGAAATTGAATCGGAGTGATCAGGGAACTGAGAGAAATAGTGAAATACTTCACACTGCATGCTAAAGAGAATAAATGTCAATCCAACTGAGAAACGTTGCCGGGTTGGTGAACATCATTCAACGTGTGTTGGTTCTGACAGACATTTCTTTACGCACAAACTACGCATTCTGATTCTGACATTCCTGATTTTAGTATTTTCAATAATTCTTTATTCTTGACTGATCTTTTCTGTCATCATTTTGCCAATAGATGAACTGTTAAATGAATGATCTTGAGATGAGTCCCTGTATTCGTCCAATTTGACTGTCATATGCTGATGTAATACATCATAAACTTGACAGGTGATTTTTATGAAATATAGTTTGATCACTATCTTCTCAGTTGTTTAAAAGATTAAGGCAATTATCAAAGTTTGATAAAATGTTTGATTTTCCAATAAAAGATGATAAATACTTACATGATTTGTTACATTTAATTACCCCTTACCAGATTTTGAGTTCATTGTATGAAAACATGATCATGAAAAGCTAAATTCTGTTTTGGAAGGAAAAAAAATGCTATTCTTTTTAAAGATATGACTGCTTTATAGGGAGAATTAATAATAGGGGATGTTTTAAGCTGCTAAAATATCTTAACACTGAGCTTTCCATGTCAAATCTAAAGGGAAATAAAATGAATGCTTTTGTTGGCTCAAGTGTCGGTTTACAACTGGAAGGCAAGTAGTTGTGATTTAGATGCCACTGCTCGCTCAGGGGCCGGGAAAGATCTTGTTTCCTGAGCTCCTGCTGTCAGAGAGGTCTTAAAAACACTGTATAGGGTCCAGCGCTGCTTTAAGAGTCTCTTTAGACAATCAAACCAAAGACTCCGGAATGATTCTTCACAGCACATTATGCCACATTCAGGGTCAATGCCAGGTTGTCTGTCCCCTGCTTGATAAGAGGGGCCTTTTGTGGCTTTTATCTCAAGCATGTCAGTGAGCAGATGAATCAATCCACCTCGTTTTCCTTTAAAACTAATTTATACCATAGCATGACGCAACGCAGTTTATAGGGTGACTTAATCTGCATAATGAATAATCAGCTAATGCAGGAGTTCCAACCCATCCAGCAGCGATGCAGAGAGCTGCACAATCCAGCATGCCGATTCCCTGCTGGCATCACAAGGCAAAGTTAGGCATCAAATATTAACTGCATTTTTCAGTACAACACCTAATTCTTAATGCATTAAACAGAGCCACGCTTTGTAGCAAGACAAATCCTAAATGTGCCTCAAGGGCAGGGCTGGCGCTCAAATAGTCTGTTTTTATTTACATGATCAGCAGCCAAGAGCTAAGTCTCATGCCATTCTGTTGAAAAGAAAAATCTCCAATGCTTCTCCAAGACAGTGATTAAACAGAGATCTTTACTGAAGCCTCCTGCTTTAGAAAGTAAAAGACAAAATGTGTGTCTTATAAAGTTTCAGAAGATATTTCTGTCTACGCTCAGATTCGTCAAGATACCAAAGTCAGCAATGAAACGTCAGAGATTTCGATATAAACTGAAACATTTCTTATTAAAACCATAAGCTGTGTTGCTATTTTACAGCTCTGTATGTCATCAATTATCTTTATTTCTAATTTTATTTGTCCTTTATATGAAATTGTACATACATGTATATAAAAAATAAACATTAACATAAAATAAACATTTTATTACACATTTCTTAACTGAAAACTCCATTAAGTTTCACTATTGCACTGTATTAAAGGCCCGTTCGCACCAAGAGTGATAACTATAAAGATAACTATAATGATAAGTATATTATAGTTCACACCAGCGACCGATACCGTTTTGTTTATAACCGTGCTCTGCAGTGTTGCTGTCTGTTGCTTTAAATGCTCAAGCTCTAGCAGGATGGATTCTGATTGGCGTTCAATGTTTTTATCATTCATCAGCTGAAAAAAAAAAAAATTCTTAAAGTGATTTCAACGACATTGTTCCTCCATTGAGCCGTTATCGCTGTAGGTGTGGTGTGGGTTCTGCAACTCTTTTAAATTTAGAATGATTTGAAGAACTACATATTTATCGTTATAGTTATCGTCCTTGGTGTGAACAAGCCTTAACTGTGCTTTTGTATTCACATCTCCTGTATGTATCCGGCTGGCCAAATAGGTTATGCAATGCTCTTTTTCCGCAAAATACGATTGTTGATGCAGGTGAAGCAGTCATGTGCCAAACACAACTCAAAAAGGTCATCTCTGTTTATGCATAAAAGTAACTTCTTTCGCCTTGAATGGTAAATATCAGGGCTCACATGGCTAACTAATATTTTGAGACAATGACAAACACAGAGAATGAAAAATTCATCCAGATTAAATTAATTCACTTTTGCACATAAGTTACTTAAGGCTAGTTATCGCGATGTCTTCAGTTTATGCTACATGACTGTCAGCTCTACTCAGAAATATAGATGAATCTGTTGTGTTCGGCTTCAGCAGCCATTCTACACAATCGAGCATGCTTAGTTTATTCCAGCAGCCCTCTGGATGCCATTTAAAACGCTCCATTGGTAAGACGAATTCCTTAACAATTATCATTTACCATTAAATTCCTTGCACACAGTGCTCACTAATGCACTTGGATTCGATACCTACTGAACTGAATTATAACAAAGGTTGAACTGCTTAAGGCAGTACATTAGGATTGAAATACAAAGCGGTCCTGACAAGCGTAAAGAAATAGAGCAGCCATATATTCATCTTCACTTGTTACGGCTGTCCAGATCTCCCCGCCCACTGCCATCAGGTTATTCACCTCAATCAGAGAAATGCACCGTGTTAATCTGTATTTAGAGAACTGTACACATCCCTGAGCTCCCCTTCATCCTGAAGTGTTCTTAACTCTTTGTGGTGTTTTTATCTGTGGCAGACTTTCAAATGTCAGATATACGAGGGCAATGCATCTCAGTGGGTCTCAAAAGATAAAGCATTCGGGCCTGGAACATAGTGAAAGCTTTGTTTGAATTTTAAAATGTGTGCTTGACATTTATCTCTCGGCTCGCAACAACAGCATAAAGCCACCTTTTTCTCTGCGCCAGTAGTGAACCGTTATGATGCCATCAATATTCTGGGACTTCTCAGGCTCCCCTATCTGTGTGACAAGATGGACATAGCTATCTATAAAGAACTAGGGTGGGAGCCATCGATAAAAAAATGAAATGAAATGAAATGAAATGAAATGAAATGAAATGAAAGGAAAGGAAAGGAAAGGAAAGGAAAGGAAAGGAAAGGAAAGGAAAGGAAATGAAAGGAAATGAAAGGAAATGAAAGGGAAGGAAAGGAAAGCCAAAGGGAAGGGAAGGGAAAGGAAAGGAAAAGCCGAAGTAAAGGAAAGGAAAGGCCGAAGGAAAGGGAAGGAAAGGAAATGAAAGGCGAATGAAGGAGAAAAATAAAAAAGGAAGGGAAAAAAGAAAAAGGAACGAAAGGCAGATAAACAGGAGACAAAAGCTAAATGAAAAGTAATGCCAAGCAAAAAAAAAAAAAAAAAAAAGAAAGAAAGGAGAAAGAGAATGAAAAAGAAAAGTAGAATACGTATTGCATTATATGACCTATTCTAAAATGCAACACATCAAACTGAGCTTGCATATCAAAGTTTTTTTTTTTTTTTTTTACATAATTTTTCAGAGAATAGTTAACATCAGAGCCCCTGTTAACATACACTTCTCCTGAGTTCACTTCATTGCTTCCTCACGCTGTTTCAGAGTAAGAAGATTCTCCTGCTAAATCTACATATTTTATAGGGCACTCACTACAGCGGGGTTAACTGGAGCAGAATTGTTTATTCAAGAGTTACATATTTCTACAGACTGATTGCTATTATCATGAGCTTAATGCCATTGTCTTGTGTGAATGCATCAGCATTATCTTTTTCCCTCGGCAGTCATGAGAGCCAGATACATGTTTGTATCTGTTTCACTGTCACAAACAAGAAAGAGTCACATACTTGCATTACTTGACTGACAGTCAGGTCAGTTCACAACAATGAATCGCTCATATTTGCATTAAAATTCTTTAGAGACATTACTTCTAAACAAATGTATGCCATGATGAATCTTCGCAGAGTAAATATAGCAATCCCAATTGAATAGTGACAGGAAATCAAGGCAAGCAAAGAGCAGCTTGTTAGTCATGATCAGCACAGCTCAGTGAGCTTGTTAAGGTAAGTGTGAAATGAATTCTTTCTAACAGAAGGAGGTTGCCATGCATTATTAATTAGAAAATTAGATAATTGACCCATGGGTGTGCTTGTCACTTATGGATTTTTCACTTTCATCAAAATTTCCAACCTCTGTGTATTGTGAAAAAGACTAAAAGCTTGTGTTATACGTACAAAAATATTCCACGTTTTAAAATGTAAAAGGTTACATGGTAAACCTGTTTTGGCCAGCAAATAACTCATTAATAATACAATTTAATTATATAAAATATATACATATGATGTATACACTTTATTATAATATAAGCTAGCTTTAATATAAGCTAATATAAGCTGATATAAGCAGTTGCACAAACTAACTGACATGGAATTTATATATATATATATATAATACAATTCCCTTGTCCTGAGAACACAAAATCAGCATTATAGTTGATTCTTTGCCTGAATGCATTGTATGCTAGTATGTTCACTTGTTAACCTTCACATTCATTATTATCGTAATATGGTTTGAATTTAATTGAAACCGACCAACATACAAAACCACTGCAAAACCACATTGGACTTCTGATTCAAAACAGTACAGTTACTGAGATGGATAGTTCCGTTCTGATTTGTTCTAGCTTTCTTTTTTGTATTTTACAGTCAGTATGAATTTTCAAAAACATACATAATAGGTTGAAATCCAGACATGAACAGGACAAACCAGTTTAACTTACCAACTACCAAGAAGAAAAGCGCGTGTCTCCACGACACTGATGCCATGACGTTTCAATGTCAGTCAAAGCAAACAGAAGTTTCCTGATTAAACGACACTACTCCCTCACAGCTCGACACATCCGCGCGCTTGGCAGGTCATTTTGCAGACAGTTTCATTCAAAGCTGAATCTCCACTGAAGTCCTCTCAGTCACCATACCCTGTGTTTTATAAAGTACTGGTTTGGTTCCGAATAAAGCTCAAACGAACAACTGAAACGGGTCTCGGTCAGCTAAAGCGTGCGCGCTCATTAGTTCTCGCTAAAGTCGCTCGTGGACAGTCGGGCTGTGCGCTCGAGCGCGCGTCAGGCATACAATAAAAGATGAGAGCTGTGCTGTGGCAACTGTAAACGCGAAGCCACCTCCCTCAAGGATCATCAACTTAAGCTGGCTTATAATAAACATGAACATAATTCATTAGCGAAGTGAGGAAACCACTGTTACCCACAATCTGCTATTCACGCTGGGGAAAAATGAATGAAAACATTTAGCGACAATAGGCTATGGGCAAAGGGAATCATGCTAAATTTCAATTTTACTACTGCACAAATATATTGTTCAAATGTAATATATAATAAATACACAGAGAGAGATTTTCCAAAGCAAAGAATGAGAGAAACTTGCATCGATACTAAATATGGAATGACGCAAATGTCCAGATGAATATTATAATTTAGAAGAGCAGTCCCAAGATTTTGATCCATCAAAATGTAAATTTGGGGGATTTGCCAAAACAATTAGTTCTGCTAAAGAGAACAACTAATAGGCTATTATTTGTGTAGCATTGTACTGTACAAAAACATTTATGTTATATAGGCCAATTAGATTGTTTTCCTCCTGTAACATTTATGTCCAAAATGTATTAACTTTGTATGAGTTGTCGACTATAAATAAGTGCACACTGCTTTGATTTCATGTGAACTTGTTGCTGTAAGTAATCATGACATTTATGCTAAATGTTAAAATGATTTATTAATAATAATGTTGTAGGATTGCCCTCTATTTCAATTGTGTCATTGTTAAGTTTTAAATTACGACCAGGAATCAGCATGCTTTCATCTTTTCTGTTGGAGTTATCTAATGAGTAAAATAAATGTAAGTGAACTATTTGGTTAGGGCCATGAGTTTTAAGATGTAATCTGCGTTTGTTTCTGATGCTGTCATTTTTTAAATACATAAAATTGTTTTCAAACAAATTTCCTTAAATATGAGGCAAAAAAAAAAAAAAAAAAAGTTTCAGAGCTTGTACTGAAGCTAGACGACTCAAATCGGAGTATCACTCATGCCCGTGGTGAAGAGCTCTGGCTCCACCTGCTGGATACAAGTATAAGTTCAGTGAATTTCCTACAAATGGTAATATTTTTATTTATTATGCCTAAAAGAAGCCTTATAATTTTGCTCATAAATGCCGGATAAATATCAGCAACGTGAGATGAATTAATTAAATAAATAAATGTTTGTCTGGTGCTTTTAAGTAAGGAATTCAATCATCCAAATATATTCTAGGAAAGCATGGTTGGAAAGCAATATCCACACTGCATTCACACAAAAGCACTGGTCAATAACAACTTTAAAATGCTTTTACTTGTGGAAATTCTCACATCATACAAAATTTGACAAGGCTTACAGTCAAGTGTATTTATATAAACATCATTGCTGTGACATATACAGATCATTAATATATGTAAATAAGCCTACAGTGTGAGACTTAGAGAACAAAAGTAATAAGCAAATCAATGGAATCCAGCTACAACTGCCTTCTGTGATCGAGCACTTCCACTAAAGCAGGGAGTACAAAGCAAATCAGAAGATGTAGACCATATAAACAACCTTTGAGAAGTCTGACTTATTCACAAGAACTGATTGTATAAAAAGTTGATATTTGACCTCCAAACATTTCATCCCAGTGATTACAGATCCAGTGATTATACCAATGATGTACTTATCAGTGTGCTGAAAAATAGCAGCAAAAAAGCTTGTGGAACTTAGTGGAGGAAGAAGGGTCCATGAAAGGCCTCTCGTCTTGTGGTGACTGGTGGCACAGACTGCAAGTGGTAATTTCCCCCCATTATATCACAATTAAAAATATTTTAATTTGTTTACATTGTCCAAGTCTCCCACAGTTTTGATAATGTAAGAGCCAGTGGCTGACAGAGGTCTCAGTGTCTCTCATCACATCTAATACAGCGTTTATAATCACAGTGAAGCACACTTAAAACTACACAGTGAAATACATCAACTAAATACAGTAGATGACAAACTACATTGAAATACGTTATGTTGTAATATGTTCATGTACATTTAAAATCTTATATGAACTATTAAAATAAGGCAGGTGATAACTACATTGTTTGGATAAAAACAGCATTGATAAAAGGTTCAAACAGCAAATCTTGGCTCAATGACTGCATGTTGCCCAATGCTACACAATAGTGCTCTATCAACCTTCCAGTTTAGAGTACAGTACTTAAAAGCGTAAAAATGAGTGCAGCTACTTCTCGTAAAGAACACAGAAAGCAGAGCAAAAGAAAGGCAAAGATAAAAAATATATTTTCTGTAGGAAGAACTACTCCAGTTCTAAAAAATAGTCAGTGGGGCATTGTGATCCAAGCGCAGTCACAAGCTCTTTCGCAACCGTCCAATCAGAGAAGATCTCAACAGGAAGTGGAGAGCAGGTGGATCAAACGTTCTACATCAAACATCCAATCACAACAGGACCGGGTCTTATGTGCTGCTGCTAAAACAAAGGGCTGTACAGTCACTCAAAAGAGGTATAAAAGTTAGAAAAGGAATGGTGATCTCCAAACACTGGACTGCTAACCCTTTGTGCAATGAGTTGAATTGTTATCAGCATTGAGATCTAGGCTTGTGGATGCCTTCAGTACAAAGTCAGCATTCTTGAAGATGGAATTGCAACACCGTGCATGGCCAGAGTCCAGCTGTCTGTGCCTGCACTGGAATGTAGTAATCAAAGGACAACGTGTGATGGTCCAGTGACAGATGTTGGGCATGTGCTCAATGCGTCGCTCTCAGAGTTCAGTGGTCAGCAGACCTTTGGGCTTGTGACTGTCGTCCTTGGCTGGGTGAGCCACAATACTGTCAAAGATCAATTCAGCAATTGGCAAGTTAAGAACATACTTTAAATCTAATTGAATTCTTTAAAGCAATTTTTGATGCACTAAAACATTTGCAATGTATATGCTGCATGCAAAAGCACACTACTGTTCATAAGTTTGGGTTCTGTATGATTTCTTCTTGTTTTTTTTTAAAGAAATGAACATATTCAGCAAGGAAGCATTACGTTTATCAAAAGTTACAGTAAAGACTTTTATAATGTTAGAGAATATTTCTATTTTATATAAATGCTGTTCATTTGAACTATTCATTAAAATTCCTGAAAATGGTTTCCACAAAAATTAAGTGGCACAAATGTTTTCAAAATGAGTAATAATTAGAAATGTTTCGTGAGCAATAATCAGCATTAGGCCCTGTTTACACCTGGTGTTAAGATGAGTTTTGGTTGATCGGATCACAAGTGGACGACGCTACAGATGTAAACAGGGTCTAAAATATTTTGAGCTTGTCCACTTTCGACCACTTCCAGAGGTAGTCGAAAATGCATTCAGACAGATTGTTTTCTTAGTGTAGACTCATGTGGTCGAATATGTTCCAACAACCACGAAAAGACTGCCTACTTACCTAATGTGTAAACATTATGGGAAGCGCACTAGCCAGATGGGATGTCGGAGACCCAGTTTGAAGATGAAAAACGTACGAAGGACAATGTTCTCTCATTGTTAATATGTACAATGCGCAAGCTTATTTTGTCCATTAGATCGAAAGACCAGAGGAAACCCGCTCATAGACACTCCACTCAAAGAAATCAGGACAGAAGTGGTTGAAAGTGGACAAAAGAGACAGATTAAAACAGCAGGTGTAAACGGGGATCCGTCTCCCTCGACTACTTGTGATCCGATCAACCAAAAGGCATCTTAATACCTGGTGTAAACAGGGCCAAATTACAAAAACAAATTATGTGACACTAAAGACTGGCGTAATGATGCTGAAAAGTCAGCTTTGCCATCATGGTAATAAATTACATTTTAAAATATGTTCAAATAGAAAACATTTTTCACATATATGCAACCTTGGTGAGCAAAAGAGGTAACGATAAATTGACCAACCCCAAACTTTCGAACGGTAGTGTATTTATGGAATACACAACTTCAGTGGAAAAAGCACGCCCACATAATGGTGTAAATACAGCATGACTCCTCTTGGTTTTAACGTCCACTAAGTTGAAAGTGGCGAATCTGATTGCTTCAGAAAGTAAAAGGACAACTGTCCTCAACAGAGCAGAGAAAGTTATTGAAGCAGGGATTAAACAAACCTGGTGGCAATCACATTGTGAGTGTGAGAGAGATGGGGGAGTGGGGAAATAGCAGCCCCCTCAGGATGTTGAGATGACATCTCTGCTGTACAGTCAAGGAGGCCGTTAGTAAAGGTGCCAGACAGCTAGACAAGAGAGAGGTAGCAGGGGGGGCAGTCAGTCACTAAATTAACTACTAGAAATGTGAGAAGTGAGGATAATGAAACTGCACACTTCACTGAACGTGTGGCTTGATAGTGAGTCATCTGAGTCAACATCATCAGATGAAATATGAAAGCTTTTACTAAATGTATAAATCTACAGAGTGCAAAAACAGAACTGCAGAGAAATAGGAAGAGACATCCATGCACAAGTTCTTAGATAAAGTTGCTGCTCTTCTACAATAATGCATGGATCAGTGTCTGGAGTCCTTACCGGGGGAAAACAGGGACAGCTAAACCTCTGATTTCTGCATGTACTGTTAAGGCTTACCAAATGTATCATATTCTGAGCATTCATCAATCTGAGATTTCAATTTCATTCATCTAATATATTCTAGTCAGAAATATTCAAAATGACACTAAACGTAGTGACATTAAGTCATAAACTGTTATCTACCTGCTTAGATAAAAGCTTTCAAATAAAAGAAACTGTTATAGATTTGAGCAGTAAACTCACTGTAGGTGCTGAAGCTGGAATGATCCATCGAGGAGTGATTGTGGGTTTGGGGGCTGGCACCTGTGTCAATTCAAATGTTTCCATAAAATATTAATACTTTAGCAATGTGGGAAAAATCTATAACAGGCATTATTGTGCCATACAGTCAATCATATGGACAAACCGTAAACGTTGGCTTACTAAAAGCAGCACAGGCTTATTGTTTCAGTGCTGAACTTACTACAGGAATGGGGTCTGTGAAGTCTATCAGGTTATCAGTCAGACGGGCTGTCAGCGGCTCAGGATCCTGAACATTGACCTGCATTGTAAAAAGCCACATGCTCTAAAGGGAATGCCAACCAAAAGCACATTCAATGTCTTTTTCCAGCAGGAAATGCAAATCTAGACATCAACAAGTTTTACAGCTTTTTGTAATCATTAGAAAACAAAATGAACAAATGCAGAAAGGGAGAGATTGATAGTAATATTCATTCAACATAGATGGGTAAACAAATGAGTAAATGGGAAATATAGCATGGCTAGGTGATTTCTTTGTGGCATAGTCCCTCCCCAATTTTCTATGGTATTTCTGGTCTCTAGGTATGGCGCAGGTCCCTCCTGTAACAAGTCTATGAGTTTGTTTAGTTTTTATGCAATGGTTTCATTAAGTTACAATTGCGGTCACAAAAGCCGTGTGCTGTGTAGAGTGCTGCAGGAATAGGTCCTAAAACCCAGAAACGAATGTACTTCCCGTTCCATTTTCCAAAATCAAATGCCTGAAGTAAAGTCTGTGGTTAACACAAGCTCAAGATATTTTCACATTTTAATCTGCAACATAAAATGCATCTGTAATACAAACCACTCACGATTTAAAAAAAAAAAGATTTTACATGAAATAGAACGACAGAGGCTGTCAGTGACATTAAACGTCATCACACTGAGCAGAAAAACTCATCTACTCACTAGTCTGCTTTTACAGCCTTGTGTTTATACTCACAAACTTGCAAATTATTCTAACTTGTAGATTTTAAATAAAGTGAAGTTGAATTTGTGTGACCATGGCGGAGTTTGTTTATAGCCCAACTTTTGCTTTTTTACTTCTGCCGATTTTATCTAGGCTTTAAAATTCATAAAAGTTGTGATGATTGTGAAGATTATCATTTGTGCAAGTATCATAAACTTTTGTTGGTTACAGAGCTTATTCTCAGCAATAATCCAAAAGCCAATCCTATTGTTGTTATTTTGTCGAGGGAACCAGGGTGATGCGAATTTCCGGGCTGGCCTACAATATGTAATTCCTTGCAACACTCTATTGACATGCCTTCTGAAATTTAATTTCCCTGTAAAGGAGAACACGTGTCAGCAGGGAGTGAGTGAATGATGGGAAATGTTGACAGCTGCTAGGGACTCTCACTACAGCGTGCCAGCAGCTGGAATGACATTAAGCCACTTTTGTTACCTTGGATGACTGGGTTTCATTCAGTGGGTCTGATGACAGAGGCGGCAAAGAAGAAATGAAGTCATCTGCGTTCTCTTCCAGGCTAAGGACAGACAATGAATAGATAGCGCATTTGTTAAAGAAAGTGCCCAATGATTTGTCTTTGTGAGAGAATCTTGAAGATGCCATATATGATAAAACAATGGCGTTGTTGATTAAGTTGTTCTTGTCTGTTTTTGTAACAATAAAAACGAACAAACAAATAAACAATAAACATTATAACATTTAGGTATTTTCATTAGTGATGAAGCATGTCTGAGAAGAGCTCTGGACACAAAACCTTCTGACTTGATCACTGGTAAAGAGCACAAAAGACATGGAAAACCTTTGAGCATTTCAAAGCACTTTCAAAGCTATTCATTAGTGTTCATTCAAAAGACATACCCAATGTTCACCCTTGAATGAAACCTATGAACACCTCTTATGAAGTGTTTGAGGAAATGACTCAGGTCATTTGTGATAACTGATGATTATGGGTTTGAGTGTGCACATTTGGATGGCTTCCCTTGACAAAGTGGGTAACATTGTAAAGGTACAAATTATTTATGCATTTGGCAGACGACTTTGCCAGTATGTGTGTTCCCCAAGAATCAAACCCATAATTTTGGTGTCTACGAATTGAGCATCTGATGTGGGCATCACTAGTAAATTATATTTTAAAGGGATAGTTCACCCAAAAATTAAAATTCTGTCATCATTTACTCTCCCTCATGTTGTTCCAAACCTGTATGACTTTCTTTCTTCTGCTGAACACAAAAGAAGAAAGTCAGTAACCAAACGACTGATGGAACCCATTGACTTCCATTGAAAAAAAAAATACTATGGATGTCAATGGGGACCAGCAACTGTTTAATTACCAACCTTCTTTAAAATATCTTCTTTTGTGTTTAGCAGAAAAAAGGAAATCATACAGGTTTGGAACAACTTGAGGGAGAGAAAATGATGACAGAATTTTCATTTTTGGGTGAACTATCCCTTTAATCTCTTGATCCTTTCCATATTAACTGTTTTTCATATGGTACATAATTTCAACAATTAGTCACATTTGATATTTGATTCTACAGACATAAAATTTTAAACAAAATCTGCAGCTGATGTGTACAGTGATGTTAAACAGAGAACAAAAATCTTCCACATTAAGACACTCCTTTTACATATCTTTATTTTATCATGTGACTATCAGAGCTGAATGTCTCTAAGTCAGTGTACACAGCTAATTGTGCAGTCAATCTGTGGCATGAGTATATATGTTTACATAAGAACAAGTTCCAGTTTCAGGCAGACCACAGCAATATGACCATAGACTGTAAAAGAATACGACCCATCGGTAACTGCATATCAACAGCTGCCACTAGATGGCAACAGCAAGCTACATTAAAGATATGTTAATGCTAGATTAAGGAAAGTTCTGGGTTCACTACAAGGAAGGGTCTTTGGACATCATCTGTAAAATACTGCCAATTAGTTTCTTTTCTAAGTTGTATTATATTAAAAATAATCAAATAAAAATTTTACAAACTGTACTATAACTGCTTTCAGTAAATAACACATTTTCTTTCCAATTGAAAGTACTTTACAGATGATGTCCATTTTTCTGTGCAAACAGACAGCATCTCACAGATAAATTATTTGTATTAAACATTTCATCAAAACTGCAGCATTTCAGTCTAGCTTTTAGGACGCAGGATCACACAAATCTGTTCATATTTGACCCCCTTACGTACATTTTTGCTAGTTCTTGTTAACATACACTACTTTCAAAAGTTATGGGTTGGTAAGATTATTAAATATCTTTGAAATGAGGATCTTATGCTCACTAAAGATGCATTTATTTATTTAACATTTTAAAGTGTAATTTATTCCTGTGATGCAAAGCTGAATTTTCAGCATCATTAATCCAGTCTTCAGTGTCACATGAAATCATTCTAATATGCTGATTTGGTGCTCAAGAAACATTTCTTATTATCATCAGTGTTGAAAACAGCTGTGCTTAATATTTTTTGTGGAAATTATGATACATTTTTTCAAGATTCTTTGATAAATAGAAAGTTCAAAAGCATTTATTTGAAATAAAAAGTTTTGTAACATCATAAATGTCTTTACTGTCACTTTTGGTAAATTTTATGCATCTTTGAATAAAAGTATTGGTTTCTTAAAAAAAAAAAATAAAAAAAAAAAAAATTGCTGACTCCAACCTTTTGAATGGTAGTGTATGATCATATACAGAAGAAATAAAACAAGCCCTGGCTTGCTGATGGGAGGACCAGGTGTGCCCCAGTTTCTGACTGCCTGCTTGTGCTCCACTGTCCCAGGAGAATTACAGGCCCACAGGCTCACTAACATTTGGTCCTACTATGTCATAATCTACACACTCAAACAACCAAGCAATGCTTCTTTGTAGTACAATCTTCTCACTGTACTTGGACTAGGTTTTGTGTGCTCACTGTGCTGTGGTCTCACCTGCTAGTAGAGCAGGGCAGCAGGCCAGGCTGTTTGAACAGATCCCAGGACTCCTGCCGCTCCGCTCTCCCACTCACTGGCAGAGAGGTTGTGCTTCCCATTCGCCCCCCACGACACGTCAGTCTGACAAAGAGACAGAAATCCACCATTCACATCTTATTTAAAAAAAAATCTTATTTTTATAACAATCATGTAACAATTTTAATGTTTGTGTCCATGTTATCTGTCAACTGTTACAACAAGAGAATATTATAATGTATCAAAAACAATGTCTGACCATGAATTTCAGCTGCAACAGTGTCATTTATAATCGTAGTGCATAAAGTAAATAATTCACCCAAAAACAGTTTAGCTATAAAAGGCATTCTGAATCTACACCTTTAGCCCAGAAGCACAACAGCGTTCTCGCCCCCAAAACACATCATACCTGGCTGCTGCCTCCTGTAGGTTACAGTTCTTGTCTGGAGTCAATCTAAGCTCATCTCTAGAATCCTAAACAAAGAGATTTTTGAACATTTTCAAACATATACATGCACAAGACTTCATGCAACAGTATACCTGACATTAACATACAGTGGCTTGCAAAAGGATTCATTTTGTTTTGTTGCTGTCTTTAATCTTCACACCATACACCATAATGACAGAGCAAAAAACAGATCTGTGACAACTTTGAAAATTTATTAAAAAGGAAAAACTGAAATAAGTACATTGCAACTCAGTACTAAGTTAAAGCACCGTTACAGTCTCAACTCTTTTTAGGTATGATGTGACGAGCTTTGCACATCTGCATTTGGCAATTTTCTGCCAATCTTCTCCTCAGATCCTCAAGATCTGTCAGGTTGACTAGGGACTGTCAGTGGACAGACATTTTCAGGTGTCAGGTATGGAGTGTAGATTAATGTAAAAAAAAAAAAAGTAATTTAAAACAGTTTAACATAAGGCAGTAACAACAAAATGTGAGAAAAATGAAGGGGTTTGAATACTTCCGCAAGCCACTGTATCTAGTATCATGCCGGCATTGCAACTGTGTATGCAGTCATAAAATCAAAGACCCCCCCCCCCCCCTCACACCCCCTTGGGAAAGAGGCCAACGAACAGCCAATTTTCTTAGAATAGGCTAATACGTTAATACTGCGCACGTAAACACTAATACTGCCTATGAGAGTGTTTGAATACCTTGAGTGCTGCCTCTGCCTGAGCTTTCAGGATGTTGCTCTTGAGTTCATCAGGAGGTTTGAGCTGGTTCAGGACAGGACTGTTGCCCACACTATTTAAACTTTTCTCTGTCAGTTTCACCACTTCCTCCTGCACACAAATCAAAGACTGAATGTGTGATGATGAATTTGTATCAACTTTGTATTTGTGTTAATTGCTTGAATATATAGAAGGCTGAAATAAATATCAGGTTGAAAAGACCTTACATAGCAGTGAGCTGGAAACAATATAGAGATCACTGACTGCAGTAATAACATGAGTAATCATCTTCCCTATTCACATTTAATGTAAAATACATCCTTAGGTTAGAGTGGCATAGTGGCCAACACAGTGTCTACTCCTTGTATTTAAAGTCTGTCAAGCTTTAATCAGATGCTGTGAAGTCATTTTCAAAAAGCTTTGTTTTCAGTGTGTGTGGGGGCTTCTGGATGGCTTAACTGACCTGGTTGTTCATGTTGAGGTTGACGTTGGTTCTGGCTGGAGCAGACACTGGACTGTTTTCGATCTCTAGTTGCTTGAGCCGAGCTGCAGCCTCTGTGAGTGAGAACAGATACAGTAAGCATCACTGAACAATAAGAGGCCAGATAGATGGAAACACATCTGCATGTGTGGGGATTAAAACGTTCACTCTTGGGTTAATCGTTCACACAATGGAAAGGCAGAGCGTGACATCACCATAACTGTACAGAATGTAAATTCAGGCCTGTTGAAATCAACAAATTAAAAACCAAGTAAAATATAATGCAAGTAGTACTTTGTTTTATAAAGCCTTTAGATTTCAAAAAGGATATTTTCTAAATCTTTTATATAAAACGTATATACCCAATATACACTACAGTTCATTTATTTGATAAAAATACAGTAAAAAAAAAGAAAAAAGTAATTGTAAAATACTGTTGCAATATTTAATGACTTATTTATTCCTGTGATCTATAACAGCATCATTACTCCAGTCTTCAGTGTCACATGATCCTTCAGAAATCATTCTAATATGCTGACTTGGTACTCAAGAAACATTTCTTATTATTATCAACGTTGAAAACAGTTGTGCTGCTTAATATTTTAAAGGAAATTATTCAACAATTTTCTCAGGATTCATTGACAAATAGGTAGTTAAAAGCAGCTTTTCTAACAATGTACCAAAACTATAGAATGGTCTATGTATGTATCTGTGATTAGTACTGGTCAATATTGCAGTTTTATTTATTATTCTGTAACCTGAATTGGCCTATCCTGGAAGCAGACAAAACCAGCGTTTAACTTTTTACCCATTTCAAACTATAAACTCTTTTTCCTGTGGCAGGTTACAAAAGCACTAAACATGTCTAACGTACATTATAAAATTGTTTTGTTGCCTGATTTTTCTTTTGAAGCATTTAGAATTGTCTATTTTATTTTACATTTGGACAAAACATTGCCCAAAAAGTGCATCCCACTGTATCTGTGAGGTGTTAACTGACCAGCCAGAGAGAGGGTCTCCTCAGAGACTGTGCTGGCTGTGGTATGAGCAGCACTTGGTCCCACTTCTTCTGCTGTCACCGTGGAAACAGTGGCCAGAAGAACCTCATCTACACATGTCTCCAAGAGGTCAGTCACCAAGGGCATGCTGTGAAGGATGAAAGGGTTAATTACCATTTGTCAGTTATAGGATGTAACCCCCTATGTGCTGCTCGTTCATAGTCCACATCGATAGATATGACAAATGTGACTCACCTGGACAAAAATCCTTGAAGCTGGGCCAACCTCAAGTAACAGCTACGTAGACAATAGCACAGTATCACATCCCAAATATGTGATAGTCAAAATTTAAAAAAGAAAACAAATTATACCCTGTGAAAGATAGTGTACTCATAACTAGATGGGTATTAGGCTTGGGCGATATAGATTTACATGTATATGAAATGTATTGCACAACTCTAAGGGTATAATCAATCTTCATAATCAAATTTGAGCAGACACTTATTACTAGGGAACCTCACAAAAGGAATAGAACCGTTATCTAACAGAGTCATATGCCAACTGACCACACACATTCCTCCAGATCTAGATTAAAAGACCACACACACACACACACACACACACACACACACACACACACACACACACACACGTAATCTCTGTAATGAAAAAGCAATGTATTCTGGAAAGGAAGCTTCATTTTGGACACGTAATTCCTTGCCAAACTGACTAAACCCAACACACTTTGCACTATAAATTTTTCAGTGCCTGTACGGATCAAGTAATTAGCACTTCATTTAAAAAAAAAAAAAAGAAAAAGGACACCTTCCAGCTTAAGACATGACCATGTATGTCATTTACAGAAATGTTAATAATCACATGAGTTCTAACACAAAGCATATAAATATCCCACAGACCTAAAGAGAAACTGAAAAAAACAATGGGAAATTGCTTTTGTTTGTTAGTTTTAATCATATGTCTTACAGCCATGTAAGATACAGCTGTCCTTTGGTTATAATTGAACTGTAGGCAATCTAAAAACCATGTATATTGCACTTTCACATTGTCAACTGGTAAAAATGTTTAATCACCCCAATAAGAACTTACGATTCAATAATCAGATAATTCTGATTACACAGAGATATACTGAAATAAAACATATAGGCTAATCTTAGTGGCACTTTCCACAAATAGGGTAAAAGTAGGTTTCCCTATTCCCTAAAGGCACAAAACTTATGGAAATATTTTTTCCATAAAATTATTTTCCTTTAAAAAATAAACAGTTCCCAATTCAGTTAACCACTTTGGTGTTTTCATTTTTTTTATAATGTTTGCATTAATCAAAAACGAATGGGGTTTAAAAAAATTGCAAACCTCAAATAAATACAACCTCTTGAGGTGGACAAATCATTTTCTGAGTTAAGCACTTCATTTTAGTGAAATTGTAATGCTCTATTTTGTATCCTATTTGTGAAAAGCACCTAATAACTGTTTTAAATGTACAGTAGGTCTAAACAATCAAGTAAAACTGTAAGTATGTTGATCAAGGTATAACATATGTCAAATAAATAGCTAAAATAAATGTCAACAGGACATTTCCTGTGTGACAAAGGTGGTTGAATAATGACCAAGTCATTGTCTTTGCAAGCACAGCCACATTAAGGATGAAGGTTATCTCATCACTCTGGCTGGTTTCAGTCTAACAGGGGAAGGGCATAGAACGCTTTCTGTGGTTAAAATGAGTGGAAGACTTTAGTCCAGGTAGTTTCGCTTGATCTCAGTCAGAGAATATGCCTTTCATCCTGGCGTTCCCTGGCACTCAGTTTGTATCCGAGGAATGCGGGGGTGTGACAGCGTCCGTGTCTGAGAGGAGGAGCAGGGAGTTGCCTGGCGGTCACGCTGGAGTCAGTGCTGGGATTGAATGGGGGGAGTGAAGCCTGGATGGGTCAGTGGAGGAGGGGGGAGTGTTAGCATGAGGGGACAGGAATACTGAAGAAATCAGCGTAGGCAACATAAAGAGAGAAATAAAACAAAGACATAAAACAAGAGGTAAAAAGTTGAAGGAGCTAAGGCAGAGGATGATATACAGAAAATATATTAAAGATCTATATAGTTTATAGATGACTGCACTAGTTTGAATGCACTATAGAGGAGGTATTTCCTGGTAATGTTATTTCATTCTTTCAAGCTGCATCAGTACACAATGTGTTCTACTAATTTAATGTAGTTTAATATCATGCATCAAATATATCCCAATCATAACCTGATGCAATGACATTTGTTTATGCCAATTTCTGAGTGGAAAAGGGTAAAATATCTTCATGCTTTAAATCCATTCTTAAATAATGGGTTTTAGATTATATATTATAGATTTCTCAGTTACTAACTGCCTAAGAGGACAGATAGAGCAGAAATAGAGCTCCAATCCAGACTACAAAAACAAATTGTCACAAATACAAGATAATATAAATAAGTTTTATATGATTTTATCTGGCAAAAGGGCACCAGTTAATTGCATCTTTAGAGTGCATGCAAATGTTTCCTGATTCATATATCTTCTGCCGTTGTTGCATTCAACAATGAACATCTGAGATGTCCGATTTGCAAATAATGTTCCTTTTAATGAATTAGAGTGTGTCTCAATCCCCAAGTGCGTCTCAAAACTCCCTAGCATTCTAGGTTGTGAACCAGTATATCGTGTACACGAATTGGGCTCTGGTAAGGAAAGTAATGACCCTGGCATACTACATATTGGGACTATTTCAGGCGACATGACAACAACCTCATTGTACAACATCACTACTGGTATTTATGAACAACAGCAGAACTCATTTCTTGTAAAGTACATTATTATAAATACATTGCTTGTTCATTACGTGCAACATTTCAGCCGTAAATTAATTCTAAATGTTAGCTAGATTATGTTCATTACCTGTCTAGCAATGTATGTTTATGCTGACATATAATTAAATAATGGTTTGTATTTTAATCGTATCATCAAAAAAATAATTGCGCGTCGTGAGTTGGCTCACGTTATTTATGTTTCGCGCTTCAGAACTTCCGTTAAGGGAACATAGTGAGCATTGATGCTTCCTGGTTTTCACGGTACATTGTGGGACTTTTTAGGGAGCGAACATTTAAGTGCACTGGAATGATTTTACGATTGAGACAGCCTTTAAAATGACCGACTCCTTGATCAGTGCCCTGACTACCGAACTAGGGAGCTGATTGAGACGCACCATTAGTTGAACAGATTCACAAATCAATCTTCAAACTCCTGAGCAAAATATCAGTTTGAATCCATCTCACTCATTCGGTGAAACTGACTCATTATTTGAGGAATTTTTCATAGCTTACTATTCATGAATTTATCATTGTGTTAAGAAGCAAAATTAATATTTTTAATTAATATACATTTTAATAAAATAATTTTTACTAGTATTAACACTAAAATATTATTATAATTTTTCAATTAAATATAACTATTATTGCACGGAAAGATGTAGCAATGTAAATGGATCAATGGGAAAACAAGGTCATGGGGAGCAGATGGTAAGACAGATGTAAGGTGACAATAAAAGAGGGCTGAATGACTTCAAAACATACTTGAGAGGACAAAATCGTAGACAAGAAAGCATTTTTAGTCTGTTTACTAGGTTAGGCAGAAGGGGGGTTTGTTTGGTTAGTGAGGAGCATTAATAGGACTAAAGCATCAATTCAGATAAGAACAACAGAAGTGAGAAATTGTCATCAGAAAGGAGTGGAGAAGGGATATCCACTTGTCTGTGTTGATTCCACCACCTCTGATTTAGTTTCAGGTTTGATGAAAGAGAGGACAGGACAGTCACAAAGCCAAAAACAGAGATCCCACTGCTTCATCTGGCAGTTACAACACATCATTATATTGGTCCGGCTGAGATCACAGGTACCCTACTGATTAGGTTGGTTGGTTTGGGCTATAATCAAGCAATAGCAGAACTGATGTTGATACTGATTTTCACAGCCCGAGAAAAAAAAACTATTGATAAAAAAGCCAATCACAAGAAATCCCTCAGAAATGCACTGATTGGTTGAAGAGAGTCTATGAAGGGTTGAAAACAGGAGTGTACATACCTTGCCTTATGAAAAGGCCACTGGGGTTTCAGAACATCAGACTACAACAAAGTTTAGAAAAACGAGGATCAAATTGTTCATAAGACAGGACAACATATCCAACACTCACATAATAATCCCACTTTCCGATTTAATTTCTTTTCAATATTTCAAGTTTAAGGCAAAGCTCTGCACAGCACAATAACCACAAAGACAGCCTCAGGAGATAGAGCAAGACGTCGGGGAAAGTATGAGAGAAAGACAGGCCTTTAACGTCAAGAGAGAGTTTGTATGTAGTCAGCCCAGCAGGCGTTTTCTCCTGTGCTGAAGCAGCCATCTGCTCAACGTCAAAGCTAAACAGCATGAAGCACCTTCAACACCAGTCACCAGCCAGCACCACAACCTCACACCAGCTCACCAACACACTACCAGCAGGACCAAACAGCCCAAATTTATCGTTTATACAAGTGTTGCACTCTGCCAAAGTGATGTTAACCGGCTGTGCGGGGGCCTGAAGTAACAGCAGGGAATCAGATTAACCTGCTTAGAAGTCTTATTGCATTAAAATTGTGAGAAGCTCACCTCCTCTTGTCCGATTGGCTGCCACCGGGGCTTCTGGGGAGGGTTTCGATTTCCATAGAACCTGGTGCAGAGGGTGGGGGGCTGACCACAGGCATACCAGACCAGGGAGGCCGTGTTTGGGCGGGCTGAGGAAAGATGCGTGCGGGCTGCATTTAGGTACAAAAACACTCAAAGCATAATAGCCTTATCAAACCAAACGTGAATGCATGATAAAAAAAAGATCAAGTTCAAATCAAACTAGTTAGAGATATGCAGTATATTAAGAGGCCAAATTTATGTTTAACATTTATTTATATTACTCAAATTGTGATGTGCATTTTTGCAAGTTTGGGGTTGGTAAGATATTGTAATATTTTTGGAAGAAGTCTTTTATGCTCACCAAAGCTGCATTTATTTGATCAAAAACAGAAACGCAGCAATTTAAAATAATTGTTTTAATATTTTAAAATGTAATTTGTTTTTGTCATCGCAATGCTGAATTTTGTGCAGCCATTACTCAAATTACCCAGCCATTATTGGTGCAGTAGTTTTCTTGAAAAGATTCTTTGATGAATAGAAAGTTCAAAAGAATAGCATTTCTTTGAAACAGAAATCTTTTGTAAAAATATATTTTAAAAAAAATAATTACCGACACATTTTTTATGCATCCTTGCTGAACAAAAGTATTAATTCAAAAATTCTTACTGACCCCAAAACTTTAAACAGTAATGTATGTAACTATCTTTTTTAAAGTGTTCAGACTTTTTGCATTACTGTGAGATTTCTTTAGTTTACTCATGTGCAATAATTTTCTTCAAGTTTGGAGTGAAATATGACTTGACATTTCTTTCAATGTAAGATTGAAAAAAAAAAAAAAAACATTGATAAACACTACAAAAGTATATATTTTTGTAAGGTAACTGCAAGGACCTTACCTTCGTTTCTAAGCTTGGGTTCACTCCATTATTGTGGTTACTGTGGAGAGAGAAAATGTGAGTGATATATAACCTATGTCTGGGTTTATGAGCTACTGCAGACTGACTTCAGTAGGCAGCACAAAGATGGTCCCTTTATAGAGGTGACCAGAAAACATGGCCATGTCAAACCAACACTGGATCAGCATGAGCAAAAACATTCCTGATGTTGTTTCAGCATGTGACCAGGGGGCCCCATGTTCAAAACTTTCTTTAAATTTCATCCTAAAAATATGCACAAGTTCCCTTTAGAAAACCCAGTCAGCTGAAGATTGTGCGTACATGATCAAGATCACAGGAGCTACAGTATCATTAGTCTACTGTCTGCCTGCACACGAAATCAACAGCAGTGGGTGAACAGTATTGTCATCAGACCTTTTCAAACTGGCCAATGGACCATTCTACCACCGAACTAATCCAACAGTGTCTGCCATGATATCAGAGTCAAGTGCACATCATTGATTATTGTTCTCGCGAGAAATATTTTATTCTGCAATTAAGCTTAAAGAGGAATTGTCATGCGCCTAGCACTCCTCGCTGTCATTAAAACATTCAAACGTATATCGTGCCACAGGAAATACACATATTTCTAAATCGTATCAGTCACAGCAAAGTCTTAAAAAAGTCCCTATAAATCAGCACTACAAAAGTGCTAGCACATGATGTTGTCCACATTTGCATCTTTAACTCTGAATCACAGTCCAAGTAGGGGTACTTATAAGACGTTCAGCCTGACAGCAGGTCTTTGCTGACAGACTAGTAGTGCACTTTTCCCCTGGAATAAGAATGAAGTAAAGTAGTAGTAGTAGTACTTCATATCCTATATTACATTCAAATCAAGTTAAGAAATTAACTCAAAAGACCCTAGTTATGTTTTGACAGCATGTTGGTATAAAATAAAATGTAAAAAGGCTCTGGACATTAAATCATTCATAGTTCATAAACAGTTACTATACACACAAATAGTAATACTACACACTAGTATAGAATCACGATTGAGTCCATAGAAGCGGTGAACAGCTCTGAACAGAGCGTTGGTATGCTTTCAAATGACACATACTTTGTGACTGATGTTGAAAGTGGAAGTCACCTCATCACTATACAAGAGAAAATTAAAATTCCATTTCACAATGCAGCAATGTAAAATACTTACTCTAAGGATCTGTTAGGACCTGCAGGGAAACAAACAAAAAAAGAATGAGTATTTGTATTAAGCAAGATCACATAAAGCTGAAGTCACAACAGAATTACGTGTAGCTGAAACTGTGCTGGGGAATAGGGGAAGACTCAACTATTTGAAGGAGCTGCTAAAAAACAAAAGCTGATTACATTATAAATATTTATAGGAGGCAAAATGGACAAAAAATGCTGCACAGGGACATCTGGAAAAAAAAAAGAAAAAAAGAAAAGCAATGACTGGTTCACTGAAATTCATTTGGCTATTACTTGTTGGGACCATTAAATAAATAAAAATGCCTTAAATGCCATACATGTCTTAAACCTGAGAATGCCACATTACTGAAAAGGTTGGCAGTGTTATTACATAAAAAATTAACATTTTAATCCAAAACATTGAACAGTTTATTTTCTCACCTCTGTTCTGCATGGTCCTTCTAGAATAACGGCGACTTGGTCGTCTTTCAAACGAGGCAGATCGTCTAGTTTTGTTGCCCTTAGTTGTCTGATATTCTGTCTTCCCACTTCACACAAATAAAAGAAATTAACGTCAGTTACACACGTATCTTTAAAACCTTCATGATAAATCCCTGCTGACTCGATAAGACAGCAGAAATTTACTTTTATGGGCTTAGAGTAATGAAAGTCTAAAGGCATTGGAAAGAGTAATGCCACTGTTCCTTGGAGGATAAGCAGACTAACCAGCATTAGCAAACAAATTAACAAAAAATGAGACAATCAGACACACACAGGGGGAAAATAAAGAACACATTAACATAAAAATAGGTTAATTCTTGAGCCTGGATAAGTGCGAAAATAAATGCAGGCCAAAAAAAAAGCCTGGCCAATAGGAAGCCGAACTGGACAGCGTCAAAGCTCCAGGCTGGCAGCTGGAGATAAGATGCAATTCCATAGTAAGGACACACACACATACACGTTTAAAGCAGACCATGCTACGATTTACAACTTAGCAACAGAAATTGTAAAGACAACCTATGAAAAACAAGAAGTCTTATCTCAATCCAGGCAAAAAGACAAAACATTCAACTGACCACTGGGCATGATTATAATGGGTTTATTATACTAAATACACATTACCCAAAATGCACTACTCTAACATGTGCCTCTACTGAAGCCATTGTATGAGCAAAGTAGAGATGTAATGCTTTTAAGAGCCAATCCCTAAAATTCCACAAAATTAGAGGCTGCTTTCAATAAAAGTAGTCTAAAATATATTTTGGTGGTGCTTGCCCCTGCAAAACTCATTGCTACAATGCTTGTTTTGGGTCAGCACCAAGACATTACCATGCAGTTGCTTAAGTTCAGTGTGAGTAGTTTTAGTGTGTGCTAAGTTTCTAAGTCATTGTCCTATGTCTGTAGAATTTATTTTCCCTGTTTTACTATCTGCCAGACACTCATAATGGATGAATGATTAATGAACTGTAGAAAAACTCACCTGTATCTGAAACGTGAGCCCATTCTGATGAACCCGGAGCGGGCTGAGCTTTTCTGGACGGGGCCACGTAGGCGGAAGAAGGCATGGTGCTCTATGGCACACTTCCACAGATGCTTGCAGGCTTTCGGATGGTCCATGCGGAAGACGAACGTGTGTTCTTGCTCTTTCCCCTACGGCAGAGTACAAAATGTAAGAGCAATGTACTATTAATTCATCCATTGGTTTGACAAAATAAGCACAGAATGAATGGTTTAAGAATGGAGAATGCATAAACAAATGTAAACTCAAGAACATGCTGAGAATGATGTTGAGAACATGTAGGCTCAACCTTCAGGAAAGGTTTTCACTAGATTAGACTCTTTTGTTACATAATTAACAGAAACTTATTTGGGCTAGACAGAGTTATCTTTAAGGGTACACAAAAAGCTCAGTAGCCATTTAGCTATTATTTCTGAGTGCTACTAGTGCTGCAATTTAAAGAAAATTTCTAATTGTGATTTTTATGATAAAAACTGCAGTTGTGATTTGCGAAAAATGTTTTTCTTTTTTCTTAAAAAAAAAAAAAAAAGCTCCAGGTTTTCTGTGGTTGTTTGTAAGGCTCTACAATTTAGCACAAAAAAGTTTGATTGTATATCATAAATATAAAAAAACAAATTTAATTTTTACCATAGCTTTCATTTTGGCAAAAACAAAACAAACAAAAAAAACCTTCTCTTTTGTTGACAACAGCTGGTTTATAAGTGCTTTTCATAAAGATGGTTAACGCATGTTGCGTTCCCAAATATTTTGTAAGCAGTTTACTGCAAAACGAGTGGCTCCAAGACACTGAAAACACTAAATCATGAGCTGAATGTGTGTAAATTAACACAATGCAGGGCTTCACTCTGAAACATGAAGAGCATGTATTTAATTAATTTGCTGCCTTTGCAACTGATAGCAAAGACAGAAAAAAAGATACAGCTAGAAAATACCAGTTGCTCAATCTGCTCTATCTAAGCAAATCAAAGACTGTCTAAGACTTTTATCAGCAGTTCAACTTCAAAGACCTATGGAGTCTGGGGGACTCAGTATGCCAGTGTTGGGAAAGTTCACTTTCTACATGAACTAGTTCAAAGTTCAGTTCACAAATTTTAAAATTAACTAGTTCAGTTCATAGTTCATAGGCAAAATTTTGAACTAAGTTCACAGTTCCAAAAATGAACTAGTTCATAGTTCTTTTTTTCCATGTTCCTGCGAGATATTATTTTTCAAAATGATTGCCACAGCCCATATAGAACCACAGACAATTATTTTATCAGTTTTAACACTGAAGCTATGCGTCAGATTTTTCCCATCCTCACCGACCTTGTCCTAAAACTCATTTAAATGATCATACGACGCCTCCATGCTGCTTTTTGTTTTGATTTGTAACGTAAGTGATGAGTCGTTCATGAACGATCCATTCATTGCGTCTGTCACGTGACAAATGAACGAAAGACTCGGAAGGTAAAGTAATTATTTATGTTCCCTGTAAACGATTTTTGACTGCATTGATTTCTTAATTCAGAATATGATCAAGATTGCGTAGGTGGATGTGTTCTGGGAATTTGCCAGTTAATAGTATAACATTTAAAGCCCCTTAAATGAACAAAATGACTCAAAGAGATTTGTTCATTTTGATGAATGAGATCGAGCAAGAGAGTCAGTAGACACTGGTGGCTGGTGTTGCCAGATTGGGTGTTTTTTCCGCTACATATTAAGGCCGGTTTAGGGTGTGTTTTAGGGCTGAAACGATTAGTCGACATTGTCGACAACGTCGACAATAAAAAATTGTCGACAAATATCTTTGTTGTCGAGTAGTCGTCTGATCCCACGTGACCTAATGTAAGGGCCTGCAATATCGCGATTTGACCGCTACGGCGCTGTAGCGCTAGAGTGTAATGCAGCCGTTACAAATGCTATTGCGGTAGAAGAAAACACAGCGCGAATTATGACGGAGTGCAAACGAATCCGAACTAGCAAGGTGTGTAAAGTTTCACAAAACTATCGTATGCAATACATGCAAGGCGTAACTTGCTTTTCACGGGAGCACAACATGCATGTTAAAGCACTTAAAGAGGAAACACACCGGCACAAGACGAGCCAGTGAGAGGTGAATGTTCTCCAGCTGAAGCTAAATAACTAGCAGTAAATCTCTTTTTAGAGAATGCAATACTACTAATAGCAATAATATTAACAATAATAATATAATTACAGTAATGTGATGATTTATTTTTGCATAGAATAAAGCTTGATCGAGCTTAGGAGTCAGGGCTGTTTTTATTATTGTAGCTCTATTAGGTAACGTTATTACAGTATTATCCCTTGCCTGTATTTTGTTACATATTCATGAAGACTTACAAAAGGAGATGTTATGAAGAATATCATGTCAGTTATTTTTTTATACTGTAAATTAAAAGGTGAATGAGAATGTCTCTGTCAGCTCAGCTCAATTGTCATATCAATAAAAAAAAAATTCTTATAATAATTGTTTGCAGTTTAAGTGTGTCTGTAATGCAGCTGATAATTTTTTTTGTTTATTTTTTTCTATTTAAAGTGAACAGAATATTTAACCAATGTTGCTTAGAGAGCATTTGTGTGTGATTTGAGTTGGACAGAAATCTGAAAACTTAAATAGAATGACCTGTTTAGTTGCTCAAAGTTCATTAAAACAACCATTTCAAAAGCTGAAGTGATTTTTTTATATATATATTATAGTTAGAATATGTATAACTCAGTGTTTTAGCTAATTGAAAAGGCTGAATAATCGTTCCAAAAGTACTGATTAGTCGGCGAAATAATCGATGAATAGTCGATTAATCGTTCTAATAATCGTTAGATTAGTCGATTATCAAAATAATCGTTTGTTGCAGCCCTAGTGTGTTTTAGCCGGGTTTTCGACTAGAAGGCTCTAAAGAAATCAGGCACTCTACTGAATAAAGTTAAACTGAGAGAGCGTGCCGTTCACAGACACCAGAATGAACGAGTTCACGGTAACGTTTATCAGGCAGAAATACAGTACGTTCAGTTCACGTTCACCCAAAATATGAACGAGTTCATGAACTATCGTTCAATGAATGCGTTCAGGCACAATACTGCAGTATGCAGTAATCAATGACATACACCTCAAGGAGAACTTGTACAATCGCATACAAAGACTACTAATTGCATCCTATGGGGATACCTTTCTATGACAAACATCATTTTATTATGGTCACAATCAACTGGATGAATTAATGCTGGAAATAATTACAACAGACTTCCAGACTCAACAGAACCCCATAATGCAATGCACCAAACCCAAGCCCCCATCAAAATACATTTTTGTTTGCTGTCTGACATCATTATGTGTCATGACTGAGTAGTCTCTATCCTCATTCACAGCTCCAGTGCTTTATAAAGTGTGTAGTGCTTCAGATGCCAGGCATGCCTAACTCCTCGTGCTGGAGAGACGCCAACAGTCTCATCAAGAACACACACACAGAGTGGAGCGAGTAGGACCCGGGTGGTGGGGTTACACAAAGACCCATACCTCACGTTGTTTTATTGCAGATTGCATTTATCAGAAGTGGTCACAGGAGATTTAAGATGCATGTTAATACCAGCTATACACCAAACTGAGTGCATACTATTTTCAATCACCCCTCACAAGCAGATCATGCGTCAACTGTATGTGTGTGCGAGATGTTTCATTACCTCTTCTGTCTCCTGCATTACCTGTTCATCATCCTCCACTACCACCAGGGTGAGTTTGCTCTTCTTAAAGTCCAAACGTGTGATCTTGGGCCTGTGCAGACAACCGGTTTGCTTTAGATAAAATGGCCATTGTCACTACATTTACTGAAGTATGACAGAACAGTTAGACAGGTCTCCAGACTAACTTCTATAGATTCTACAGATCCAAGCCACTAAGTTCTACAGATGTTGGCGCAAGCACCTGATTTGGTAATGCTAGGGGAAAATTTATCATAAAGTTAATTTAATCATTAAATTACTATTGTTTTGCATTAATAAGTGTAGTTACTAATAATATTAGATGTTTGAAATTTAACAATAAAGCATTGAGCTTGAATTGATATGCAGATAAAATGAACTTTTATTAACAACAGTAATGTGCAATAACCAAATTTTTATAGGGAAAATTTAAATATTCTACTCTTAATAAATGTACCATTGTTGTTCTATAATTATCATAGACAGTATATAAACTGGACACAGCGACCACATAGGTTTCAACGGAGAAAAGTGAAGCAAATTAGAAGCACTCATTTCCTGATTGCCGAACGAACTGCGCAGACTCAAACTGAGCTTGACGACGTGGATGTGACGTGAGCAACCTGTCTGACAGTTGTAAGTCTTCTATGAGCTTTTTCAAGAAAAATCTGAATCATTCCCTTCCGAATCTTGCAGAGATGAAGAGTGTGAGTAGGATCTGTCCATGAGCTAGGAGCAGGAGCAACTTTATGATTCTCTATGGGCTTCTCCCTTGACTTTATGCCTCCACGTCCCCCCGATTGACTGCGAGCTTCTCCTCCTGTCTCTACGGTAATTTCCAGAGAGTCGCGTGGTTATGATGCAATCGTTAGCCTGTTTTTACAAAAACTGCTTCTGCGGGGCCATAACGTAAGATACAAGGTAATGGAGCATTTTATACATTGTCGTGTTTCTTTAGAAATTAATAATGGACAAATGGAGTCTTTAAACACCTCAGATGTAAAGTTATTCGCTGTCAAAGTGACGCCAAAATGAATGGGAGTCAATGGAATGCTAACAGCAGGTGATGGTCTGCTAATCAATGGCAGCCGCCGGGGGTGGTACGGAAATCGAGAGCTCGATTACCCCCCTGAATATTATAGACGGCCTTTTATTGCTCTAAGCTGATAAAATGTTTTTTTTTTAATGTTAAACCCACTCAACTATTTCAGAAAAAAATATTTATTTTGGTAAATGTAAAAATCCGCTTTGGTGCTGCTAGTGGTGAAGAAATGACACACTGCAGCTATAAAGATCTGGTGAGGGACCACTTACCAAAAGAACAGGCCAATCTTAGTTTCCCCCTCAAACACAAGCACACCAGTGGGGGTCAAACCCAGGCTGTATTCATTTCCGTCACGTGCCTGGAGGACGAGGTAACAAAGAACAGATAAGTTTCTAGATATATCTGGATTGAAGAGAGCCCCCCTCAAGATCCTGATTTTAACAAACTCTTGCATGCTTTAAAAATGCATACCTTGACCATATGCATGTCCACCCCATACATCTCCAGCCATTTGGCCTTATTCAGGTAGTTTATCTCAGCTTGGGCTGGAGTCTGGCCCCTGCGACACCAGCAAATGAACAGGGTAAAACAAAATGTAAAGAAAATGAAACAACCCGAGCTGCTGCACATCTGCTGCCGATTACAGCTGGTCGAGGTTACAGTGATGAGTCATAAATCACATATGAAGTGTTCAGGGTCAACAGTAGAGCTTTGGTTGAGTAGACAGGAGAGATCCAGGACGAGTCAGAGGTGATGACCTACACATTGACATTCATCCACCTGCTTTAAATTTAGATTTCCTCTTTAAGCACAGACTTAAAAGGAGTCATAATGTGCAACTAGGAGGTATGTTTTTATAGACTGAGCTCTCATTTATACCTGCACTCCTTCCAGGCATTGTAGATGTCTACTTCCATGTCTTCCGTCTGGTTTGGCGTGAAACGAAATTCTGTCACCAGGTCAAGTCCGTGCTCGGCAGGGTCACAATCCCCCAGTTCAGCTGAAAGATACAAATACTACAGATCAGCAACAAAGTTTGTAGGATTTAGCTGATTTTTATACGAGTATAAAAAATGAGTTATCAGGACTGAATGCTCCATCATGGCTCCATCATGATCTGTACCATTTTTGAAGAAAATAATTGCAACTGATCGCAGATTTTGTTGTCATGTACAACTCAGTTCAAACAGCAGCTATGGTGGTGAAATTATAAAGATATCATGATTAGAGAGAACCAGGACAAATCATTCTCTCCAACAGATAAACCACATGACCCTCAAAACTTGAGATTACAAGACCGTGTTACTAAAACAGCTCAAATTAAAAAAAGAAGAAAAAAAAAAAAAACGCTAAAGGCCAGCAGAGTATTGTGCATTTATGTAGAAGATCAGAGCACAGTTGGAAGAGGGGGATTATAAGCCCTTGCTTTCAGACCCACACTAATGAGCCGTCATTTACTTTTCAGAATGAAAGAGAAATCTTTCAAAAACATTGTCACGTAATGATGAAAACTCAGCTTTGCCATCACAGGAATAAATTACACTTTAAAATATTTTAAAATAGAAAACAATAATATTTCACATTACATTTTACAGTCTTTTTAATCAAATAAATGCAGTCTTGATTGGCATAAGAGACTTTCAAAAACAACAAAATCTTACCAACCCCAAACTTTTGAACAGTAGTATAAATCATAGTATTTCTGAACTGATTTAAAAAACATTAATTTCTGTCACTTACCCTGTAGAGCATACGCAGCCAACTCCACTGCTGTGTCAAACGAGCACTCCAACCTAGATTAAACAAGATGATCAAAGCATATTTACTAAAAGTCTTCATAAAAAGCATTTTACAAAGTGTTTCGTTACAGTGAGAAATTTATCACAGATTCTGTTACATGTAAAAGGTTTTTGCTGCAATGCCCTTTATACCACTGATTGCATAGTTTAGAAATACAATTTTAAATTCTAAAATCAGTGGCAGAAAGAAAAAAAACAATATAACCAGTATATAATGGGGCCACTGTATGTTTAAGAATGGAAATGTGTCAGTACAGACAACCAATTGCTCAAAAATACATAAACCTTTAAAATAAATAATAGTAATAATAATTAGACAAATGTGAGGATGCTTTGACATTTAGGACACAATTCGAAACAACTTCACTTACTTTCCACTGAGAATGTCCTGCTTTAACTGTAGTACAAAAAGGTATCTACAAGAGATAATGAACATAAACGAAATGAGCAAAACAACTGAGTGAATATTTAGTTTGTTAATGGTATAAACAGCTGATGAACCTTGTTAGCTCTTCGTGTAAGTTGTTGGGCTCTGAGGAGTAGAACTTTACTCTCATGTGGAGGCAATATGGTGGCCCGACTGAAACAAGGCACAAGGCAGAGAACATAATAGACACGTCAAACAAAGCAAAATGGCTTGTGTACAGCTTTTTGTGGTATAAAAAGTTAATGATAAAGATTGCAGAATAGAAATGGAATTTCAGGATGAACGTCATTCTAGTGATGAGATAAAGAGTTTCCATTTCATGGTTCATTATTAGCTGCCCTTCACATACACAGTTAAGCATTAACCTTATACAAACAGTTATTTCTGAGATTACTCAGGAAGACTAACTAAAAATGTTGCTCTATTCCAAAACATTGTGAGCTTCTTACCTAGATAGTGCAATACAAGGCTGTCCACAAGGTTTTGAAACAGAGTTTCTGAGTGAATAGCCATGTATCAAGTGTATCAGGCCTCTATCATATCATTAATCAAAGCACCCTTCACAATGTTGCTTATATAATCAAAACATCATTTCACAAAAAGTGAGTTCAGCAGGAAAACAACATTTTACTTACTTTTGACTTGTTTTTTGATGCTTTTGGTGACATCAAGCCAATGCTGTAAAATGTAAAATAAATAAATGAAATGCGTCACTTGTTTGGGAATATGGAAAACCTTTAATTTTGTGCATAAATCACTAACATTTAACAACATGTCAGATTAAAAAAAAAAAAACTTTTTTAAATTTTTGGCCAAATTGTTAGTGAGTAATAAAATTTTCATACACACTAGAAAATTCTGTCCTGCCTATTGAAATGGGCTGCTATAATGGGGTGATGCATGAACAATGTGGAGGGAGGGAGGGAGGGAGGGAGGGAGGAGACTCATGCTGATGGAAGAATATAGTGTCTCAATCTCTCCCACACATTCCTCACATGCTCTTCCCTCCCTCTTTCCATTCTATGCAAGACTCTGCACTAGCCTGAGTTCTGTCTGCTGCTCTTTAGCATATTTTATATTTTATCACTCTTAAAGTTACAGAAGTGTCAATAATGAAAGTTTTTAGAATGTGCTGAAGTTCTTTTTATTCAGTTGAACAGAAGTTAATAAATTGTGACTATTTATTTTGCAAAAGAAACCATCAGAACAGTTAAAGCAAATGAAACTGCATAAAAATGGCAATGTTTAACAAATGTGATTAAGGAAAAGCTCCTGATTTTCAGTGATTGTAGATGAAAGCGTTGTTACTGCACAATGTAAGCAGGGAATGCACCAAATCTAGAATGCTCCTGAAATTTAGCTAGGTACGGCAAAAACAGCATCCAAAACTGTCAGGAATTTTGGGAGTTGTGTTTGACTCAAACCAAATCATGAAGAACACCTAGTAATGAGGACTGCCATACAACATCAGGCAATGTGTTCAGTCTTGATGATCATAGGAATAGATGTTAAACTCTTCTTGTCTCATTTCACTGGCTGCCAGTCGCTGCTCGCATCAAGTTTAATACACAAGGTTTAGTAACCCCCCTACCTACAACTAACTCCCCTGAAAAATCTACTGTAGTATCCTTTATTTTTAAGCAGCTTGGATAACAGTGTGCAATAAATGAATAAAAGCAAAAAGTAAATCAACGAAGTCTTTTACTAGTAATTCACCGAAATGAAATTTCTGGCCCGAAACCGAAAATTAAGGATGCATTTGGCCAAAAACAGTATTTTTTTTTTTGTATAATTGTATTAATATTAGACTTTTTAATTCATTTCATGAATTGTACCTATACACATCAATTAAAACTTTCAGAAAATGAAAAAGTTTATTTAATAATCAATTAATTAAAGGTAAAGTATGTAGTTTCTGAAATTTTAATTTCTAAAAATATAATGAATATGTAGCCTAATACAGCACGCTGCGCTCTATAGATATTCATCTAGCTAACTAAAGATATGGACATTGCATGGCTTTCCTGATGTAAATGTAACATTACATTGACATATTCTAATAGGGCTGTGTATAGCCAAGAATCTGGCAATACGATATGTATTACGATACAGGGGTTACGATACAATATATTCATTGCCAAACCGAAGTGTCTCATATCTTCTAAACAATAAATTATACAGCATTTATTTTTAATATAAATTAATACAAATATTAGTTTTTTTTAATGCAGTATATGTAATTTAAAAATAGCCAGATTAGTATCTGGTTTACAGAAATAAATAAAATCAAATGTCATACCATAGTATACCCACTAGATGCCTGTATAGGTCTATTTTTAAACAGGGTTGTTCAAATTCTTGTTGTTGAGAAGAGTATTTTTAAACATAATGATTTACTTTTATTAGGTATTGCATTTGGGTGTATATTTAGAAATTATCAAAGACTACTTATGGTCAGATGTTATTTTTTTTGTTTAAAGGTGCACTGTGTAATTTTTAGTGGCATCTAGTGGTGAGGTTGCGGATTATTCAGTAAAACAATATTTTATTGCGAACATTATTGTTACTTGTTCATCATTGAGTCAGTGTTTTATTTGCTGACTTCAGCTAGCTCTTTTACACAAAGAAAAACAGTGACGAAATGCGTTTGTCCATTTAACCCTCTGATGGTTTATGGGGTCTTTTGGGACCCCAAATGACTTTTACTCAAATTAAAAAAAATGTTCCGTTTGTCCAAATGGTATGAAACCTTCTACGGCTCTTAACACTTTCTAGATCTACAAAAAAAAAAATAAAGTGGAATGATATCTGTTTTTATGTTAGCGTGACAAAAATTGTGACACTCGTGGTCTTCGGGGTCTCTGGAGACCCCGCAATCAAAATAGACAAAATTCATCATCAAAATCAGAAACAACGCAGAACACATCGACAGAAATGACAGAAATAAAGTGGCACACTTCCACCAATGCAAAAAACATCCACAATGCTAAATTATATTGCTCACAACACACGTGTACACACACACACACACACACACACACACATATATAGAGGAATACATTTTTGAGACTATAAAAACTGTTCTCTTATCATTTGTAAAATAAAATCATCCAAAATGCAGTACCACCACAAAAATAAATTGGTGACACTGACACAGGCTCCTGTCTGCCTCGCTGCCTGCTGTGAGTGTGTTTGTTTGATTCGGTGCGATAAGCTCCGTCTTAGCCATATATTTCTTTGTTTTGAACCATCATTTTACTACCATTTCTAGTTGTTTATACTACTACATTTTACCCAACATCTCAGATTAACCTGACATCGCTAGCTTTTGTTATTAGTACTACTAGCACAAAACGCTAGTAATTCGCTAGCCTGAAACGCGCCACCCGTGCGCTCAGCTATTTTATTTATTTATTTTTCTCTCGCGCGTCCGCGCCTTTGAGTTCATAAAAAGCTCAGGTGAGTAAGAATCACTCAACAAACACGGTGAGTAATGTCTTGTCCTGTTATTGTCACTTGCACTTCATGTCACATGTTTAGTATAGGCTTCTCTGTCGACAATATAGGATTTATATGTGATAAATGTAAGGAGACAGTTAGGTTGACAGAGAAGATTTCAGAATTAGAAACACGCATCCAAACTTTAATTGAGGATAGTAAGAGTGCTAGTGCTTTAGATGTTTTGGATGCGCATAGAATAGTGAACACTTTACATGAGTCGGTTCTGGCTGAAGTAGAGCCTGTGCAGCCGGGCAAATGGGTGACAGTGAGGGATCGCTCTAGTCGCGGATCTAAAAACCACTCTTCCGTTCCGATTACCATAACAAATCGATTTGCCCCGCTCAGTGAAACACCCACTGAGAATGATTGTGCCCTAGTTATTGGCGATTCTATTACACGGAACGTGAAAATAGAGACACCAACCACCATAGTCACATGTTTGCCGGGAGCCAGAGCGCCTGACATCAAAGCAAATTTAAAAGTGCTGGCTAATGCTAATCGTAAATTCTCTAAGATCATTATTCATGTCGGCACTAATGATGTTCGACTCCGCCAGTCGGAGATCACTAAAATTAATATTAAAGAGGTGTGTGAACTTGCAAGTACGATGTCAAGGACTGTAATTTGCTCTGGCCCCCTTCCTGTTCGCAGGAGTGATGAGATAGTTAGTAGATTGTGTTCGCTTAACGGTTGGCTGTCTAAGTGGTGTCCGCTTAATAATATAGAATTCATAGACAATTGGAAAAGTTTTTGGGGCAAACCTGACCTGTTGAAAAGAGATGGTATTCATCCCTCCTGGGATGGTGCTGCTCTTCTCTCTAGTAATATGGCTCATAGTCTTAGAGCTCAAACATGACAATCTGGGGCTCAGGTCAGGAAGCAGACAGACTGGCTAAACCGACTGTCTGCTAGCGGCCTCTCGTCACCAAGGTCAGATAAATCCCATCACATAGAGCCTCTTTCACCTAGATATCATCATATAGAGACTGTGTCTGTTCCCCGAATTTGGAAATCCAAAAAACGTTTAAACCCAACTAAGGTTAAAAATTTAATTGATGTTCAACAAATAAAAAACAGCTATAATACAGATGAGCAAATGCTAAAGCTTGGGTTGCTGAATATTCGATCGCTTACTTCAAAAGCACTCATTGTTAATGATATGATTTCAGATAATAACCTAGATGTGCTGTGTTTGACAGAAACCTGGCTAAAACCAAACGATTACATTACTTTAAATGAATCAACCCCGCAAGATTACTGTTATAAACATGAGCCTCGTCTGAAACGCAAAGGGGGTGGTGTTGCTGTAATCTATAGTAATAGTTTCAAAACCACTAAGAAATCCAGTTTTAAATATAATTCTTTTGAAGCATTGGTGCTTAATGTAAAAATATATAGTGTAAACGATAAATCACGTTTGAGATTTGTGCTGGCTACTGTATACAGGCCACCAGGGCACCATACAGACTTTATCAAAGAATTTGCGGACTTTCTATCAGAATTAATATTGACTGCAGATAAAGTACTAATTGTTGGTGATTTTAATATACACATCGATAATGAAAAAGATGCATTGGGATTGGCATTTAAAGACATTGTAAATTCAATTGGAGTTAGACAACACGTGTCAGGACCTACTCATCGTCGTAATCATACTCTAGATCTAATATTATCACACGGAATAGATGTGGATGCCGTTGAAATTCTGCAGCAGAGCGATGACATCTCAGATCATTATCTAGTCTCGTGTAATTTGCATTTAGCCAAGGCTGCAAAGCCGACTCCGTGTTTCAAATATGTGAGACCTATCACTTCTGCTACTAAAGATTGCTTTATTAATAATCTTCCTAATCAGTTTCATCATCTCAGCATCTCAGATAGCTTAGAAGAACTAGATATTACAACAGAAACGTTTAACTCTCTCTTTTCCAGCACTTTAGACACAGTTGCTCCGTTGCGCTTAAAGAAGATTAAAGAAAATAGTCCAACGCCGTGGTACAACGAGCACACTCGGGCCCTTAAGAGAGCAGCCAGAAAAATGGAGCGCAACTGGAAGAAAACAAAACTAGAGGTATTTCGCATTTCATGGAAAGAGAGCTCAATTACTTACAGAGAGGCTTTAAAAGCTGCTAGGTCTGCTTATTTTTCAACCCTATTAGAAGAAAATAAACATAATCCTAGGTATTTATTTGAAACGGTGGCTAAACTAACGAAAAATAAAGCTTCAAGCACCGAAGTTTCCAAGCAACACAGCAGTAATGACTTTATGAACTTCTTCACTTATAAGATTGATAATATCAGGGACAAAATTATAACTATGCAACCGTCTACTACAGTATCGCATCAGGCAGTGCATTGTAGTCTCCCTGAGGAAAAATTTGATTCATTCGTTGCTATAGGAGAGGAAGAATTTACTAAACTCATTAAATCATCTAAATCTACAACATGTATGTTAGACCCTATACCGACTAAGCTACTGAAAGAAATACTTCCAGAGGTCATAGATCCTCTTCTTAATATCATTAATTCGTCTTTGTCTCTAGGATACGTACCAAAAAACTTTAAGCTGGCTTTGATTAAACCGCTTGTTAAAAAAACGCAACTTGATCCTTCAGAATTAGTCAATTACAGGCCGATCTCGAATCTACCTTTTCTGTCAAAGATATTAGAAAAGGCAGTATCCTCACAACTGTGTTCCTTTCTTGAAAGAAATGATATCTGCGAGGATTTCCAGTCCGGATTTAGACCGTACCATAGTACCGAAACAGCTCTCGTTAGAGTCACAAATGATTTGCTCTTATCATCCGATCGTGGTTGTATCTCTCTATTAGTGTTACTCGATCTTAGCGCTGCATTTGACACCATCGACCACAACGTTCTTTTAAATAGATTAGAACATTATGTTGGCATTACAGGAAATGCACTAGCATGGTTTAAATCATACTTATCTGACCGTTATCAGTTTGTAGCAGTAAATGATGAGATGTCTCATCGATCACAGGTTAAGTATGGCGTACCACAAGGCTCAGTATTAGGACCGCTGCTGTTCACTCTGTACATGCTACCCTTAGGAGATATCATTAGGAAACATGGAATTAGCTTTCACTGTTATGCTGACGATACTCAGCTCTATATTTCTTCAAAACCTAACGAAACTTATCAATTCACAAAATTAACGGAATGCATAGCGGATATAAAAAATTGGATGACTTGTAATTTCCTACTTCTAAATTCTGAAAAAACAGAGTTTCTAATTATTGGACAAAAAACTTCCTCACGTAATAATCTAGAATACTGTCTAACACTTGATGGCTGCTCTGTTAAGTCTTCGTCGTCGGTTAGGAACCTGGGTGTGCTCTTTGATACCAATCTTTCATTTGAAAGTCACGTGTCTAGTATCTGTAAAACTGCATTTTTCCATCTTAAAAATATATCTAAATTACGTCATATGCTCTCATTGACAAATGCGGAACAATTAGTTCATGCGTTCATGACCTCAAGGCTAGATTATTGTAATGCTCTACTGGGTGGTTGCCCTGCACGCTTAATAAACAAACTACAGCTGGTCCAAAACGCAGCAGCTCGAGTTCTTACCAGAACCAGGAAGTATGACCATATTAGCCCGGTTCTGTCAAAACTGCACTGGCTCCCTATTAAACATCGCATCAATTTTAAAATATTGCTGATTACTTACAAAGCACTGAATGGTTTAGCTCCGCAGTACTTGAGCGAGCTCTTAACGCATTATAGTCCGTCACGTCTATTACGATCTCAAAATTCCGGCCAGTTGATTATACCTAGAATATCAAAATCGACTGCTGGCGGTAGATCCTTTTCCTATTTAGCACCAAAACTCTGGAACAGTCTTCCTACCATTGTCCGGGAAGCAGACACACTCTGTCAGTTCAAAGCCAGATTAAAGACACATCTCTTTGACCTAGCTTTCACATAATACATTATAGACTTCTATAATTTAATGTTATGCTGCATAGATTAGGTCAGCCGGAACCGGGAACACTTCCCAAAAATCCTGATGTACTCGTTACATCACGAGAAGAATGGCATCTACGCTAATTTTAGTGTCTGTGTTTATCCCAAGGTTTTTCCTGCAGCCTGCCGGATCCAGGCCGTATCCAGATCTGACGAAGGACCTTCACCTGGACCGATGACAACGCAGTGCTGAAGTGCCAACTAGTCTCTCCCTATGGAGGATCCCACTACCACTCTACAGATAAGGCGTTGTCGGGGAAATTCGTCTTGCGGTCCTACCCCAAAGCAACAAATAAAATTCCTTATCAAAATTTATAAGGAAAAACAAGTATTTTGTTTAGGCTTGGCTTGTAGGGAATTCCAAACCTCCGTATATTCAAACGCACATAACTATAGAACCCATTCTAAATGCGCATGTGACCGCCATCAGCGTTTCTCACAGGTTCGCGTTTAAAGTCTGTGTAGAGAGAATGGTGTCGTCTTAGCGGCCCCTAATTTAATAACAAATGATCATTGCGACGGAACCAAATCAATTAAAACTAACTTTAGATGGAAATAACTTAACTCTGCTGTAAAGCCGAAACAATCTCTGTTACCTTAAATTATACGCTTATCTCTGTAAAGCTGCTTTGAGACAATCTACATTGTTAAAAGCGCTATATAAATGAAGATGACTTGACTTGACTTGACATTGAAAATGTGCACACACACACACACACACACACACACACACACACACACACACACACACACACACACACACACACACACACACACACACATTTGTAAGGCTATAATGTCAAATAAAATCATCCAAAATGCAGATCCAACACAAATATAAAGTGGTGACACTGACACTGACAATGTGTACTCACACACTCTCTCTCTCTCTCACACACACACACACACACACACACACACACGCGCGCGCACACACACACACACACACACACACACACACACACAACATTTGTAAGGCTATAATTTGTCAAATAAAATTATCCAAAATGCAGTACCACCACAAAAATAAATTGGTGACACTGACACATTGAAAATGTACACACGCACACACACACACACACACACACACACACACACACACACACACACACACACACACACACATTTGTAAGGCTATAATTTGTCAAATAAAATCATCCAAAATGCAGAACCAACACAAATATAAAGTGGTGACACTGACATCGACAATGTGTACTCGCACACTCTCTCTCACATACACACACACACACACGCACGCACGCACGCACACACACACACACACACACACACACACACACACACACAGGAACATTTGTAAGGCTATAATTTGTCAAATAAAATCATCCAAAATGCAGTACCACCACAAAAATAAATTGGTGACAGACACATTGAAAATGTAACACACACACACACACACACACACACACACACACACACACACACACACACACACACACACACACACACACACACACACACACACACACACACACACACACACACAGGAACATTTGTAAGGCTATAATTTGTCAAATAAAATCATCCAAAATGCTAAACCACTTCAAATATAAAGTGGTGTGGTGACACTGGCACATCGACAATATGTACTCACACACTCTCTCTCTCTTTATCTCTCAAACACACACACACACACACACACACACACACACACACACACACACACACACACACACGCAATTGTGTGTGTCTAGAATCTAGAATTAGATTAAAAATAAATGATTGAAATAAATGATAAAATCTTAAGACTCCAACATTTCTCTTTGTAACATTTTGTTCAGGTTTGATTCTAATCATAATGTAACATTATTGAAAAACTGGGGGGGGTTTTGGTACAAAAAAATGCTAAACTTTGACAAAAATATTTTATTTTTGTTATAATTGTGATTTTATAATATTTAGATATGAATCCAACTGAATCCAACTTGTGAAAAGATATCTTTCAGGTAGTCTAATAGCAAATAGCATATACTGGAGCTCTATAGCCATCTAGTGGTTAAAATTATTATTTTTTATTTTAAAACTGCATTTTCCAAAAAATGGGCAAAAATGTTACATTAAACCATTTAAAATCATCCATGTTATCCCAATGAATGAAAGTTAGAAATCTGGGTCTTTTATAAAGTGAATTTTACATCAAATGCTGTTTTTTTGTAAAAAGGCTATTTAAATATTTATTTATTAATTTATTTATAGAAATTTAAAAAATATCATAAATTCTCCAAAAACTGCACAAATGTTGAGTAAAAACATTAACAAACAGAATAAAATTACATTTGTAAAAAAAAAAAACTATTATCTTGTTACAAAATTAAATGTTATTTTCTGGGGTCTCTAGAGACCCCAAAACCCAGAGTGTAGACATAAATAAAGACCATCAGAGGGTTAAGGCTACTGTAGAAACATGTCGGTGCAAAATGGCTATTTCAATGTAAGGGGATCCGCGGTGTACGTAGATAGAAATGGCTCATTCTAAGGTAATAAAAAAACATAACGGCTCATAATGTAAGGTCTTATACACCACTGAAACATAGTTATGTATATGATATTGCATTTCTGTCAACAGATCCTCCTAAATATTACACAATGCATCTTTAAAATGTTGTTGAATCATCTGGCTCCACTACTGGAATACACCTCGTGCTTCGTTTCTAAATGAATTCAATGATTCAATGGCCCATTCATAAAGAGAGCCATTTATATAATTCCTGAATGAATCAGCTTTTGAACAAATCAAATGAATGACTCAATTACTTATTCATTTAGACATTTATCGCCACCTACTGGCAGGTTTAGAGTATCACTTCATTAAAAAATAATTCCATATTTTGGGGTTAGTTTGCCAATTTTTTTTAATCTGTTTATTTACATTTACTGTTTCAAATCTGGATGACTTACTTTCATTTGTGTAAAATAAAAGATGATATTTAACTGTATATAACTGAATTTAACTGTTTTGGTCTGTAAACATATCTAAAAAAAAAAAAACAGCTTCTGAAAAAAGTGTGGCCCTTTGTAGCCTAAAAGTTTGTGTGTGCTAAATTCTGTTGAATCAAATAAAATATTTCTTTCTAAAGCTACTTTTTGTAATGTTTATTTCTCATTTAACACAATAATTTCTCAGCCAAATTTGATGTGAGATTAATTTGATATATTTAATACAACGCTTCATACAAAATAGATTGTTAGTAATAAACATGAAATTATCATAATAATCAAAGCAAATTTTGCATCCACTTTCAAGAAATCCTTTCGCTCTTACCGGGACTTGGGCAGAATCCATGAAGCGCAGTCCAAAGTAATCTTTCTCGACAACGTCCAGGTGATACATGATCTGCTCAAATAGCTCTGCACCTTTGGCTTTTTTCTGGAGAGAGAGAGAGAGAACATGATTTAAATCCTAACAGTCAATAGTGGGTTTCAGGCGTTTAAACTTATATTATGTAATATTAAGTATTTACGCAGCTTCATTTGTTATTGTCAAAAAATCTAAAGCAAAAACTTCAGGCCGTGTGTCCACCAAAGCATTTTTTCCCAAGGCTAGTGTATTTTCCCATTTGTTTTCAATGGGAGCGCTGCGTTTTTTAAAACACCAGCAGCATAACGAGGTGCTGTCTATTTCACACTGAGTTGAAGAGTTGAAGATTGTTCAACTTTGGGTAAAATGCAGAGCTCATCACAGTCACTTTTTACCCAGCCGTCCAATCACAGTGGAGGAGGAGCGGGACAAATACAGCACTGACCAACCGCCACATCCTGCTTGTACAACGCCAACAGATGGCATCAACAAGCATAATAACGGGACAAAATAATTTAAAACAAGAGCCAGAGAAAATAGACATTGCTTTGAAATTTTTAATATAGAAACAATACAGAAACAAACTATTTGTGATACTAGTAACACTTTCGTGGATATTCCGTATCAGAGCAATCAAAGTGTCTCAACTGAAAAAAAAAAAAAAAAAACCCTGCACTGCCGAAATGTTCTCAGGCGTCGACAGCTAGGCGTTTCCAGCAGGGTGCCTAGCGTTTTCTGCTGGCTAAAAACACTTTGGTGGAGACACGGCCTTAGATCCTTGGAATCAGTTTAAATGTTCTGTTTAAATCTAAACACTCCAACCATATGGGATATAAAAAAAAACTCAGCCCTTTAAGGCACAAAATCCCAATTTCCAAACTGCAAGAAGAGCTCTTCTGTCTTAACCGTGATAACTCAACAGCTCAACAACTGTGCCTGATTTCAAAGCACATCTTGACAAACCAATGAGCCACAGTCTGGCTTTACAATGAAGGAAGACCCTGACCCTTGACCACCAGAGACAGTGTCAAATATTTCACATGGTTGGATTAAAACAAGTGATAAATGTTACTACTAGAGACAATTAACAATGGGGCCACTTCATGGACGCTCATAAGTAAATCAGTGAGTTATAAAGTTTAAATTTCTTGATTCCAGATAATCTAATCTAAAATCTAAACAAACCCCTTTATCTTTAGTCTTACAGTAAACAAAATAGTAGTTTATGGGCAGCTACATCCATGCTAGTATCTCCATGTATAAACTAAAGAGTGCTGACACACAAGCATCTCACTCAACTGCTTTGCTCCAAGTTGGGAAGGCCGGTTTTAACCGTAGCCCAGGCGCTCAGCACCGGATGCTCACGCAGGCCCCAGTGAGTTGGCATAGTGTACAAAGCATCCCAGCGAGCTGCAAGAATGCAGACAAAGAGTCCATTGTGTGCTTGAGTGAACCCCAGGCTCAGGACTCACATTGTTCAGCTGAGGTTTTCCAGGCTGCTAGGCCAACATACAGCCTTTGGAGGCGCAGTTACATTCCTCAGTCTGCTTCCAGCAAGCAGGACAGAAAGTAACTTCAAATATCAGATTTTAGAATAAAAACAGCCCATTGTCAGCATTCTAAAACTATCTCATCGATTCACTGCCAAAATTAGAGCTTTAAAAAAATGAAAAGTCAATAGTCAAACTCACTAAACAAACAGGTTGACCCAGCTCTAAAGTATGCTTGTCATGATTTGTAACACTGGGCTTTCCTGTGTAGGGCTTGGCTTCACTCCTCAAGAATTAGAGAACATACATGTGAAGCCAGAAAATTAATTGAACTTGAAACATCCACCTTCTTACTGAGCAGTGAAACATCGATTCAGCATTTATGGGTATCCAGGGTGACTGTTTGAAAGGCTTTTCTTTGGAGATGCACCAGATGGTCATTGCATGTTTGTGCAGCTTGCGAACTGTAAAGATATTTATGTCTCTTCTTTCTCAGAAGCAGAGTACTATAAAATAGGTTTGTTGTGTCTTTGTCCAGAGAGAAGCAGTGGTTTGTCTTTTGTACTTTGGTGCTTAATTTGTGTGAAGAGGAGACCAGAAAATATCAGTCCTTAAAAACAACAATTCAAGTAAAAAGAAAAGAAAAAAAAGCCTTTTTTAAAAGCTTAGCCTATTCGTTGTGGAAAAGTTTAGCATTATGTTCTGCCAAAAAAAAAAAATAATAATATTTACGCAAGTCATATGCATTTGGAAAAGCATGAGGTTGAATAAATTGATAACTTTCGCTATTCCTTAAAGTTTGTTTTAAGACTGGAATCTGTTCATTTAATGAGTTTGTTTACTCTTGGTTATGAAGTTTGGAACAGATCAAGATCCTCTAATTTATCAGTCACCACTAGTTCAGTTTATGTTGATCATTCCTTGTGTATGACAGATCAGAGGGAATCTTTAAAACAACAACAAAAAAGTAGTGCCAACTATCTGAAATAAGAAAAAAGTAAAAGAAGCAGATTACGGTCTTAGATTTAACTACAAGTCTATGGCATGTGAATCCCACTTGAAATGACTATTTCCTTGTCAAGCCTCAAAGAGGCCACCATTAGTAATCTACAGTGACCAGCCCAGAGATCGCAGTGATCCTTATCAGACGGATGAACAAAACCCAGTGCCTTCAGTAAACAGCTAACATCTATTAGGCCTTCCTCACTGCATTAATAAATAAAAATGTAACACAATGAAATATTTGGGTGCAAGACCACATAAGGGACTAAAATTGTTGCCTCAAAACCAAATATTAATATAAGCTGACCTCAACCATGAATGAGCTCCAAACCATCACATGTACACAGTGTGCACTGCAATAGCTGATTTAAAAAAGAAAAAGAGTCTAAAAACAGTTTGCAATATTGAGACATGACCACACTATGTTGCATGTTGCATTCAGAAAGTGGAGTCTGAATGGGTTGCAAACCACAGACAATTAGTAATTATTATTGGTGCAAGATCACTATGGTTATTTTAAAATATGGGTAGTTTACGCAATTAAAATGACAACAGATGAAATCCCAAGGGAACTTATACAAAATTTATTACACAGTAATACAGGTAGCACATAAATGTGCACATATTAACACAGACAACTAAAATGCACTAAAACATCAGTTAATGGAAATACTGAACTTTAGTTAGGAGTGGAGATAAGAAACGCAATAAACTGAATTTAACAACACACTCAGTCATACATCATACCTAACACATTCAGGTGGAGGTCAGAGAAAATCCTGCCAGAGGCTCAACCACAGCGTAAACAAAGGCATTAAGAAGCTGAGGGGATCAAGTCATTCACTGTCCACACAGCAGAGTCCTGCAAGCGGGACGGGTCAACCGCTAATATTTGATGTATGGGGTGGAATAATATTTACGTTGTCATTTGTGGTGCAGGTGCGGGTCGGGAATCAATAGGCATGGGCGGACTGCAGGTCCAATAGCCAAGACTATTTTGACTTAATTCGGTACCCACTTGATAGGCAGCTGCTTTCAGACGGTCCTGTGCTTATTTTTGTTCACACTCCGTAGTCTCTGAAGACCGTCAAAGGTTTCTAATTACAACGCGATTTGCAGCGTTGAGCACTGGCGTTTGCGCACTGCAACTGAAGTGATTGACAGCTTCAGTCATTAAGGGAGCGCTTTTTGCTCACTTTCTGTATATAATCTATTCGCAGATTTAAATGCAGAGTGAATCCGTTAAAATATCCCTGATATTATATGACAGTAAAAGCTCATATTTGGCTATATGTCCTTTTAATTTATGGAGACCTCTAAGCGTCTGTATAGCCTATTGTTTGATTGATGTAGCCTAAATTAGCCTGTATGGGCAGATTGTTCACATTATAGGCAAAAGTTTTGAATTGTCAACAGTCACATTCTCATCCTTTTTTCTTTTAATTATACCAGTGTTGGGCTGCATGTCTATTTTTCTTAAATGCATCAACTCTAATGTTGGTTTGATTGCTTGTGTTACATGAGAAAATAAATAATTCTTGTCTACCTGATGTAGCCTAGTAGATTTAATGCGGGTACTCTTCGGGTCGCGGCCTTTGTGTCAAACGGGTCGGGACAGGTATGGGTTTACCAAACAAACATGTCCCTTGCAGGACTCTGCCACACAGTCCAATGACTCCATGCTACTAGGGCTGAAACGATTAGTCGACGACTCGACATTATCGGAAAAAAGTGTCGACAAATATTTTTGATGTGGAAAACAGTGTAAGATACATCGCAGAGCAAAGAGGACACAGACAACGCGCCGACAGATAAGACAGAGCAGATTACTTTTGATATCAAATAAAGTCTCAGCTTTTAAATTCTGTCAATTTTCCTACAGAATTCAAACAATACATGTGGTTTTGGCACTCTTTAATGGTGGCGTGACAGATCACTGTAGCAGTTCAAGCGGCACGTGTCGTGAACCTATCATCTCTTCCTCTTTACTACTATTACAGCATGCAATAAACATGAACGAACATCACAAAGTATGTTGAAATTTACAGTCCAACTGAAATGAACCATCTCTCATGTAAATCACTTAATCAGTGTTTCAACCGCAGAAAGACGTTAATAAATGGCTTGTAAACAATGTCACAGAATGTTACCTTTACCTCAGGAAAACCGTTCAGAGACCATAAACTTGATAGTTAATAATAAAAAAGAACTCTAGAGGAGCATTTTTCTAAAAGAATATGCACAATATTACATATTCATATTTTTAATCATTAAAAAGTTTTACAATTTCCAGACTTAACAACAACACAGTACTACTCATTGTAACAGTTGGACTATTGATGACTTCTGAGGAGAAAGAAAACCTGAAGGAGATTCAGGTTCGAAATTCATTAAAAATACATTATAAAAAGCTGAGGTGATTTCCTTGTTTTATTTATTAGTTAAAATATAAACTCAATATTGTAACTAACTGCAAAAGTGGAATAATCGATCAAAACCTAATGATTAATTAGGAAAATAATCAATGATTAGTCAATTAATCGTCACAATAATCATTAGTTTAATCGATTATCAAAATAATCGTTTGTTGCAGGATTTTGGTGACTTATCATCCAGTGTCACTAATAAGTTATTGTTCACCCAAGTGTCCTGCATTGTTTCGCAAAAATCACGTCTGCTGTCCAGCAACAGAGAAATGACCAGGTGGTCACCCTATGACACTGTATACTATACAGTGTTAATATCACACTCAAACTGAGCAAAAATATGCAATTCAAATCTAATATTATTATTTATAAGTCCAAAAGTAAGATAATTGTCTGACAGCTTGTAAATCAATTAGATTTTTATAACAGTTACAATATAGCAGACTACTAACATAAAATGCTTATTATAAATATCAGTTGTCACTATATAATATATAAATGCTTAGTTTTGATGAGAAAAGCTCTCTAGTTTTATTTTTTGGGGGCAAAACATGTGCAATAATGCAATGAAATACAATGAAGGTTGAGAGATGTATAAATAAACATTCCTCAAAAACCTATTGGATCATATTTAATTCACACAAGCTAACATATTTTTTCTAAAAAAGGATGTATGGGTAATCAAGCAAACCTCTTCTGTCCATTAAATGTTTATCTTGAAATACTAATAACAATATAAAAGTTATTAGACTATGTTTACTTTCACAGCAAAAAGACATGTACCACGAACTAAAGGTAGACATTTTTGGATTTTTTTGCTAAAAAAAAGAATGACTATCAATCTGACGATAGAGTCAGGTTTTTTTCTGCATTTAAAACAATATTTAAATATTAGTCCCGCCAAAGATTAATTTGATGATATGACAATACCTGCCATTCTGAAGAACCAGTACCCGCTGATAGTCAGCTACTTTAAAACGGTCCCGTGATTATTTGTGTAAGCACTCCATGAAGAGTGTCAAATGTTTCTATTTACAATGTGTTTTTGCAGCGTTTAGCTTTGTAGCTAATCACAGAAATATCTGTTGAGCGTGTGAACGCAATAGTCAATCCGATGTTTAAATTAGTCAAAATGGTGTTTTTTGTTCAGCGCAAGTTTTGCCAGCTTGTGAATCCTAATTTGTTGTATAAACACAATGTCAATAAGTGATTCATTGCACAGCGCAGAGAGCTTCATTGCTAACGGGAGTTTTCGCATCAAATATGATACAATGTAGGCTTTATTCTGTCAAGATGCACTTGTAGGAAAAATGGCCGCAAACCCTCAGCTTGAACACAGCTTCTCATTTCACACGCTAAGACAGTAGACAACAGCAAAAACAACCTGTTTAATGACAAGCATCAGGTTGAGGGTGGAAAGGTACTGAAAACATAAATTATGTTCAGCACAAATAAGTTTTAAGTGGATGTGAGAAGTAAAAAAGCTTCTTTGAAGGAATTCCTAATCTTAACATAATTACAAAGTTGAGAGTAAAGACTTCTCATTTGTCAAGTAACAAGTGCTAAGCACATCTGTAGTCACTAAACAGTGATGTCTAGTTTCACTCTCTCAGGTTTTCAGCCTCAAACAACAACGAACAATGGAGAGCTTTCTCTCTGGCATACTGTCTGGAGTATCTGTCAAAGTACAGGCTGAAAACTGATGCCGATTCAACCTTGAGCTTTAATCAAGGACACCTTTTAACTAGAGCAACTCAAGAAAAACACTTCACAACTCAATCAAAAAAGAGTGCATCACAACAAGTACAACTGTTAAGAACACTGAAACTGACTAAACAAATAGGTCTGTTTATGAAAACCATAGTCAACCAAACACTGTGCAACACTTGTGCATTAGTCTACTCACCGGCAAGTCAACACTGACATCTGTGCCATCTAACAAAGAAACTCGGCAGGTGATGATGGACTTGGCATCTCCAGCAGCAGGGATGTGTGTTGTGGCTCGCTGGGCTTCCCTTTGTCGAGCTTTCTCTGCATGCTTGTGGATGGACCGCCGACCCAGAGTCCGGCGCAGGAAGCTCAGCATATTCAGGAAGATGTGTTAGTCCAGTCTGAAAGAAAGACCATCTCGGTCACACTCAGGCCAACCTCTGTGAAAATCTGAAATTGTTCTTACTACAGTAAACCTATGGTTAAGAAGTACCAATAGAAACTAAGACTGTATTAAAATCATAGCTGGCACCTTATTTCCTAATAAAAATTCACTTCAGTTTTTGTGTAGAATTGTACAGTAACTACTGAGTAATTTGTAATAAGAACATCACAAGTAAAACCATCAACAACTTCTTACCATAGTTATGTCACTGAGAATATAATTTCTATAAATTAAACGATGGTATTTATAATAATAATGGTCTAAGATATTTAGAGACCAACTACAACTATAGTTGTAGGCTACTAACTGTACTAAAGATACTATACTTAAATCTTCTGATTTTCTTTACAGCAAAATATCATTAAGGGTTACTTAGACAGTGATCGGTTCTTCCCTGTTCCTACAAGTTATTCAATACTTTGTCTTCAAATTACACACTCGTTTTACCAACACTGAAGCACCTTTTAAGAAAATAACGGCGGACACTGCTCTCATGCGTGCACGCGCATTATCCAAACTATTTCATGTTTCGATCAAAATTGTAGCGTACAGCTCACGATCACGCGCTGACTGACTGAACTCCGCTGACACCTGTTTGCGTAAGAAATACTGCACCTAACTGACATTTAACGGCGTAACGTTAACTATCTAAAAATGAGCTTTTAATGACACAAACAGCTAGAAATCAAAATACGGCTATACACCAGTGATTCATCTAATTTTGTTCCGATATATATCGCGTGCACCTCAGGGACAATCGCAATCGAGACGCTCGCGCGCAAGCGGCGCGAATCCACTTGTTGATCCTCAGTCAGACCAAAGACAAAAGCTATACTTACAACAGATTGATGAATATTCCGCCAATGAAAGAGTCCTCTAGCATCGGCTTTTATCAACAAACAACTCTGTGCTTTGAAATATCCATCTTCTAAGCCACAGTGTGGCACAGCCACCTTTTTTTCTTTCTTGTTTTTTAGATAAGTGTAACTGCTATTCTCCCTGCTCCGAAAGCTTGTGGGATGTGGGGGTGGCTGTTTTCACCTCAGGAAATGACGTCACGTAAATCCCTAAAAGTGGATTTACATTTAAAGGGACGGTCTTCTGCCGAATTCTCACAGGACTTTGTGTAACGGATTTGCATATGTCTCTTGTAAAAAGGTACTGTTGTGGTACATAGTAAAATGATAAAGAGGGAACCATTGTGGACATTATTGAGTGCACTTATTCAATCTCACATTCAGTCCCACTACTGGAACTGTGTTCTAGAAATACATTTGAAAGATATGAGGGTAGGCAGGCAGGCATAGATTCAGAGGCACTTTAAGGTACTTTAAGTATTACATACAACAATGCAACAATAAAAAAACAATGCATTGACACTTACTTTTTACTTTTGATACTTAAGTACTTTTAAAAACGAGTACTTCTGTACTTTTACTTGAGTCAAAAATCGGTCCTTACAACCTTTACTTTTGTAACGAAGTAATATTTGATCAGTAGTATCTGTATTTTCACTCAAGTAAGGAAGTGTGTACTTTGTCCACCTCTGATTATTATCAATGTTGAAAGTTTTTGCTGCTTAACATTTTTATTTATTTATTTTGTGTGGAAATGGTGGTACTTTTTTCAGGGTTCTTTGATTAATAGAAAGTTCAGTGAACAGCATTTATGTCCATTTATTAAATGTATTTATTAAACTTGTTAAAGCATTTATTAAATAAAATTTGTAACATTATGTCTTTACTGTCACCTTTGATCAATTTAATGATCAAATTCTTTGATGAATAAAAGTTTTAATTTCTCTCTTTTTTTAAATAAATGAATAAATAAATGCAGCTTTGGTGAGTATAAGAAACTTTCCAAACTTTTGACATGCACTGTATTTATTTTAAAAATGTATAGAATGGATTGGAAATGTATAATTTGCAGATATTATTGGGGAAAAAACCCTTAATTATTATAACTTGAAAAAAACATATTCTCTAGCTAAAACATGAGTAACACAACCCTCAAACTATCAGGTGCTCTGTATTTTGTTTTCCCAACAGCACCACCCACTGGTTACTGAGGGCTCGAAACTTCTGTAAAATTAGAAACCGAAATCAAAGGAATTAAAATGTACAAATATGCAATGTACAAACAACAGAATATATTTAATGCAAAGATGACCCAGATCACACACCTTATTTTATTTTAAAGACTTTCTTTTTAATATACAACATCGTATGTACACTATAATATTTTCATAAAAATGGACAAGTGGCACAACTTGACCTTGTTATTTGCAGCAAATAAATGTTAACACCAGTCTACATTGTACATCTTTGTTGAAAAAGTGCTGTCTTTCCCACAAGACAGGAGGCGCGTAGTTTCTCCCAAATTGCATGTCGCATTCCTGTTTTAAATGTCTTTTGGTAAAATCTGTAACCTGTTGAGCATAGAAAGGAATTGTTTGGTCTTAAAACCAAGGTTTTCCAGCAAGCATGACCACAGAGAAATGACAAATGAGTGACTGTAAAAGTAGATAGTACCTTACAAAGAGTAAAGGCATGGACAACTCTGCGCTCAACTACAGGCAACCTGTGAAACTGGGCAATGAGTTACACAATTCATTTTAGCAGACTTTGTGTTCCCTAAACTCTCAAACAGCAACATCTTAGCATGAGAAGCCAATGCTATTTTGTCAAAGTCAATGCCAATGTTGGATTTGATGGATTCTAAACATAAGACTGTTCAATAAAACTAGGGCTAAATTAAATAAACTAAATAAAATCATCGTCTGTACCAGGCACCAGCTCTAATGTGTTGAACCAGGCCTAGAGAAAACCTGAACATGTGATTTGGGCTATTACATTCACATTAACAGTTTTATAAAACACACTTACACACATACAGACAGCAGAGACATACAGTAATAACACATACTGGACACACTTTCAGCTGGCTAATGTTACAGAGATATTCTGCATGTGCAGTCTGCTACAAGAAATAAACAGGTCAACCATAAACAAACTCCAATCTGATCCCCCAACACAGTACTGCATTTGACACACTGTGGTGTGTAACGTTCAGATTTAACAAAACAAAAAGCAACATAGATATTACATCAACTACATGGGATACTAATCCCTTTAATAGAATATCTGATTTTAAATGATGAGGGAGTTCATCTTGAGGGAATGTTTGCTTCTGGAAAGATCAAATTTCTGAATGGCATTCTTCCTTCACCTAAACAGCAGTGTGAATTTAAAATATTTTATGAAAAGAATCAAATCGCATTTTAAATGCGTGAATTTGTGGCCCTGAATTTAATATTCAACAGCCTCACTGGTTCTTGCATTACATAACTAATTGTGTCAACTACTACCTGGGAGTAATATTTTCAGTAATTAAAGTTACATTTCAGTCTTTTCCTCACTCAAAGCTATTGTTTGGCTTCAGAAGATGTGGAATATAGTAAATATTATGTTTTGTTTTTTCTTGTAGGCTTTCATTGTATGAAAATGAGCAGCATGAACATTTCTCAAAACATTTGTTCCATTGACGAAAGAACATACGGGTTTTGAAAGACACAAGGGTGAGTAAATAATCAAAATATTATTCCTTCTGCATGAGAGGCTGAATCTTTTGCATCACAGCTGTAATGCAAAGTGCTTTAAAGTCCTTGTTGAGAGTATTTAAGTTTGACAGCAAACAGAAAAAAATATTGTCATAAGAAATACAAATTTTGATTTGTAAGTAGTTAGTTATGTTGCATGAGCAGGGCTCAAAAATTGAAACTAAAACAATAAATATTCCTAAAAAAATAATCATCTGCAGCACAGGCCTGGATGCGAGTTGTTTTGTGGATGTTGTTTGTCTCAAAATAATAGGTGACCATATATAAAAACTCATTCATTCATTCATGGGCCTGCCCTTACACACTTACATATGGCACCAGCAATCTCTTGACTATTTTCATTTTTAACATATATATTTGTCAAAACCCTGAACACTCAAAGTCCCAACAAGTACCTAATTCACCACTGTTAGATTTTATTTTTTTGTCCTTTCTTTCTCTCCTCATTAAAGCTTGGCATATAGTCTCTTTGCCAGCATAAAGTGCAGCAGTGCTTTGTTTATGTCATGTGTTCCTGGCTCGAGATACTTCTCCGTCGCTCTGTCGTGAAGCTGCGATATCATCACATGGAGAAGATCCTGTCAGTGAATTTCAGCATAATTTTCAGGAAAAGCTGGCATCGCATTAGTTGGATTCGTACAGCGTGGACTTGAGCGGTTTCACCACTCCCTCCTCGTAAACCTTCAGTATGGCCTCGCACACAAACTTGAACTGGCTCTGAGAAGACAGAGAACAGAGGGGAAGTCACAGTGAATGGAAGATGAGTCAGTCTATCAAGCAAGAGCAGCCAAGCGTGACGATAGTAGCTGAAACTGGGATGAGAGCATAATTCATGGACTGTGTCTGTGTGTGAGAGAGATAAAGAGAGAGAAAGCAAGATGGAAGAATGCATATACAGTAGAAACACCGTGGACATTTTTTGTATGTTAAGAAGCAGACGGTAAGATGTGGATAATCAAAAGTATATTTCTCGGGTCCCTCCTTCAAAATAAGTCTTTAAACCAATGTATTGTCCACCAAGTGAAGGCAGAGAAGAAACAGCACATCTCTCCTAAACATATAAATAATTTGTTTAAAACTCCAACCTTGTGTACACTACGTTTGGAGTCAGTCAGGTTTTTTAATGTCTCTTCTCTTGCACAGCAAGACTGCATTGATCAAACATAAATGCAGTAAAAATAGTAATATTGCCCTTATATTAATATCATTACAACTTAAAATAATAGTTTTCTATTTTAATATATTTTAAAATGTAATTTATACCTGTGATGGCAAAGCTAAATTTTTCAGCTGCCATTATTCCAGTTTACACTGCCACATGATCCTTCAGAAATCATTCTAATATGTTGATTTGCTGCTCAAAGTAACATTTCTTACTATGTTGCAATGTTGAAAATAGTTGTGCTGCTTAATATTTTTGTGGAAACTGTGATACATTTTTTTAGGATTCTTTGTTAAATAGAAAGTAAAAAAAAAAAAACATTTATTTGAAATATATGTTTTGTAATAATAATAATTGATAATTTGATCACTTTAATGTATGCTTACTGAGTACAATTAATAATAATTCTTCAAAAAAAAAATATTTCTGACCCCAAACATTTAAATGGTAGTGTATGAGCAATAGAAAGAGTGATGCTTTAGCAACACCACTAATGAAAAAGAACAGAGTGGGCATGTAGTGCACAAGTGTTTTCACAGAGCATCAGCCCTTTCTTCTTCCTGTTGTCTAATTAGTGTTGTCTCATGGTCAGCAGCCTCTGGGCAGACAGGCCTCATTCATGTATCATGCTGAAATCACAGCTGCATCATTGTCTCAAGCTTTGGGAGTCCCAGCCTGGATAAGAACCCCTGCTACAGCAACTCTTCTTCACATTATGTGTGAAAACCTCACGGCATTTTAAATGTCACTTCAATTGATTTTTTCAGTTGTTCAATTAACATGTTGTTCATAACATTTTTCAGTTGTTCATAACATTGGCTGTGCCGTATTCAGCCATGTCTTAGCAAATTAAGACAGAAAGCCAATGATAAACCCTTAATGGATGACTGATATGACAGGACAAAAGAGGGTGGGCGGGACTTACAGGCGTCTGAATCATCATGGCCCTCTGATCCCGCATGGTTCTCACAATGTCTAACGGATACACCGGCTGACTGCACTCCATCAGACACATTGCCGTCTCCATGGTGATGAGAACTCCTGTCCGGCCAATCCCAGCACTGGAACGAAGCAGAGGGAGGGAGAGAGGAAAAACTTGATTACACTTTGATTCTCTTTGAATAACTACATTTAAAAACTACTTTGTGATATAGATATATGAAATACCTGCAGTGGACCACAACAGGCTCGTCTTTCCCAGCTCGTTTATTCCGGACCAGAGCCACGAAATCCAGGAAGTCCGTTGAGTCATCTGGTACACCGTGATCAGGCCATGCCAGGTACTGGATTTGGGTCAATTCCCTGCTCTCCCCACTCTAACAGCACAAAAAACAAAACAGCAAACAAAAAAATTACATGGTTATAATGGCATCATAGCAAATGATACACTGTAAACAAGATCCCAGAGTCCAATATTAACATTTTCCAAGTACCTACTGCAAATAAACATTGGCGGGAAGTGATAGTTCACCCCCAAAAAAATGGAAATTGTGTCAACATTTACTCACCCTCATGTTGTTACTTTATTTCTTCTGTGGAACATAAAAGAATACATTTTGAGAAATGTATTTTTTTCCCGTCTATAAGTCAATGGGCACCAAAACTGTTTGGTTACCAACTTTCTTCAAAATATCTTCTTTTGTGTTCCACAGAAGACAGAATGCCACACAGGTTCAGAATGACATGAGGGTGAGTAAATTATGATTTTTTTTTATTTTTGGATGAACCATCCCTTTAAGCAAGTAAATCAAACACCAATTTGTAACTCTATTAGGAACTGCAACATTACATGGTTCAAGTCTAATTAAGAATGATACTGACTGTTGACAAGCAAATCTGTGATACACTCACCTCAATGTGAGCAAGAGTCATATCTCGAACCAAGAAAGCAGAGTTTCCCTCCTCAGTCTGGCAGGAAACCTGAAAGCCGCCGTACGTAGCGCTACCTGAGGGGTTCGGCCAGTACTGATGGCACTTCACCTGCGGTAGAAAGGGATAGAATGATGTTAGCTCAAAAAGTTAAAAAAAGACATAAAAATGAATGTCAAACATCAAGAGGTATACATACACGTCCTCGTTCAACCTGAGTAGTAAGCATGACTACCATAGAGGAGCCCTGCTCCCATGTCATCTGCCAGAAATCCGGGCATGTGTTGGGCAGCGGCCCCTGGCAGGCGATATAGCGGTTTATGAGACGGGAGGCAGGGATTTCCATCTGCGAACATGACAGTACAACATTACGAGAGTCTATTAATCACAGTCCATCTTTCGCCGGGCGCTTGAGTTTGCAGCGAGATAAAAGAATAATTATGAGCTACTCACATTGATGTAATTTGCATTGATGTAGTCAAATGTGCCTTTCAAGATGACTCTAGTAGCATCATCTGACAAGAAAACAACAAAAACTGATTCATTTTTTTTTTCCACTGGTTATCAGTACAAAGGAACGGCGTGAAGCAATACTCACAAGGTGAGATGTCTCTGTAGCGGTTTTTGGAAATATTCTGAGGTAATTTGGCACATGACATTGTCATTCCAGGCCTTTTCCGATACAGTTGCTTTAAAACAAAACAAAAACAGTCAGTCTACAAAAATCCCATTGAATGAAAACTCATTAATGGACACAAAACTTTAAGTATGACCTTCAGTATTCATGCCTTCTTTTCAACTTTCAAGTATTAGACCAGAAATTTCATACATTCAATTTTCCTTAACAAAACATGAACTGTGGGCAGACACTACAGATAGCTGAACATGTTTTTGCACATGGGACGCTGGGTAGTGGAATAAAAATTTTTTTTTTTTTTAAATGTTGAACTTTAAACTTGAGCTCTGCCATTTTTAGTCTTGCACGAGACGTGAGCGTAATGGTCAAACATGTCCATTTAGTGCATTTTTACATATAAAATCAACAGAAAGGAAGTGCAGTGGAATGCAAAACGCATTCTGTGGGAATGACTGCTTACTCTTATTATCAAAGAATTTCAATAATGTATTACTTCAAGGACACATTCCACCCGGTGCTTTGTGTGTAAATCCATGCATGGCCACATAAACGTACAATGAGCAAAAGCATGCATCCCATCTTTTTTTTTAATTGCAAATTTTATCAACATACACATACACAAACCTTACACACACTAACAGGAAGATTTTAGAGCTGCCTAATGAAAGACAGGAAGTAATAGGAAGTTCTTTTGATATGACCACATCCTGAATAACACTGATTGCTCTTGATTTCACAGCATTCTGTAAATGAGCAATTTAGATAAACAATAGCATATGAGCTTAAACTGCCTTTTTCCTGTGGAGAACAGAAGACAGCTTTTTTAATCATTGATGGAGTAAAAGCATTTGATCGTAAAGATCGAATTACTTGAAACCTGGATTCTGTGCTACTAAAAAAAAAAAAACATGAACTTAGTTAGAACTCAAAAGAATGAGTGACAATAATCAGTTTGTTAACTCACATCAAACTGGGATAGTATAGTAGCATTGTTAAGACCCTCCTTTAACTGCAGCATCGAGTCCCTCCAGGCGTCCTGGTCCAGCTGTGATGGGTCTGTGGGAGATTTCTCTGGGATGTACTGAAAATCAGGCTCTGTCTCCAGTTTCTCCTCAACTACATCATAGATAGCTACATACAGAGAAACAGTTATTGGGATGGCAGCTAAGTCCACATGGTGTAAAGGACAATAAATAATTTACCCCCAACAAAAGCCATAAAAAGTGAATGAATTACATCAAAGGCTGTCTTTATACTTAAGTTTGGAAATCATAATTATAATGTGTGCATTTGAAGTGATTTTGGTCAAAATAAAATGGACGGTGTACAACTAAATCCATGATTCTTTAATCATCGCGCCCCAATTCAAAGAGGTTTCAATAGAAACATTTGAACATTCTTCAACTCTCGGCGACCTGTAAAAACGCCGAACGCTGAGCGCTTCAGCGTGAAAAAAAAAACGCTCAGCGTCTCGATCGTTACTCATGGCGTTTTAAAAACGCGGCGCTCCCATTGAAAACAATTGAAAAAATACACCAGACGTGACACACGGCTTAAGACTTTTTCAAAAGACTTTTATACAGCAAGGATGAATTGATCAAAAGTGAGTACACTGTTTGTAGAGTACATCTAATTAAAAATTAATGCTGCTCTTCTGAACTTTCTATTCATCAAATAATTATATAAAAAATATTATCACAGTTTCCACAAAAAAATATTAAGCAGCAAAATATTTAAGAAATAATACTACATTTTTCTGCACCAAATCAGCATATTATAATGATCTTTTCATGATCAAAACTGAATGAATGGCTGCTGAAAAAATTCAGCTTTGCCATCACAGTAATAAATTAAATTTTATTCTAATATATTAACATAAGATTGGCAATTTTAACTGTATTTTTACTGTATTTATAATCAAATAAATGCAGCCTTGGTGAGTCTAAGAGACTTTTCAAAAACGTAAAAAAAAATCGTATAAACCCCTAACTTTTGAATGGTAGTGAAGTCATTTCAACATGACTTGAAGGCAACAAAAGATTTGTTTATTAATCAGGTGAGTGCTCACCGTTGGGCCGCACCAACAGGAGGAGCTCCCCGGAATGGCTCTCACAGCTGGCCTTGATGAACAAGACCACCTGATCATGCGTGTGCTCTGCAATATCTCGACCGTTGATCAGCACAACCTGATCGCCCTCGTTCAGTCGAGGCACACACAAATCAGCCTGGAGAAGAGACAAAGACAGAAAATTATGAAATTCAAACTACTTGCCCCTAGATGACAGATGAGATCTTAATTCTTCATTTGGACTGTTCTAATATCAAGTCAGAAATATCAACTAGGAAAACTCCATATGCAATTTTGAATGAAAAGCAGCATAAATCCTTCAACAAAGGCATAAACCAAACATTGACACACAGGGCAGTTCACTGCTAATCCTATAGAGGTCACTCTTCAATTAATCTTTCCTTATTGTCTTCAGTTTTAATCCATTCCCAGCTGCCCTATAAAGGGTAATACTACAGTATTTACAACAATAAACAATTAAACATACCGATGTCCCAGGTGCTACTCGAGACACAATAATGGGCATCTTCTGATCAGAGCCACCCTAAAAAGGAGAGAAGGAGAGAGAGAAAGTTGATTTCTAAGAGGCAATGGAATCATTAAATCATCAACAATCAGTTACAATAAATGACATTTACCTTCACATTAAACCCAAATCTCCCGTTCTCATCCGGTTTCATTTTGATCAGGACAAGGTTGTCATGAGGAATGACACCATTGGGCTAAACATTTGAGAGAAAAAAATAACGATAATGTCAATATTTGAGTGTCATTTTTTGTTCAAGTTTTCAATTTAAAACAGCACATTGCATTTGTTTTATCACATTTGCATTAATTTTCTATTAAAGGCAGGGTAGGTAGGATTTTTCAAAAAAAAAAAAAAAACATTCCAAATTTGTTTAAACTGTCTTTACATACCAATACATAATTAAAATGTAAGTACTCTGAAAAAGAGAGTATAAAAATCGAGTGTCTGTAGACCTCTCAAGACTGTTGTAAACACAGGTAATTATTTCCATTCACTCCACCCCCTCCCTTCTGAGCTCCTTCCAAAGCCACGCCCCCAAAACACATGAACGCGCGACGCCCAAACGCTCAGGCTCAGCTGGAAGACGCATTTATTTACCTGAGACGAAGGAGCGCAGTGCATGCAGTGACATCATGTCAGAATCACATGTAATAAAATACCTAACTTTATCACTATAAATATAAACAAATAAGATTTATTTTAGTACTCACTATCAAGCTAGCATATCGATACTGGTAAAGTTTAAAATATACTTTGTTTGATTCTGCAACAAGGTATATTTATAGGTAACGAGCTATATTTATAAGGCAAAGCTAAAAACAGGTTGCATTGATACACGTTTTTCCATTACCATCAGTTACACTGTGATGAAGGTGAATTTCGTGTAAGATTCATAACATATACGGTGTTTTGCGAGTTTCCATAATGAAAACATTGTTGACTCTAATGAGGACTACACTCCGGAGACAAGTACCGCATCGTCGGTTCGAGGACAGGTCCGGGGGCGAGGGCGAGCCAGAGGAGGTCGTTCAAGAGTGCGGGCAACCAGGGTCCGAGGAAGTAGTTTTTGCCTTGTTTGCCTTCGCTGACTGAATATGCAGGTGCTTTGAATTTTGAATGCTCTTTCTCTGCCATAATTTTACTCTTCGTAGGTTCCGCGCCTCTCTTTTGCACTCCTCAAATCAAACGGGTGCGCGCACATATGGGCAGATCTAGCAACAGGGGTGGTAGCCATGGTTGCGAGAGTAAGTGACAGTCGCCCAAACCAACCAATTGTTTCGTCCCGAATGGAAATAATGAGCTGTGTTTATTGCAGATTAAAAGGTCTACAGTCACTCGATTTTTATACTCTCTTTTTCAGAGCACTTACATTTTAATTATGTATTGGTATATAAAGACAGTTTAAACAAATTTGAAAAAAAGTTTTTTATAAAAATCCTACCTACCCTACCTTTAAGTACAGGATTCTATCCTCAGGTTTTTAAAGCATTGTATAACTTGGCACCTTCCTACATTTTCTTGCTTGCTTCATTTCTTCCTTCTTACAGTTTCTGATCATGTTTCAAATCATTGTTTGAGCTATTTCATTGGCACATCTTCACCTGATCTCAGACCGCTTATAAGCCATTACGCCCCCAAAATCTGGAAAATCTTACCAAGTTCCAAGCGATCACAATAGCTTTTTGAAAACATCTAAGTTAGTTAGCTTTTGAATAAAACATTGAAACCCTTTTAGTCACTGCACTGATTTTTTTAAGCTTTTTTCACCTCTATTATTTTATATAAATCTTTTGATTTCATCCTTATTTTGTATTTGTTTGTTTTTTAAATATTGCATACTGAAAGAATGAAGCACTTTGGCCTGCATTTTATGTATGAAAAATACTACATACATAAAATGCTTTATTAGTTTTCACAAACGTAGTGTTTATCTTAAAAGACAGAAAATATCTTAACAGATAAAAAACATGTGAAATATTAACTTTCACTGAGGCAGTGAAACTGATTTATGTGCAAGGAACTGCGTGCACCAAACCACCCAGTGTTTTATAACTTTTTGAGAGAGCAACCACATCAGCGGTGTACCATAGAAGGGAGGGACGCTGGACTATTAATGCCAACTTTGGAAAAAGGAACAACAAAGCAGCACAAAGAGTCTGGGTCGAGTGAGTCAGTGGATGTATTCTTACCATGGTCTTGTCTGTTGCTATGGGGACATCGTACATTTCGTTGATGTGGTTGTCCAAGTCCTGTTGGGAGTGGGACAGTATAAGCTGGCTCAGGTTCTTCCGGGACTGTTTGGGTGGGAGGGCAGGAGGCGGTCCTTCGACGCCTTCCGGAGACCTATTATATTCAGGGAGAATAAAAATATATATAATAAATATAAATATATTTATGCTTGCATTTCATTGAGAAGAGCATCTTTAAAACATCTCCTTTCGATTTGCTAAATAAAAAGAAAATTATACATGTTTGGATCAACACGAGGGTGAGTAAATGATGTCAATGTTCATTTTGTGGTGAAATATCCCTTTAATAAAAGGGTTCCAATACCATCATTTTTGTCCAACACATGAATGAAGCTTAGCAGTAGCAAAAAGCTAGCAGAGACATCAAACAGTTTTAGCACAGTTTAGCTCAATATATTTTATTCATTTGAACTGAACACATTATACTGTGACAATCCAGTGAACCACTGAATTATTCAACACATTGTTTTAGCTTTCACACTTGGGCACACACTTCCAATGAACACCACACCATGGGGGTCACGAGTATCTGAGTGTGTGTTTGGATATGGGGTATACGAGTGTGCGCATCTCAATGTGTGTGTCGGCTCTTACTGACCCCGTTAGGCTTTTTTTTTTATTCTAGTCATGTTTTCACCCCAGCAGCCGTGGCTTGTCAAAATATTCATCCAAAATATAGATAAACTATATAAACTGAATCAATCAATCAATTGTAAATGTGTTCAGCATTCTGCAACAAATATTTTTCAGATTTTAAGTCGTAAAGTGAGAAGGATATATTAAAACTTAATGTATGGCTTCGGCAGGCATGTATAATGATACTAAGTGAGGCAGCGGGTTCCTGAGCCCTCCCCAGCTCTACAGCGCCCCATAGGTTTCCAATGTAAATATGTGGTGAAAAATAGAACTGCAGCGTGATCTGATTGAGAGCCATTGGGGCAGATTTCAATTTCGGATTTTTTTTTATTAGTAAGCTTCAGCTTTGTGTATATTAGTCTGCATCAGGTCAGTAACTAGTTGGCATGTCTGTTCTTCCTATGTGGACTAGCGTTTTAAATTAATGAAAGTATAAATCCTTAAGCGTGCTCATGTAAATAGCTTTTTATAGTTCTGTTGTGTTTGTTTTATGTTTGAGAATAGACATGGCTTTCTTTTCCTCACTGGAATTCCTCCACAACTTGTAATATTTTAAAACAACATTTGGAGGCAATAAATACTACATTAAGGCAATTCTATGCATGTGTCGTGTATACTTACAGCCTGTCAGTCAACACTAGAGTGCCACTCTCAGGCTGAATAACACAACCTCTGCCAAAAGTGTTCTGTGTGCGTTCTGCGATTAGAATATAAGGCTTACAAATGTTTATTATAAACTAGCGCTAACCCAGAATCTGCCCTGGTTAAATTTACAGTCAGGAGCCGCTACTGCACCCTAGCATGGTGTCAGAAAGTGACCCAAACTGAACACATCACACACATACAGAGCAGTTGAGCAGGCCAAAGGTCACAGAGCAAATGTCTGTTTATCTACAGACAGCAGGGACATACAACACAACCAGTGTAGTCCAATTCTCAAACAAATGATTCGTATGAGCCGAATAGTTTCATGAATCGAGAATGCTATATAAAAAAAAAAATTATAAAAAAAAGATTTTAGTTCAGTTCTGCTGCTGGGTTCTGAGTATCTACAGCAGGTGGTTATATCATCATTTGGAACTGTGACAGGCTAACAAGTATCAGTGTGTGTGTGTGTGTGTGTGTGTGTGTGTGTGTGTGTGTGTGTGTGTGTGTGTGTGTGTGTGTGTGTGTGTGTGTGTGTGTGTGTGTGTGTGTGTGTGTGTGTGTGTGTGTCTACATGTTGGTCTATTCTTTAGGTGAACAGGGAGATAAAACAGAAGAGAAAGCATTTCATGCATTGTGGAGCATGAGCTATGCATAAATCTGTGTGTTATGAAATATATATTCATATTCAGTTCCTTTGAATGATATATAAATAAACTAAGAAAGCAGAAAGATGAATGACATTTACCGGCCCAATAAACATCTCCAACACAGACCCTAAGATATGCCAAACTCTCACTTCCCGATTACAGTGAATAGCCTTTTACACATACGGTCTCTTTAAGGGTAAACTGACAGTAAATTACCGTTTAGAGTTCACGGGAACAGGACCTTTTCCAAAATACGGCAAATCAGTTCTGGCAATTTTCCAGTTTGAGAAGTTGTAACATTACTAGTAAATTAATGGTATGATGCAATATGTGAGAAAAAAAAAAGGATTACTCAGGGTTAGGTCACGACGTGCTGACATAAGAAGCCTGCTTTGGGCCAATCATAAAGCTCTGCCGGAGATGTTTACAGTAAGATCTGCTGCTTTTAATTGTTTTTCTATGTAAACGTGCTAGACAGACCATTCTGACCATTGCGCCACGTCACACTAAAGACCTAGCCTTCATTTTCGCACTATAGCTTAGTTACGGCTGTACTATAGTAACTACAGTGTTATGCATCTCATGTTTTTAAGAGCAAAACGCATTCTCTGTGATCATCCCCTTACGCCTGACACTCAGAAGTTAGTGAAACTAAAGTGCTTCTATTCAGTGCAGTGTTTAATTTCTGATGATTGACATTACAGAGTTTGCCAGTATTCTGGTACTGAAGTGTAAATACCTTTCCGGTAATAAGACTGAACACCGATGCTTGTGTGAACAGCACGTTTATCTATTTACAGGAAAAGTCAATCTGGTAATTTTACTGGGTTTAATGTGTAAAAACATATTTTATATTCTATAAAATAATATATTTTACACTTTACACATTTTTTGTGTGAAGATAATTTAACTACAACCGTGTCCGAACACACATTTGATGTATAATACACATTTAGAACCAGATGTTGGACTTTTATTGTGGGCGGGGCTATCCAAAGCAATTTGAATTCAGCAGATGCTTTTATCCAAATTGACTTACAAAAGCAAAACATAAGCAATTCATCACAGAGCCGACAATATTCATAGCATATGAATATTGGTAGGTCAGCAATACCACATAATTAGAAACCAAGCACTTGACAAAACGTCCAATTGCACATTATATTCTGTGCGGCTGGTTAGGACATGGTGTTGTGCTATTTTATATATGTTAAACGGTATACATTTTAACACATAAACGAGGGGAAAAAAAGAATAGAATGAATGAACTTTTGTATAAATAAATAGCAAGCATTGTAAGAATGCTCACCAATCAAAATCTAACTCGAACCAAAAAATACCTTCTGACTCCTTATATCCTCCTGCCATTACATTCTGACAAATGACCTTTAAAAATGGCATATAAATACAGCTCAATCTTTCAATAAAATTTTTTTTTTTATTTTGTGACACTGCAGGCGCTATCAAATTATTTTGAGCCGTAATACTAATTTAAAAAGCAATCAAAGAACAATAATGTTTTTTTTTCTTTTTTTTTTTTGCCTCAGCACATCATCAGACATGTTATGTGGTGATGCCCCCAACCGTAAACAGGTCAATTCTAAAACGGTTTAAAGAGTGAAACAAAGGAAAGGGGGTGGGGTGTTATATTTCAATTAAACTAGCTCAGCAAACAAAGTCAAAACCACCACATGTCATGCAAATAGCCTATCTGCCACTGGCAATGTCATTAGGCTTAAGTATACTGCAGACCTATTCAAGAGGATCACAAAAGGCTTGACATGTTTACCATGCACCGTTAAAAACCAAAGCTCTGTGCCCTACACTATGAGAGCGGTAAACACGTTTTACAGCTGCGCAGCGTGCGTTTAGTTTCCATTCGGGGCCATTTAAGGGCGCAGACAGAGGGTGGTAGCCGTGATTGGAAGGCAGAGACAAAACAAACAGCCAATATAAGATGGTTTTGGTGCAGAAAAACCACTTTTCCCATTTGAGGAACAGACTTGCGCTTCTGTTTTTTACACTAAATTATGTGGCTTCTCTAAATAGGGTTTATAATAACTGAAATGATTTAATGTTTCAATAAGTTAGAGCGGCACTGCGGTATGGATAAGCAAACATTCAAGTCTTGAAATGCATTACAAAGCACATTAATAAAAAAAGCAAGTATACCAAACGTCTGCAAAAAGAGTTGGTTTTTGGGGATATTCTACTGGAAGATTCAAATAAACTGTCACTGAAATTACTTTGAATAAAAATATCAGCATTTCATCCGTCGGACTACGACATCTGGAGAGTCTTATCCTTTAAAAGGCATAATCCACGCATTGCTATGTTGTTATTCTGGGCGGTCACTAGATCGTTACTAGTTATTTCTGGGTGGTTGCTTAAGTATGAATACAAGGGGAACCTTAGGAAGCACCATCAATAATAATAAAGCGTTACCAAAGCCAGTTCTTGAGGATGGACTGTTTTCCTTCTGAATAAGAGGAAGTACTTACGGCGTAGACTCCAGGCTGATGCTGTTCGCTTGTGTAGAGGAAGCTGATTTGTGATTGGAGAAAAGAGGAAGGCTGGGGGAGGCATGGATGACATGGTCCACCAGGTGACACATGGAAGAGGGCCGTAGCCGGGCACCCTCTTGCACAAATAAGGAGTTTCTACTGTTGACAGAACATTTAAAGTTGCTGAAATCATTTTCAGCTGTTTGTTTTATGAGTAAATACAAATCCTCTGGCTAAGGTGTTCTTACCTATTAAAACAAATACATTTTTCACAGTAGCATTTATAGTGACTGCAAAGAGTGCATTGCATTATAACATAATAATGGAATGTTAACTCTAACCCTATTTTTATTTTTATTTTACTGCATTCATACAGTCTCTCTTTCTTCCTGAAAACACAGTCACTGTTAATTTACTGATAATGCTGAAGTCCATCTCTGAATCTTTGACTGAGAGTGACAGGTTTCATTAGAGCTCCTTGAACAACTGTCCGACTCCCTGACTTTCTGCATAGGTAAAACTCACAAAACCTGTCAAGAACATGTCTAGGTCGTATTTTACCCCCAAGTCAAAGAAAAAATCATTACAGTTATAATATATTTTGCTTTAGGAATTTAAGCCTTTTCAGGACCATGTTTTTGCATGAAATATGTTTACATAGTAGATAAATTATATTTAGTGCCTTTGTGCTGATTTAAAAAAAAAAATTAGTCATTTTCTTTTTGCAAAGTATAATTTCTTTTTCTTTTTCTGTTTTTTTTTTTTTTTTTTTTGAGTGAAATGTGACTAATTGCAATTGTGAGATTCACTTACATACAGCTTACACACTTGTCTCCCCCCACCCCCATCACCCCAAAGCACCCTGCAGTGTCTTTGCTCATTAGGTTGAAAGTTTCAATGAAACGGAGAGGCACTCACTGGTTGGGTGTCCCAGGGGGGGAGCGGGTGGGCAGGCTTTGGGTCTCCAGCCTCTCTTCAGACAGTGAGTTCCTGCTCACTGCTTCCCAGTCTGTCACACCCATCAACTTTCTGTCCAGGGGCTTGCTGGGAGATCTGAGAGATGAAATGCATTATGTTAATCTCTGCCATACCCCAGTAGAACCAAAGGCTAAGGTCAATTATAAGCTTGTGCTAACTGTCTGAGGTAAGGCAGTTAAATATTCCAGATTACTATCTAATTTGACAGAGATCAGGTTATTTTTAAACTACATTCTGAGTATCATTTTACCTTTATGTTCTCCTGAGATATTGTACTACAATGTTACATTTATATTTTGAATGTTTAACTGCAGACATTCAGTACATTTAGACACAGTAACCCCTAGTGAGAGATCTCTTTTTAGCACAAAAAAACACACCTAAAATTCAAGAGCGCTGTCACATTTTGTTCTGTTATACCAGTATCCACTCTGAAAGTCAGACAGAATAATCTACTGCCAATTTCATCATTATTTTGAGATAAAAAAAAGAACAAATACAAGTTTGACTATGCTCACCATTTGAGAATTTTGTATTAGTTAACATTTCAAACAACTCAAGTGCATAAAGCATTACATTTTTGAAAAGTCGTAAAATATAGTAAAAAAAATAAAAGGCTTTTCAGAAAGGATATTAGACTCTAAAAAAATGCATAAATGTCATTGTCAACAATTTGGTAAAAGTATTAGATTATATTGGAAATTTTAATATGATTTGATTGAGCAGTAACTCATTATTCAATAATTCTCTATTGACAAAGGCATTACCTGGTCTTTTTGCTCTATAATGTTCATGTACTCTACAGTTCAAAAGTTTGGGGTCAATCTATGTGTGTATTTTTTAAGAAATTAATTTTATTCAGCAATTAAGTAAAGACATTTATAATGTTACAAAAGATTTCCATTTCAAATAAATGCTGTTCATTTGAACTTCCTATTCAAAGTATCCTGAAAAAAAAAAAAAAAAAACGTATAGCAATTTGTACACTTTTTTTTTTTTTTTTTTTACTTACTAAATTTTTGAATTGTAGTCTATGTTAGCATTATAGTAGCCTGATTCGAGCTAAAGAAGTTCCATTACACTGTTGTCAGTAGTAGTGATTTTATTTACACGACTGAAACAGTTTGGGAGATTTCTAGTAGATAGGAGCTGTACTTTCGTGACTGAAAACATCTACTCGGGGGTGTTCCTAAGACAGTGACCACTGAGTGAACTGATTTACTTAAAAAGGACTTTGATACAAACATCTCAAAGCTGCTAGTAAAGATCCTTCTAAAGTTCACCTGCTGAACCAAGTCACTCCTCCTCACCAGCTGGTAGTATATTTTATAAGAAAGTTCACACTTCCACAGAAATAAACACTCTTTTAGACCAAATATGTTAATGATCATTAACTGAAAAATCATATCATAACCGGTCACCAACACAAAATCCCTTAAGTACAAGCTCACATTACCTTGCAAACACTCTGTCCTTGATTCCCTTCTCCTTGCCATACTGAACAGATTGTGCTTCCGTCCTCCCACTGTGAAGAGATGTACAATGCTGGTCAGAATTCAATCCATATTTCACAACATATAATGTGACTTTCCTGCCTGACACCTCCAATTCTGTGAATGGCCTCATTTTATATGAGGCTCTTGCTGCTCAAAGCTACAGAGTTCAAATATGTTTTATGATACTATAGAGAGCACCAATAAACACTTAAAAATCTAGAAAGCATTGCAAGATGAATTATTGATCACCTCCTCATCCTAGTTTCCCTACATCTAAAAGTGGCTTAAAGAGCATCATCTATTTTTCAAGAGTTTATCCCCATGATTTACTAGAGTATTTGTTGATGTCAACGAAGGTCAAGCTTCCTGGTGACTCTGGCCTCCCTCAGCAGAAAAAATTAAATGTGCATGCCACACAAAATAAAAGTTTTGAGATTTGTAAGAATAACTTTTACATTGTTCTACATAACCCTGGTTCAACAAAAAGAATGATCTGTTGCCACAGTTTCCTATATAAATGGGTTTCTTTCTAGCTACTATTGCAAATTTTATTCGTAAATAAATGTAACATGTCTAATAATAGATATTTAATTTCATTTATTTATTTAAAATTTATTTATTTTTTATTTAAAATTTAAATATTGGTAAATGTAAAAATTATGAGAAAGTGATAGTGAGAAATATGAAAATTATTTAAAAAAAATATATATATACACTTTTAAATTCATAAAAATTTTAAAATACATAATTTTCTTCTGTTTTGTTTTTGGGCAAGTGAAAAAGTGAAAAGGAATGGCCTGACTTGGCAAATAGAATAAAAATCTTAACTGTTGATAACCGATAGCAATTCAGTACAAGCTGCACTTCCTCAAACTACACGCACTTTATCTGGCCCCTTTTAAAAAGAAATGCAAAGGGCTGTGGATGTGTAGGAACGTCTTACCAGTAACGGAACTTGGAGCCCAAACTGAAGTAGTGCGCAAAGAAGTTCTTCTGTGGAGGAACGGGCCGATCTAGCCGGAAAAAGGTGTGATGTTCAACACAGGCCTTCCAGAGATTCTTACAGGCTCGGTAGTTGACCATGTTGAAACCGAGCAATGTATCTCTTGTCTCGTGCTGTAGGCAAAAAAAGGAAGGAAGGATCTTGAGGTGGTTAAACCAAGCATACTGCATGCTTAACCCAAAAAACAGGAGATGTCATTTACATTCCCTCCTCTGAACGTTACACACATTATGTCTTCTTGTTTTGCTCTTAACTTGGGCCTCCGTTTGAAACCTAGCCAAAGTATCCAGAAAACCTCTGCTCTGGATAGACCTATCAGGCCTGACACTCCAATCTGCAAGGCTCCATTGGTCACTGGGGACTCCAAGGGGGGGGGGGGGGGGGGGGGGGGGGTAAATGCACTTCCCAGACTGTTTTTGGTTGTACAAATCGCAGGGCCTGAGACCTAGGTCCAGGGAAATCGGACCCACTCAGCCAAGCTCTGCCATCTGGGCATCAATTATGGATCATGACATCATTGAGTTCTGCTTTTAGTACAACTGCTTCTGAAAGGTCCCTGTGCATTATTCACACCGCTGGGGTGTTTTGAGGTCTCCAGCAGAGGGTCTGTGACACAGTTGAAACACGGTTCAGGCACACAGGTTCTCGTCGAGTCTCAGCAATCAGCATAGTTCTGATGTCAGGTCGCATCCTGCTCCCCCACATGCAAAATGCATCATCTACTCTCCATAATTAATAAGCTGTAAAGAGTGTCTATCTCTCTCTGCATCGTCACTGACAGCAGGGCAGTAATTACAGAGGGATTTCAAATAAACAAAGATCAGTGGTGCTATGGGAGCCATTATGCTATTTAATTTGATATTGACTGAGTAAGATGATTTATTAATAGGAATTACCACTCTCTGCAGTTTCTAAATGGGAGTGATGATGTCTTTTGGAGTCATCTTATGATTTTACACAGTTATCAGCAAACAGTGAGAGGAAATATTGTAGTTACAAATATTTTTGTACTTTTTTAATACAGAGATATTGTAGTTTAAATTGAACGTTCACTTCAAACATATGCAAATGTGCTGCCACACATTACACAAAAATAAATTATATTTTTAATATTATAAATGTATACTGTTTTAATATAATCCTTTTAAAACATTAATATTTATTTAGTAATTGAATTATTTAATTATTTGTGCAGTCAATATAATGCCCTACATTTTCAGTCAAAATCTAAATACGATATTGTGACGCATTGTGAATGGCGACCTTTGTTTTGTGATATGTATCATATATGTCTCAGATTATGTTTCCTGGTTTACTCAGAAATGCATTACAATACAGAAGTTAAATGTGTTGTGAAAGCTGTTTTAAGTTGCCTTGATTAATTGATCTAGAATTACAGAAAAAAAAAAGTGTACCACTTACGGCCTCTTTTCTTAACTGGATGAAAAACTGTTTGCATTTAAAAGATATTTTCACAATCTTCAACCTAAAATAGAGAAGAAAAAAAAAGAATTTGTTGGTAACACAAAAACACATTGCATTGTTGCAGGGCAGCAACAAACACATTTATGCGCTGTTAAAATTCCCTGAACCATTTCATGGCCCTTTGTGTCTTTCTAAGCATTACTCCTATTAAAATATGACTCAGAGTGAAGCTACATACTTATATTTAACACAACACACACACACTCTCAGATGTCTGAATAAACACATGCTGGAGGAGTGTCAACCACTTATGACACATTCTGTCACACACAAATAGTACAGCACAGTGTTGCCTCAAGTTGGCCAAACTGAACATCCACATATTTGTGTGCATCCATAGTCAGCGTTGTATACATTTACTCTTTTTAACCATCACTATTGAACTTTATGAACTACAGTGGTGAGCGATAAAATAATCAATAAGCGCAACCGTTTGCCCTGAGAGCTTAGTTGACATCTGTGGTAAACAGCCCCTGTTTCTCTTCTGGGCTAAACATAGTTTGCCTGGAAAGCATCTGTGCGTGTATTTCAAATGGGAGGTGCTTGGACAACAGCTACAGGAGCAGCTGGGCCTTGTGTGCCAGAAAAACAGTCTGCTGGTGTGGGGTGGGGGGAAGCTTTGGCTGATGAGGATTTGGGTGCCGCTATTTACATTTACATTTGATCATTTAGCAGAGGCTTTTATTCATTCCACATCGGCTATTCCACTTCTCACAATTTGAAATGAGTGCAACCAAAACATGGAAAATCTAAAAATGTCTGAATATTTAGTCTTAACAACAAAATATAGATATGCACATATTTTAAAAGTTGACAAAATCAATAAATCAATAGAAACTAAGTTATATAGTTACAGAACAATTAAGAGTGAATAATATAAAATGTTCTTATCAGCTTATATTGTCCCACATTGTGAAGCATTTAAACATCCAGCGTTGACAAACAAACTGACGCCTAGTTAAAATAGCACATTAACACAAAAACTTATAGCAACAAAAACTACATTTTGAACTGGAAATCTTCATTCAAGGATGCCTTGAGGCGGACAGCAATGCTGTCATTCAAACTGACTCAGTTTGCAACCTCAGCCACAGTCATTACACTTCATGACTTGAACCCGAATTACACAAAGTAGGCAAGTTCACTTACCATGGAAAGTAGTTGATTCGTACCCTGTTCTTGAAGATGGCAATGCCAGCTGATATCAAGCCTATGAAAATCTCTGTGTTGCTTTGATCCTGAGAGCAGGAACAGAGTGAGAGAGAGAAATTATTAATGAGGATCATTACACGTTTTCGAAACTGTGGTGTGTAATGTTGTTTAAAGTGTTAGTCCACCCAAAAGTGAAAACTATTTTCTTACTTCTTACTTTCATGGTACATAAAAGCTATGCAAAATGCTTGTTCCCATACAATGAAAGTACAAAGTCTTCTGAAGCTATACAATATCTTTGTGTGCGGAACAAACCAGAAATGAGCTTGCTTCAATGATTCTCTTTCTATACAAAGAGGCTTGTGTGTAGATACATAATGGAACAGCACTGGCACACTTACCCTTGCATAGTGCAGTTCCACTCCGTAGAGTTCCAACGTTCGTGCCGTGTTCAGATAATTGAATTCAGACTGTGCTGGGTTAAGTCCACTGTGCCCAGGCCAAAAAAGGGGAGAATAAAAGGTAAAAAATGAAGACATATGCTTCAGATTCACATCACAAGACAGTGTAGTAGAGGTATGTGTGCACAAAACGCTTATGTAAATTGCTTAAATTGCCGTCTTTGAGAATCCACCGACTTGTCAGTATGGCAAAGACGTGAGCTTCCTGTTCTCAGCACAGCTCTACACTGTACGTACTAAGTAATGAGCACTGAGAAAGCACATGTAAGTGTTTTTGAATATTCATAAAGCCATATGTGAAATCAACCAGACTCCTCCATTGTGGCAAATTTCTGACAGCAATGTAATGTGCTGAAAGGAATATTTGATTACAATAGTGATAGTGACAGGGTTGGCCAGAGTTCAGCCAGAGTAAGTTTAGAGCGGTGACTCTTACTTGTGTTGCTGGTGATGTTTGGTGACATCCTTTTCAAAGCCCTGAGGCTGGTTGGGGATGAAGCAGAACTCAGACAGGTATCCCGGCAAATTCTCTGCCTCACTATAATCACCCAGCTCAGCTGAATCACACAATACAACCACAGTGTTATGAACAACAGCCATGACTCATTACAGTGCAACATGCAGACAAAGTCACCCGATAATGTGTATAAAGGGGCAGGATCACCGATGGATACACACTGGTGCCCACATCTCTTGATCAATCGCTTTGTGTGTGACTTACACATATTATTATGCGTCACTGTTATTATGTGACATAAAATCGAAGCAAAATGCCCTAAAAGTTATATGTCTACAACTTATATAAAAGAAATAGATAAGAAAAGATATATACTTTTATCAAGGATTCATTTAACCGATCAAAAGTGACAGTAAAAACTTTTAAATTGTTACAAATATTTATATTTCAAATAAATACTGTTATTTTGAAATACACTGAAGCCTGGAGTAATGATGCTGAAAATTAGAAAATAGAAAACAGTTATTTTAAATTGTAATAATATTTGACAATATTAATAATTGTAAAGAAATTTGACCAAATAAATGCAGATCTGGTGAGCATAAGAAACAGCTTTTAACTTTATTTGAAAAATGTATTGAAAATAATGATTAAGATGTTTACAATCATATAAATTCAAGGTGTAAGATAGAATGTAAAAAACAAACGTAATGTCCGCACACTGATATGACTGCTCCAGAAAAGTATTTATTGCATCGTTTCGACCATCAGGTCTACGTCAGTCAAAGACCTGCAATAAATACTTTTCTGGAGCAGTCATATCAGTGTGCGGACATTACGTTTGTTTTTTGCTTTAGTTAATCTCCTTTGTCCTGCACCTGAGCCCTGTTTGGGTTTGAGGATTGTGCAAACCTTTTTCATATTTTTGACTTCGTAAGATAGAATGTAAGAATATTCTATATATTTTATATATGTAAAAATATATTATTTTTAAGTTCACATTACAGGTTTAGAGTGTTTTAGAGTGAATAAATCAAAACATTCTGATGAGATAACATGTTCTTATTGACAAATGCCAAATGTTGTCAGATCAAACATGTTGAGACAATCTATGACTGCACATTGACTGAACGTGACCAATTCACCTTCACTTAAAAGCCAAGCATTGTGTTATCATTACATTCATCCTCACTTTAGAATACAATGACAAAACACACTAATGCTTAAAGCTATTCAAGGGTTTAGCATGATTAAACACCTGTTACAAATTTATTATCATGTAAAACACACAAGTCTTTCAAATCCGCTAAACCAATTCCACTGACTGAAAAAAAAAAAAACATAAACTGCAGCATTTAGCATCAATTTTGCCATTATGGCAGCTTGTCAGTAAACCTTTAAGCAAACAAAATAAGTTGCAATAGATAGCGCCGTCCTAGGCTACTGGGCTCAACAGAATCCCCTATGACCTATATAGCGCCCAAACTGCATGCTAAAAGCCCCGGAGAGACCAGAGCAAATGTGCTCACTACAGCAATCTGTCAAGAGTCATTATTGTTGAGCTCAATCTGGCAAGCGGACCCCCTAGGGCCCGGGATATGCCATGTCACTGCTCCATCTCGAGTGGGCACTATTAGGTTAACTCAGATGTGCTGGGCTGTGTTTGTGCCTGCTGTACTTCAGAGAGATTTCTTGCTCGCATATACTCCTGTTTTACAAGCTAGTGCTTGTTAAGCGTTGAGGTTGTGCACAGATGGAATGTACCATGCTGAGCTTGCGCTGTTGTATTTCGGTGGTTTGCTGGGAAGCTCAGCACTGGATTTTAGTTTGCATGATACCATCTATGGTGAGATATATTGCCTGACGTGGAAAAAGAAATGTGGTGCATAGCATAGGCAGAAAACAACTTTAATTATAATTCTGCTGCTATGCTAAATTGCTATCAATTCCTCTCACTCAAGAAAGAGAATTACAGGCGCCACTTGTTTGACACCAAACATAACATTAAACAGGATTTAAAGTTGTAACATTAAAGAGGCCAAACCAGAATTAAAGCAAACCACATGTAATTGACCGTCACATACCGTTCTGCTTTAAAAAACTTATTTAGTTTTGTGGCTTCTTTGTCATTTAGATCCTACAACCGTTCATTCCAATGAAGTAGAAGAACTCATACTTACACTGAACAGCGTATGATGCCAGGAGTGCGGCAGTATTGTGCGGACAGGGCAGTCTGGGAAGGATATATATTATATTAAATTAACAGTATAACATGTTGGAGATCAAACCAAATTGGTCCCAAATTACTATATTCAAGTAACCATAAAAGAACATTAAGCACATGCAAATTCAGAAGCACAAACTGCAGTGGTAACACAAGATGAATATTGAATGAACAATCTACATAGTACGAGTTACAATCATTTACAAGTAAATTGAATGCCCCTACTACTGAACGTACCTACCATGCAACTGGACTTAGAAAGATTTATAGTTAAAACAGTTGCACAACATCCAGCTCACCTTCCACTGAGTATGTCCTGCTTAATCTGTAGAAAATACAGGTACCTACACAGATGGAAAAGAACATGACAAATCATTTATGTGAGTCACTGGACAAAAAAAAAAGTCTTAAATATAAAATATATATATATATATATATATATATAAAAAATCAAACTTCCTACAGGAAATGCTGTGCAGTCCTTGGATATTGAACCCACGATGACCTGCTAGTGCCATATTCTACTGTTTAAACACTACAAAAAGATAATGCTACCATATCACCATGAATCACTATGAATCACCATCACCGATTCAGGTGAGGATGTCAATCAGTGTAATTTGCTTTACCCATCCCTGTTCTAGTCTATACTTCTCTGAACTATTTTTGACCTCTATATTACAGCACTTTTTACAGCCGCCTTAGAAACAAGAATTACAACATAAATGATTCAAGTATGCCTAAGGAATAAATGTAAAAGACAGACCCCATGACATTAAATCTATTTTTAGTTTATATCTATTAGCTCTGAAGACTTTTACATGACATGGTACGCATTTAAAAGTGTGCAAATTAACATTTTAAACACAAAACTTTTAAACAAGCATTTAAAATGCTTTCTCTTTTAGAAAAACAGACCAAAATATTGATGACTGAATTTGGTGACAGATTTTGGTCCAAAAAAAAAAAGGACAAGAATGTCCTACCCACCTTACGACCTTAACTTATGCCATGAGCCAGAATTCAAGACACACAAATGAACAGAGCAAAGTTTCTTTAATAAACACTTTTCAAGGCCTTCATTTTATGTGCATCAAAGCTAAAATCCACAAACTCACCGTGTGTATTCTTCCTGAAGTTTGTTGGGGTCACTCACAAAAAATTTCACCCGGAAGTTTAGATGATGTGGGGAGCCCCCTAGCATTTTGTTCAAAAGAAGAACACATGTAAGATGTGGAGATACAAAAGAGAGAAATAATAAATCAATACTGGGTTGTAAACAACAGCCTTTAGTATAGCTTTATATAAAATTACTTACTTTTTAATTGCTTCCTTATGGGTTTATTTGGATCCAGCCACCTCTATAAATTATTGATAGGGAGAAAGAAAGAGAGAGATAGAGAGAGGAGAAGAAAAACCTTAATAACATGGCAACAGTCCAACACGACCTAAGGTCACTCAATAATTCAATAGGCTTGTGTTTTCTGCTGTGGGGAGGTGGGGATGTACTTATCTGCAGTTACACAAAGAGACAAAGTAAGTGTGTTTGTTGAGTGAAAAAAACTTTGATCCAGTTTCAACTGAATCAATGTAACTATAAAGTCTTTTCAGCCACAGATCGACCGATTGGTAGATACCTACTGGTAGACTGATGCAAGTGTAACATGAATGCTGATAGTATACATACAACACCAAGATGTCTACTAATCTGTTTGCTTTCATCTGAATGATGTAATTTCTTTCAGAGTGTCTGGAATATATATAGATTTTAGGAGGACATTCGCTCATGTTTTTGTGATGTTTAAGATGTGATTTACTCAACACATTTTTCCTATAAAGAAACAAATGGCACTTTTGAAACTCATATTAGATGAAGAATCCAGTCATATCAGTAGTCTAATATTCTGCTAATACTGAATATTGAGTTGGGCCACCCGAAAGGGAGAGATGGAGGATCTTTAAACCTGAACTGTTGTGTGTCCTACATTCCTAAATGTGAAACTATATCAGGAATACTGGCCATTCACACAGTTGTGAAGCGAAACCCTTGTGAATCCCAGACCGGCTGGACTCTGGCACATCATTGAGCTTGACCTTTGAACTCACCGGGCTATCAGAGGAGTCGTCGGCCAGGTGCAACCCAAAATAGTCTCTCTCGGTCAGCTCCAGGTGCTTGAAGACAGCGTCCAGTAGGATCTCTCCTTGATCGTGCTTCTATATAGTATGCACACACACAGAGATAGAGGGAAAAATGCAAATTTTAAGAATACATTTGAATTTAAGAATAATTTGTATTATTCCATATTAAATATTTGAATTTGAACCATTTAATTGTATTAAATACAATCATCATCTTCAGAATTATACTGTCTACAAAAATTATTATACAATAACATTACTATCCTGATTTCTTCATTTTTTAATTTGGCATAAATATTTGAAAACAGGACCTAGAGGAACCTAGAGCATAAAATAATAAGTGTGGAAGCGAACTAAAAGCAAAATGGGATCAGAGCCTCATTAAACTTTGCATTTGTCACAACAATCATGTGCATCTTTTTGGCTGACATCAGCAGCAAAGTAAAACCCATATTTCCAGTAAATTCCAAGCCACTTGGGTGGTTAGAAACGTAATAAGCCATTTTTATTGGCTGTCAGATCGGTTACAGCATCCTGATAGCAAAGCTGAGGCATTAGCAGCACTTTTATTTCCCGTTTTATCCATTTAAATGGTCCTGGAAATACCAAGACAGCATATTCTGAACACGTGCCTTCTGAGAAACACAGACAGACAGTTTAAACCACATCCACGCTTTGTTGCTCAATAAACAAAATATGGCAACAGTCACATCAGCAGAACGAATGACAGGCCAGCCGAGAGAATATGGACAATCTAACAGAGCTGCAAAACGTGCAAGAAAATACAGAAATATGGAGCGCAAATAGAATTTACATACTGACGTCACATGGAAAAATTTAAAATGAAACAAAATGATACATATAAAAGATCTTCAAGCTACAGATCATACATTCTGTACACACTCCATAAAACACACCAGACAAATTATATGTTGTTGTTGTTTTTTTAGACAGGTCACATGCCTTTAGTCAAATCATATTTATTAAGTGACTCAAGAGCATTCATACATGTCTTTTATATCAGCATGAGAGCCGACATAAGTAACAAATAGTCAAGTCACATCACCTATATTTACATACTGCTTTAAACAATACAGATTGTTTCAAAGCAGCTTCACAGCAGGTGAAGTAACAAATAGGTCTTACAGCCTCTGTATACCTTAAAAAATAAACCATGGGAAAATTTTTACGTATACCCAAAACAGGAAGTGTTTATATGGGCTTTGATTCTTCTAAAAGCTTTTTTTTTTTTTTTAGGATGTAGATATGAACAAAGTTCCCGGATTTTTGGAACCTTGTGTTTCCTTCCCCTGCCCTCAGCACTTTTGTGTAGATTTACAAACTAAATAAAAGTGTCTGAGAGGAGACTTGCTGTGGTCTCAGACCTCGTGGCTATTCGAGTGTGTGTTTTCAACCGAAGTCTAAAGTAACGGTAAGAACTGAAAATGGGATCCAAGTGCGGTATTTCCAATGAATGTGTGTCAATTGTAAGAAAATGTTGGGGTTCAAACGGACTAAATGACTGTAAAAGTCTGGCATATGTCACCAGAGATAAATAGTTTTACCAGAAGATCAAGTTTTTGACATTTTGATTGATCTTAATAAAGTCACCAAAAAAAAAAAAGTTAAAAACAATTGTGACATGCACGGATGAATTGTTCACAATAATATCAATAGCATACATTTAGAAAATACTGTAAATTTATATTTAATGCTCACTTTAAAGGAGAAAAGGAGAGGAGTGCGGTATGACAAAAATGCTAACAGACTTGCACCAGCTTGTCCAGATATCGGAGGTCTTCAGGACGCCTGTGAGTGTTTTGAAGACAGTCAGTCCAAAGGAACAGGCAGCAAATAGCTTTGAGTTCTGTGTTTTGATACAAAGGGAAGATTGGCACTGCACAGGAGGCCCACAAAGTATTTGGACACACTTAAGCCACAATTATAGCCAGCATGAAATTGATTTCTCAATGCACGTTCCTGGGGTTTTTGGGCAAGATTCATTAGAGCATGTTGTTTTGAAGGAAAAAAGTAATTGTCATAAAGTTTCATCAAAATAGCTCAGCTTCTGAAACAAATGTCCTTCTAAGCTAATGTCACTAAGGCCAATTGTGATGTTAAATGTGTCCAGAACTAAACAACAAGGATGGCCCGCTAATCCAGGCCAGAGCCAGAATGAGAGCGTTTCGGTTCAGCTGATGGAACCATCATTGGGCCAATTGGGCTGCTACATTTTACATACTGCGCTCAAAAAGCTGGCTCTCAGACAGCATGCAATCCCAAATTCAATTCTCTTTCTTGGCTTATTGCACTTGAATGGTCAAATACACACAAACTTGTCAAAATGTTCATCTTGGTGAGTATATTTTTGGTCATCATCATCATCAATATCAATATTTCTTATATAAAATTATAATTTTTTGACAAGAATGGTTACAAATCTAAACTACTGGTCCAACTGGGCAATTGGAACATATGCTTATTGCTAATCCCCGGTGTTGCTTCTCCTTTAAATTGTATCGCTGTTGCCATCCCTCATTGAAAATAAAAGAAATCCACACAATTTGAGGTACCATCCATGTCTTGCGGCAAAGGATAATGCTTAGGGTCAGGGATTTGAACAAACCCCTAAACCCAGTATGTGCAATATGATGTTACTTGCCTTCGCAAACACCACTGATAAGAAAATCAAGATCAAAGTGACAAAATCTATAAGAACCTAGACATTCACATTAAGAGAGACGCTACAAGGCAGAAATCAATTCTAATATTTACAAACTTTCGGCTACTTCTCTGCATTCCAGACGTAACATGCACCTCTACAAACACACAGATGAGACATATTTATGATGACCCCTCCGTAACATCAACAACATCAACTTCTGTAACACAAATAACAACCTTCCTGCAAATAACACCTCGCCCCCCTCCTGATTATTTGCCTCTGGTCCTCCTTCTTTCCTTCCATTAGACCCTGTGCTTCCGTTCCATGTGCGCCTTATACTCATCAAGGACTCGCTGTGTTGCCAGACTATCTAGGTCATAAAGAGGTCTAGCACAAAAAAGTACAGACAAGAGAGCGAGTGTGTAAATTTGATCAATGGGGCTGTTACATGAGGACTGGCTTCCCAGGAAATGTTGGTTACAAATCAAAGAACAGTGTGACATGACAACTTCTTAGTAAGAACGCCTTGATTCATCTAACAGATCAGCAGCTGTTTAAAGTGAGTCATGTGATGTTTATAGGTTTATTGTTTATTGCTTGCTCCAATTCGAATATGGAAATACTTCCTGATTCACAGGAAATCCTTGTGTAAAATCCGACAGTGTAACTGACGGGAAACCACTGGGGAAAACCTGAATAACTTTTTGTAACCCGAGCAACCTTTAATTCAATTTTGGCACAGGCCCTTATTTCAAGTCAGAACATAACAGTTCTCCGTAAGGACCCTTTTATATACAACACTTTGCACAACACTGTGGACAAGGATGAACAAACACAAGGGTTTTGCAATAAGACCAACAAATGAAAGAGCTGAGGATTTGTGCCTTTGCTTGTCGCGTGTGAGGGGTGTGTTGTGGTAGCTTTATATTGCAGGTGCAAGTATCTACATGAATCTCTGGAACCCTGAAGGCCACTCTTCATCCTGCTGGAATGTCAAGCATGCATCCTTCTATAAGCAGAATTACACACTATCCTCTAGCTAGAACATGAGCATGATGTAGAATAGATGACTCAGACTGGAAAAACTCACATAGACGACACATTAAAAAAAAATATGCATATGATTTGGGGTTCATATAGGGAAAAAAAGGGAACACTTTATAATAAGTTCTATTTATAAGACCTTAAACACTGCATAATGTTCTACAGATCAGGCATTCACATACAATCATTCATTCGTATATGATTAATGAAGTTTGGTGGCAATTATAGCTATTTATTACACTACCATTAAGATTTTTTTTATGTTTTTGAAATAAGTCTCTTATGCTCACCAATGCTGAATTTATTTGATTAAAAAAAATCAGTATTCAATTTACAACAGTTTACAATTTTAAATAACTTTCTAATTGAATATATTTTAAAATAATTTATTCCTGTGAGGCACAGCTGAATTTGAATTATTATTAGTCTTCAGTGTCACATGATCCTTCAGAAATCATTCTTATATTCTTATTATTATAAATGTTGAAAATATTTTTTGTAGAAATGGTATAATACTTTTTTTTTATTCTTTGATGAATAGAAAGTTCGAAAGAGCAGCACTTATTTGATGCATCCTTGCTGAATAAAATGACTAATTTCTTTTTTTTATTTTACTTAGCCCAACCATTTGAACTGTACAGTGTAAGTGATATTAACAATGTTACTAATACGGATGCTGATAATTCACTTGTTTAACTGTTAACTGACAGTTAAACAGGGTTAAAGTTTAAAAATTAATTTAAGTAATTTTTAAAGTAAATTTTCAAGATATTTTAAAACGTTTGCTGCATGGTTAAAAAACACGTTAGACATATAAAATTGAGTTTTTGAGAGAAAAAAACAGATAAGTCACATAAGTTGCGTTTTTTTTTTTTTTTTTTTTCAGAAATAATGTAAAATACTGGTAAATAAAGCGAAATGTTCACAAACATTATAAACACTATGAACATAGCTAATAAGCTATTTTAGTTCCCCTCACTCCACAACAAATCCTTTAAATTTAACGCTATTTAGCAAGCAAGCAACTTTATTTATATAGCACATTTTTTTAAACAACAGACGTTGCCCCAAAGTGCTTTACAAAATAATAACATAAAAGTCATACAACAAAACAAACATACTTTATTCAAAAGCTAAAGAAAATAAATAAGTTTTTAAATAAGACTTAAAAGTTGTAATCGATGGAGCTGACCTCACATGGAATGGGAGACTATTCCAGAGTTTGGGACCTACCACGGAAAAAGCACGATCTCCTTTTGATTTTAAATTACAACGAGGTACCTTTAAAAGTCGTTGATCGGAGGACCTGAGAACTCTAAAAGGAGAGTAAGGGACTATAAGATCACTGATGTACTGGGGGGCAAGGCCTGACAATGCCTTGTAAACAAACAAAAGAATTTTAAAATCAATCCTAAATTTGACCGGAAGCCAATGTAGGGATTGCAGTACCGGAGTAATATGTTCTCTCTTTCGCACACCCATTAAAAGCCTTGCCGCTGCATTCTGCACTAGCTGTAAGCGGACAAGCAGAGTCTGGGGGAGACCGATATATAAAGAATTGCAGTAATCAAGCTTAGATGTAATAAAAGAATGAACTACAATTTCTAAGTCCTTACTAGATAAAAAATGCTTTACTTTAGCAATTGATCTCAGGTTAAAAAAGCTTCCTTTGACAACGGCAGCAATCTGTTTCTTAAAGTTAAGTGATGAGTCCATGATAGGGATAAAGAACCCAAATGATCAGGAAAGCTAGATGAGACGGGAGAGCCTACAATCAAAACCTCAGTTTTACTCTCATTTAATTGGAGAAAGCTGCTAGATAGCCAGAGTTTAATGTCACTGTAGCATTCCTGTGCTTTGTCCAACGAACAGGTTTTATCTAGCCTCACAGGAAAGTAGAATTGAAGATCGTCTGCATAGCAATGATATGAAATGCTATACTTTCGATATGAACATTTAGAAGAAGAATGAAGAAAAAAAAGCTATATGTAATGCCAAAACAAATTCATTTAAAGAGAAACTGTAACAAAAACCCCTACTGAGCTCACGTAGCCTAGCCTACCACTCTCTCATTAGGCACAAATCCAAATATTTCCATATTCACAATGTATTTGGACACTAAATACTATCTAAATACTATTACTATTGTTTATTAAGTAAACTATGCTTTGTACTTTACTTGCGTTCCAATATCGAAGCAAAATATCATCCTTCATATGTGCAAAAATGTGCTTGGCATCGCACCATTGGGGCGGTGGTCACACTGAATGGCAGAGATTGTACAATGGACTATTTAAATTGAGCTGTGTAACTTTTTATGTTTGGTTAACTACTTTATTTTGATAATGAACAAGCTACAATGTCAAGTTAGCATTGCTAGAACTGATATGTTGTGTGTGTGTGTGTGTGTGTGCACATGAGGTCACTTAAAATATTCCATTAATGGTCATACAGAAGACATCATTAGAAACTATAAAGGGTTAACTTTTATTTGTGTACACTCACAATAAAAACAAAACATTGTGCTTTTGTAAAATAAAGAAAACAAAGAGGATGTCGCATTCTGCCATCTCTGTCTCCTTTCCTTGAACTTTTTTTGGAGCGCTGCGGCTGCTTTTATACATAGCCTATGTGATTTTTTTCTGTTTTTCTTCGTTCACACAAGCGCTGCAGGTGCGTGAATCCTGCGATGTGTGAATCCTCATGTTCTGTTGTTTATTCTGCTATTTGCACATGTAAAGTGCAACCCCTAGAAAACAAATGTTGTTATTTTTAATTGTTCACAGACTCTTATCCATTATAATTAAATTGAATTCTAATTGAGCATAATCTTGTATGTTAAAGGTTAATGAGTTTCCCAGTTAGGGGGGGGGGGAAACTAAATGAACATCCCTAATTACTAGTGTTTGACAAGGATATAATCGAGATTTGTGTTGGCTAAAGCAAGCATCACTATTATTATTTCTCATAAATATGAATAGGGATTTGAAAAAAAAAAAAAACTACATGTATTAAACATCAGTGTGAAACTGGTCTTGCACCATGTTACAGACATGAATCATGTCTCAGATTAAAGAGAGTGTCTCTTGTTGTAGAGCCAAACTATAACTTCTACAAATGAGCAGACTCATCTGATGGATAAGAATACACAACTGACTAACATTGAAAGAGGGACACAAGCCATAAAGACCACAGTATCATAGATACTTGGACGTGCATGGACTCCATCCAGAACACCCTACAAGGAAGCATCTAGAAATGATTTATCAACTACCCAGAAGCCCCTAGGGTTACCGTGATTTTGTTCCTTGACATGTCCCTGGATCAACATCTTTTGTTGATCTTAGAACAATACTCCTGTCAAAAAACATAGTCCTAACCATATCCCTTCCCCTAAACCTAACCCCACTGTAAACTTAATTCTAAGATCTAATTGGCTGATTGGAATGTTATTCCAAGATCAACAAGGATGTTAATCCAGGAACATGTTCTACTTGTTGAAATCACATTCACCCCAGCAACCACATAGCAACACCACTCACATTTTCTTTAGAAAATGAAAATTTTCTGGGAAAACAGAAAAAAGGCTGTTGAATTCCCTTTTGCCAAATAGGTAGGAAATCACCCATAATGCACTGGGCACGTTGCCGTCCATGGCCACTTCCACCAGCCTTCTTGGGATTGGCTTACTAGAGTCAAATATTGTCTTGCTTTAGTAGGAAATACTTCTTGGCAAACTTTTAGTCATAATGGTGTTTAGTCATATTGTTCCCGGGTGCAAGCATTCAAGAATAAACATTTAGTGGGAGAGATTTACTTTCGGTCTCTAGTGAAGGATCCAACGTATATAGGCAGTTGCTTAAGGCTACAAAGAACCGTAAATACGGAAAGAACGCCAAAACGAACAATCTAAAAAACCTCCATATTTGTAGTCAACATTTCAAACTGGATGACTGACTATGAATACACTGTTTTATGCCAAACGGAGGGGAAATATTTTTAAAGAAAGTTCCATTTTGTCACGCCAACAATCAACAATTTCTCGGTTCAGGCAACACAGAGAACGAGTAAACATTGATAATTTACATATACTGCCAACATCGTAACAATCCAAAGTGGACTGAATAACAGCGAAGTTAGACATGACCATATCATTAGTTCATGATCTGATCATAAGTAAACTGAATTATTCACATTACTTACCAGGGGCGGAGTGGCAATCGGGAGAGTCGGGACTTTTCCCGGTGGGCCGGTAGTGTTTTGAGGCCGCGGAGGGCCGGTCTGATAATAGTTATACATTGCGAGTTATTTTAGCAACACCGTCTGGCGGCCTGATGTGCGGCCGCTTCTCGCTGGTCAAACTGTGCAGCCTCTCTGCTCAACACAGTAGGCCTATATAAAAGTGCTCAACCCGTTCGGCAGGTCCAACCATGTCTATAGGATTTTCAAAAACATAGGGGGATCAGTGAGCGGCCCCTCCCAAAATCGGGTCGGCCTTTGATGTAAAAAGCCGCCGAACACCTCTTTTTCCTCGTCACGTCTTGGAAGTCTAACGTCCGTGAGAGTGAGTTAAATGATGCAAAGGCAAAAAAGAAAACTGAAAGGTGGCGCTGAGCATGGGCGGCTCTAGGGAGGGGCTAGCAGGTGCTTCAGCACCCCCAAGAAAGACCAAAGCACCCCCAAAAATAATTTCTGGAAGCAATTAGGCTATATTCAGGCTGTAGGCTATTCTATGGAAGCCCTGAACCGCATTTTGAAGCAAAAAGAAAAGAAAACTTATCTTGTTATTTCGAGATATTAAGACGTTATTTCAACATAATATCTCGTTATTTCGACATAATAAGGGGGCATTCTAATCTGCATTAAGCTACATTAAGCGTTCTTAGGCCTAATGGTTTTCTGTGGGAGGAAATTGCTTAACGTGTAATTAAACGTTGCGTTCATATTCTGGGCTCATCTGATTTTTAGTAGCCTACATAGCATTTTTATGATTTTAGTATCATAATGATTAATAAATGCACGCACAATTATCCGTGAACTTGATTTGAACAAACGCCTTTCCACTTGTGCAAAATTCAGAATTAAATGAATGTGCAGCAATTTGCACAAATAGAGAGTCTGTAGGCCTACTGTTGTAGCCATTAATTAAGCGCATTTAGTTTCATATTTGTTAAAATATTATAATGTCATTTCTTTTCCATTTATGTTTATTTATGAAAAGTGAACAGCACAAGTAAGATATGATGCGCTATATATCGAGAGACTTGGAGTGGGTGGGTCAGACAGACATGATTTTGACCATTTCATTCAGTTTTGTTTTGTAGAAAACCTTTCATTAAAGTGAATTTCGTTTTGTATAAATTGTATCTTAATTTTAATCATTTTTTTATCAACCAATTGCCTGGATTTAATAATAAGCAAATATAACAAACAGACAATATAGCCTAATCATGGAGGCGCCCGCACGGTCAATTGCATTGCACGTTAACTGAGCGCATCTCATCCGAACTAAGTTAACGAAACTCAGTGTATGCCTCACACAGACATGAGAAACACATCAAATACACAAAGCTTGAAATATCTTTAAACGAAATAATTCAAAACGAAAAGAAAAAGGCTACTCTCTGATTACGTAATCATGCATTTCTCTCTATAGGCGCGTTCACTATATATGGCGATCGTCAACTTCATCTTTGCAGCCGACACCCGACACTGTCAGAAAACACTAATTTATTACTAAAAATCAATGCACGCGTTACCAGATTTACAAATGCACATCTTGCTTGTTGCACGCACATAAATGTCGAAATAACGAAATATTATGTTGAAATAACCTTATTAGTAGGCTAATAATAGCCTACATCTTTTAGAATATTTGATTGAATGCTGAATGTTGCGCTTGTTCAATTTAATCAAATTAAAACTTTAATTGTGATCATTAAAATAATTGAATATTAAATATTTAGTGGCCAAGTTTTGCTCAATTATTATTTGTATAACTGCGCAGCTCCCCCGTCAATGATCTAGCACCCCCAGAGCCGGTTCTAGACATTAGGAGGCCCTAGGCAAAATTCATGTTGGAGGCCCCCCACCCCCAATAAAAAAACACTTGAAACAAATATGATTCCTAACCTTTTTATTTATACAACATTTAATTTTAAAAGCAGTATATTTTTACTTACACAGTACATAAGTTTGGACACATTACTATTTTTAATGTTTTTGAAAGAAGTCTCTTATGCTCATCAAGCCTGGATTTATTTGATCAAAAAAACAGAAAAATAATAAAGTGAAATATTATTAAAATTTAAAATAATGGTTTTCTATTTTACTATACTTTATATTTCTGTGATGCAAAGCTGAATTTAGTGCCACGTGATCATTCTGATTTATTATCAAATGTTAGAAATGGTGCTTAATATTTATTTTATAACCTGTGATACTTTTTTTCAGGATTTTTGATTATTAAAGAGTTGTTTTAAAAAAGTCTTCACTATCACTTTTTATATATTTAACACATATATATTTTTTTCTGTATTTTTGATCAAATAAATGCAGGCTTGTAGAGCATAATAATAAACTTCTTTCAAAAACATTAAAAATAGTAATGGGTCCAGACTTTTACCGGTACTGTACATATTAATCAAACTTTATCTACGGTAATCTCTTTTTTGTTTAATGAAGATGTTATTGTTGTTGTTGTTATTTTGCTGTTTTATTCAATTTATTCACAGTTCCAGAATCCCACTTCAGTAGATGAGCATAAGTGCTTTTATATTGCATTGCTACCTTAAATATGCTATACACAAATCAAGTGGAAGAGAAAGACACGATCGCTACTGAGCAGAAAAAAAATATATAAAGTGAAATTATTGGCGTAATGTCAGGAATCTAATCATCAGCAGAATTTAGAAGATAGACCCATATATATGAGATCCTTTAGACTATTTGAAACATTTCAAAATGTTGTAGTGTGTTGGCTTTTTAACTTAGAATACAGACGTCTTGTCTTTTAATTTTGTAGCTTTTTTACTAGTCAGCTCCCGACGCGATGTTATTCATTGTACGCGCAAATTCAAAGCGTCGCGTCTGGGCACGTTAATGACGCTCGCGCTCTTTTAAACTCGTAATAAAGCGGTGAATGATTTTTCCAGAAATGACGCTGATCTACAGTACAAGTTTATATTTAGAATACATTGCAATCACTCCAAAATAGATGACGACAACTCTCACACCTGCATTATGAGCTGTGCTTCTTTGTGTGCTTATTAGGCTTTAGCCTCGCAGCATCTGATGGATGCGTTCGTTACACATACTTTCAGAAGCCGGCACACATTAATTGGTTTAACTGCAGTAATGTAACAGTCTATGGTTAAGATAAACATCGTCACTATTTATAGTGAATTAATAAATATTGAAATAAATTGTAGATAGGACATTTGTACTTTTTTTTTTTTTTTTTTTGTCCCTCTGTCTGGGCCCCATCCCGCCAATCGGGCCCTAGGCACGTGCCTAGTTTGCCTTTGCGTTAATCCGGCTCTGAGCACCCCTCAGCACAAGCGTTAAAAAATCTGGCGCTGAGAAGTTCAGACTCAAAAGGAAAAAAATTATGGAGGAGGAGGCAGTGAAATGCTCCAAAATAACAGACATGTTCCGGGCATCAACAAGCAAAGATACTACAGGTGAAATAAACTGAAGCACATGTTGTCAAAGCTAGGCACAGATGGGAATTAGCACCAGCTTATGCAGCCAGCCAGCCAAAAGCTTGTGTAATTTGAAAGTAGCTGTGGTAAATATGAGACAAATAAAAAGTTTACTATTGAGTGACTATCTACTAGTGGCAGATTTCCTAGTTTTAAAACGAGTAACTTCCCTTGGCTGCTGCTGCTATGTTAAGTGTATACAGATTATGTTAACACTAGCATAAGCTAACTAGCAAGGTGTCGTGTCACCTGAAAATGCCATGGACCCTTTTCAACAGGGTGATGATGACACGTTTTAACGGTCATCATCCGCATAAATCCTGGAAAGTTTTTTAAATATTTTCAATTAAAAAAAATATGTATTTACATTTATAACACTATTTTATATTATATTACCTTTAATAAAATTACAAAAAACGAGTTAATGCTGCTGTGAGGGTTTCTAATGCTGCGTCTGTGGGAGTGATGACAAATTGACATAGCCTATATTTCTCTCTTCTGAGTTCTTCTGACTGCCGTTATCTATCTCTCGCAATTTTTTTACTCTTTTAGAAAGTTGTGAAAAAACTATAGAGGAACAAAAAAAATCTATTTAATATTCTCTCATTCACCGCTATATTTTTTAGCAAACGTTTTTTTTTTTTTGTTGTTGTTGTTTTTTTGTTGTTGTTTTTTTACCACCGAGGGCCGGTGGTCTACGAAATTTCCCGGTAGATTTTTTGGTCCCACTCCGCCCCTGTTACTTACATTGACTTTAAAAGGCTGGACAGTGTTATCCAAAAGAAGAACGTTGCAGACCACCTCGGTGCGCTGCCTGTCACGTGCCAGCTCCGTCGCCCGGACATTGTAGGATCTGCCTGCAGGCAACCGGAAGCGTGTGGTCATTACGGTCCAACCAGAGTCTGTAACACAAAGATATCTGCTTAAGGTTGCGCAATTCCAGTATGACATAACATTTGCATCAGGTTGGGTTACTAATTAATTAATTTAAAAACAGGTATAATTATTACTCTAAATATATAATTACAGCATAGACAATTTTGTACTGGTTAAACTGGATCACAGCATTTACAAGGCTGATTCAGACTCCAACTTAAATGCACACATGACAAACTGATATTTTTATGTACAGCCTACATTATGCCTAAATATATCTATTTCCTTAGGGGTTCTTACGCAGCTTTCCAGCTAAAAGTAACAGCAAATGGGGACATGGAGGAGGATGGTACTCAAAGAAGAGGTATTCACATACACAGAAATACATTTCATTGTGTTGCCTGTCGATGACATCATATCCCCATTACACTCAATTTCTTAGATTTTACTTCAACCATGGAAACACCAAATATTCTTTAATGAAAAATGCGTTTTATTAGACAGGTGAGCAACTGTTTGAATACATTTACTGTCAGAAAAAAAAACATTTTTATATAGGTCAATATGGTTAGAAATTTGAATCTCTCAAGTAACATGTTTGTAACAAGTAACATGAAACACTATTTTGTCAAGTGGCTAACAAAGCATAATCAGAAAGTCAAAGAGCTTTATTTGTAGTAAGCATTTTCTCCACCATACAATGGCCCGGTTTCATAGACAGGGCTTAGATAAAGCAGGATTAGGACATATAGTTTTTATAAACATGCCTTAGAGAAAAACATTACTGGTCTGCATCTTGAGAGAAAACTGGTACTGACATATTTTAAAATATAGGGGCTTTTGCACCGGGTAGTTATTATGAACTTAGCTTTAGGAACTAGCCACCAGGGTGGTTCCCTGAGAACTAATGGTTCCCTTAAGAACATTTTCCTGGTTGAATTTGCACCGCCAGTTAGGGCTGTAACGATACGCGATATGAAATCGAAATCGCGACACTCGGATCCATCCACGATCCTGTTTCGCGGTGTGAGAAGGCAAAATCGCGACACACCCCTTCCAACTCTGAGAGTAACGGCCGTTTCACACATACTCCGTTTGCAGTGCGTATGCGGTGCATATTTTTTCCGTAGCCTACCCATGTTAACCGGTCAGAGCTTTCAGACTGCACGCGGTTGCCGTCCGTCGACCCGTTCCAGTTGCCGTGCGTATACAGCAGTGCAGCGATCGTTTCCGCAACGAGTATTTCTTTTGTGCTGCACGCGCTGAATTAAAGTGACAGCGCATGGTTCGTGGTCAAAATGAACACAGATTGACAATAAATGCGATTAATTAAATAAAATGTAGTAATCTCACTATAAATGTATTTAATTAAATACTACCTTTTCCACTTTAAGACTGGGGAAAAGCAAGAAAAAACACAATTTACCTCAATTTGTAAGGTTTGATTGGTGGTTTGCAGCACAGGCAGTAAGCCTCAGTTACCTCAGTGTGAAACAGTAGCCATTTAATTTAGCCTACTTTGTAAATGTAAGAGAACTTGATTGAAGGAGAATTTTCAACATGCTCGAATCATCACCACAATGGAGTTTAGTTCTGTTTGCTTTTCAACAGTATTTTGTTACAAAGAAAACAGAAGTGTTATAGCTTTGGCTATTTATTTATTTTATATATGGCTATTTATATTGTTAATAATTTGCATAGTTAATCTTGTTCTTTGGTGTTCAGTTTATAAAGGTTTTACAAATGTTATTTAATAAAAAATATTGTTTTAATAAAAATCATTTTAATCAATCATCATCAAACTGAGCTTGACAACGTAGATGTGACGTGAGCAACCTGTCTGTCTTCTAGTAGCTGTGCCAAGAGAAATCTGAATCATTCCCTTCCGAAACTTGCAGAGACGGAGAGTGTGAGTAGGAGGTGTCCATGAGCTAGGAGCAGGAGCAACTTTTGCCTCCACGTCCCCCCGATTGCCCGCGAGCTTCTCCTCCTGTCCATACAGTAATTTCTCTACTGTGCGACAGAGTTGTGTGGTTATGACGCAATCATTAGCCTATTTTTACAAAAACTGCTTCTACGGGCCATAACGTAAGATACAAGGTAATGGAGCCTTTTATACATTTTCGTGTTTCTTTAGAAATAAATAATGGACAAATGGAGTCTTTAAACCCCTCAGATGTAAAGTTATTCGCTGTCAAAGTGACGCCAAAATGAATGGGAGTCAATGGAATGCTAACAGCAGGTGATGGTCTGCTAATCAATGGCAGCCCCCGAGGAAGCTTCAGTTTTTCTGAAAGATTACCCCCTTGGCTAGTTTAGACCCAACTCTGAAGTAGGAGCTCAATTAGTTCCTCCAAAAGGAGTTCCTAGAACTAAAATCACTCCTAGTTCCTGCGGTGAGAACACGCCAAAATCCGTACTTCTGCCTATAGTTCTAGGAACTATGAAAAGGTTCCTCCGGTGTGAAAGCCCCTTGTCAGCGCAAGTTGCTTTCAGTTAAAACAGCTCAAACATGCATTTTAGTTTAGGGCTAGGATTAAGCCTTGTCTGTAAAACCAGGGGAATATATTTTAAAATTAACTGCATTCCATTTAGCAACACAAAGTCATCTAGCTTGTATTAATATGATATGCTAATATCAATCTAGCATACCGCAATGTGCCACAGTGTAAAGTGTCATACCAGCAAGAGTAACATTATAACATAACTTTAAAAACACTCAAATGTACCTTTAGTATGATAGTTTTGACCAAGTAAAACAGCCCTGTGTTAACCCACAATTTTAATTAGTCAAATAAAGCGACCTGTATGAGAAGTAATTCAGCACCAGCTACTATTTCATTAGAATTAGTAGGACGTTAAAAGTAACTTTAATTGTAAAATAAACAAACAACAAAACGAAAGAAAGAAACAGCAGCGGCTAGCCTGGCTCCGTCCTCCTATGTATTTCCGCTCAATTTTCATTTTCTTTCAGTACTCCGTCTGGGTTTGCGGTATATTCATGGGTTTCTTCTGGTCAAATTTTCTGAGAACGATGACGTTGAGGTCGTGCACTAGTTTGAGTTGTAGGGTTATGTCAACGTTATTGATTGGTTATGGCAGATCCAGAGTGGCTCTGGGCAGATCCAATAGTTTTAAACTTCAACAGAGTACCCCCCTTCAAGGAAGTAAATGCTTGTCAATGGAGAGTGGCCAGACTCTCTGTACAAATGAAATGTATGAGAGTCTGTTAGGAACAGGCTAAGCAGGCTAACCTAACTGCGGCATATAAATATAATAAAATGTTAATAAAACTTTAATACATTAGATCACCCATGAAAATGATTCCTGCCCAATGTTGGATAGCTTCCCATCGGCTGTGGAGGTGTAAATGACAACTCATGCCCATTCTTGGCGCCATCAAGCTACGCCTTTGTTATTGTTTTGAATAAATGACCATAGAGGCCTTTAAGAGATTCAATTATCAATCTTTTTCCCCTCACATTTCTCAGATTGCCTTATCTTGGGAAATCTGTTTTGCTCTATCAGGTGAATAGAACAGTAGAGCAGTTTGTGTGTAAGATCAGCCATGTGGAAGCGCTTTCACTTCAGGATTCTGACATGTCCACGGGTCATAACCAGCAGGCCATCCACAGAGACTTCTGAACCCCTCTCATGTTCATTCATAGATCTACAGTCATGTAAAGGTCACAGAGAAATATCTCTGACCTTTAAGGTACCTCACCTCACAGGGATTTCTGGGCATTCAAGCTCAAAGGTTTTTTTGTGGGGGAAAAAGGGAAACACTATAATAAAGCATTTAGATTATAAGCATCTAAAATCAAATAGAATACATACAATGACTTGATAACAATTCCTATAGTTTTGAAGGGCATGTGTGCATGTCACATGAGCAAGAGAGATCAGGTAAAATGAATGCCTTATGAACTAACAACAGATGACCATCATTTAGTGAAAATGCTAGACAGTCTAGAACAGCATGAGGATGCGTACATTTTAGCCTAACAGACCATTAAGAATGAGTGCACCTTGCATGAGTCTTGCACAGTTATAATGAAAAATGTCTGAAATAATCTTGCTGATGATAAGGTGATCCTGCCTGCTGCCTCTGTATTTAAAACAAATCTAGAGAGAAACTATAGGATTCTATAGGATAGGAAAAATAGGATTCTGTTGTTCACAGGTTTATTAATGATTTAATAGAGTATGACATTTGAATGAAGCAGCTTGGATGTGCATTGCTGGAAGTCAATAATACAAATAAAAAAAAAACAGGAGAGTAAAAGGGCAAACTACTAAAGACTGATACAGTTTACAAACTCAAGACAGATGCTAAGAGAAATGTTCTCATTGTGTCATAATGCCGAACAAGCAGCTGAGGGACTTATAAAGTTGTAAACAAAAATTCACTTTAATGGTTTACTATACGGTCTTCCAAAAACATCAGCTTTAATGCATTCAAAGCACACAAACTCAAAGCGCAAAGGTCAGTAAGCATGGCAGAATCTACACAGCCCAGGTGTCCTCAGTGTAGCTCGATCCTCCTATGCAAGCTAACCTTTATATGTCTGTTCCCTCGGGGGACGTCACCTAACCACATGAGCGTGCTTGAATAGGCTTCCATTACGTTCAGCATAACTCGGCTCAACAGAACAAGCATTTAACTCGCAAATTACAGCATATGAATGTGAAAAATCATTTGGCTGAACGTTTCTGACACGCAAACAAACTAATGAGGGTCTATAATATACCAATAGAATAATAATTCACCAAAACATAAAACCTATATGCAAATTATTTATACTATATGATTGGCTGTTCTTCATTCTATTTTTTCATTCCCTCTGCCCATTTCATTTTTGATGTGAAATTATGTTTTGAGGTCCCTGCATTCAATTGTACAATCTCAATGCAAAAATCACCTGTCAAGTTTATTAAATATATTACATCAGCGACAGTCAAATTGGACGAATACAGACATTGATGCAGATCCTGTTGTAAATAATAGTGAAAAATCACTTTATAAAACTGTTGTTCCATTATTACCCCTTAGCAGATTTTGACTCATATACAACCATTCCGTTTTAAAGAGTTCAAAAGTGAATTCATAATTTCAGTAAAAATGCAACAACAACAAAAAAAAAGTTTCTTGATCACCAAATCTGCCATTCAGATTCAGCAGGGACCATTTATGTAACTTAAAAATACTCAATCTATGCCATTGCCACAGAAGCATAAATAAAGACGCCTCAAAAAGTGATGTAGGTTTTGTTTCATATATGATATATTACTATATCACTTTATAATAACTAACTTTCTTTAAATTAGGGATGCACCGAAATGAAAATTCTGGTCCGAAAGCGAAAATTCTGGATGCACTTGGCCGAAAACCAAAACCGAAAATAAATAATACATTAGTAATTAATGAATCAATTTTTTTTAATTATCAACACTTAAATACTGTAGCTAAAACAAACATTTAAATTGCACATAAGGCACTTTTAATAACATAATTGTTTCTATTCCAATTTGTTGGTGAAATATGAACATTCAAACCAAAAACTGTAATAACTTGTTTTCATGACAGATTTATTCAAGCATACATTAAACAATGAAGACCTCACTAACAGGTTAAGTACAAATATAATGAATTTGTAATACAGTGCATATATTTAGCAAAATGCTTCCTCTATAGTTATTTTTTTTTTAGCTAACTAATGAGTTTATGGACATTGAGGTAAATGTAATGTTAAGTGACTTTGTATTAGGGCTGTCACTTTTATGAAAAAATCCTGTTCGATTTTTGAGACATAAGTGTTCATTGAATCGATTGTAAAATCGAAAATTGAAAAATAAAACGCCATATATGGGCAAATCCACGGACAACTAACAGGCATTAGGACGAACGTAAAGAGAGCGCGCCGCGCCTGACGCGCACAAGTTAGCAATATTTCTGATGATTTATTGGCGTGAAGTTTCGCGCACAATGACTAGTGCAACATTCTCGAAAAGCAATAAGCATAGTGGACTGCCATAGCACGCAGCATATGAAAAACATTACCTCATTCTTCAACATGGCTGTGTTTACGATTAGAAATGCCAAACAAATTTCGCCTATGTAGGCGATAGACCGTTGCCCGAATCTGTATCTGAATGCATGAGACTGTCTGAATACCGGGAAAATTCACAGTTTTGTAGTAAAAAGAGACACATTATGCAGAAGGATCATTGCTGTTATGCGTGTTTGTCAGAGCCTGCAGTTGCAAATGACGCGCGTTCGCTGCGGGCATAACATGACGAGCTGGACGCGCTCCGAGAAAAGACCGTTAAAATCGATTCCCTATTTTCGTTTTCGAAACTTGCGTTGGTTGGTCCGATCGATTGTGCAATCGATTTTCGAACGTAAAGTGACAGCCCTACTTTGTATAGCCTACAAGCTGTTTTATTGACGTCTTTCCCCAGTTGAAATACTGATTGAGTGATTACATGAGACATGATACATTTCAGTAAGTTGTAATGTATCTTTCAACATTTCTTCTGGTGTTCACCCATGTTTATTTCATGCTGTAACTAGTAAAGAGGAGATGAGATGATCAGTTCATGTGCGCTTGATCTGTGCTGCTGCTTGAACTGTATTAAAGAGCGCCGAAACAACATTTATTGTTTGAATTACGTAATAAAATCGATAGAATTTGAGACTTTGCTTAAAGCAACAACATGTAACTTTTCAACCTTCATAATATATTTCCAAGACCCTTGTGCAGGGCAGGACTTAGGGTGGTGGGGGCCCCTGGGCTTGAGTCACTTTCGGGCCCTACCTTCTATACATTACTTTAAATAGAACAAAATGATACATACACAAGCTATGTATTAGCTACACAATTCTGGATAAACTGAGTATAAAAATAGAGATCACGATTCTGAACAAACAACTAAACAAAATAACATAATTTATGTTAATTGCTGAAGTCTGTTAAAAATGTTTAATTAATCTGAATTATAAAAAAAAAAAAACTTGGGTTTGAATGAATGATTCAATTCCTCAATCAAATGCACTTGTTTCATAGATGAATCAGCATTTTTGAACGAATCTCCTGAATGAACGATTCAATGACAAATGTTTTTTAAAAGTCATTTGTCGCCATCTGGTGGCGTAACAATATAATCGATCCAATCGTTATTTGAAGTGCTAAGCTACTACTTTCAAAAGGTGACTGGTACCATAGATAGACAGTGTTACATGTTAAAAAACGTAATAATTTATTTATATGACCACTGATTGAAGCTTGAAAAAGTTTTTTCCAATAAATAAATAATGATTAAAAAAGTTCAAAGTAATATTGCAATGCACAAATGTCTTGGTCAGAATGAGGATAAAACACTTATTTACCTGGAAAACATGTGTTTTGATTGTGGCATTTCTTTGAGATTTAGAATCCAGTATTCCTATAGGCTAATTATTGTTTCTTTTATGAATTTAATGAAGAACTCTGTCTCGTATTCTGTCCAACCGATCCATGTAGGCTATTTTGTGTCCATTCGTTTTTCCTTTTTTAACCCGTAATTGAAAAACGAAAAATGAACGGTTGTTGTCTTTTTAAAGCGCAAAGTTGAACACCAACATTTTAATTTGAACTGGCTACACCAGCTGCTGCGCAAAAAAGTAAATATCGACGAATTTTCAGATTTTTGTTTATGACTTTTTGCCCCTTTATTAAACATTTAAAATATTCACAAATTAATATGGAAAACATGTCGATTTTACTGGTTTCAAAGGCCAAATTAGAACCTGAAATTGATGTTTTTCCCGCAGTGCTGAATGAGAAGAGCCATTAATATTATTAATAAACTATTGCTTTGGCTAAAATCACATCTCCATCTTCGCTGTTAAGCAGATGCGCTTTTAGAGAGAAATGCACATTTCATACAGATTAATCAGAAGGTATTAGCTTTCGATTCGAATTTGTTCATTTTAAAGTGGACATTTCAAGCTTTAGCCTACACAGGCTATATTTTGTTTCAGTTCTCGAGCTCCAGTTTACGGAGATCATGAAAGTGCGTCTGATTGTTTTCTTTTATTTTACAAAAGCACAACGTTTTCTTGTTATTGTGAGTTTACACAAATAAAAGTAGTTGGGAATAATGTATTATTATTTTCTGTATGACCAGAAATGATAGAGTATTTTAAGTTGTTTCCACTGTTGATAGGAAAATGCAAGTGTTCGCGCCCGCGCCTCCGTGCCATGCAGTGCGCGCTCCACACTCAGCTTTGTTCTTTTTTTGCATAAAAGCGTCTTCTAAATATAGCCTATTAAATGTTATAATTAAATAATATAAAATTATTATTATTTGCGTAGCTATACATGGACCTCGAACACACTGCGTCTTCTAAGTCAGGTGACTGTAAATGCGCAAAAACTGTTTCCATTGCAGTTTTGCGAAATATTCCTTTATCGAATTGCCTGAAAAACCACCTCATGCGAGCGTAAACATTTTTTTTTTTTTTGATAAACGGGAGTTTTTGCGAAATTGACGTGTTTCCATTGTGTTTATTTTCAATTTCAATTTCAATTTGCGCAATTTGAAGGGTAATGGAAACGCGGCTACTGTCTAATGCAGACAGGTTTTTTTCAACGGTTCGGCAGTAAACGAAGCACTAGCCTACGTAACTGCCAATAACCATCGCAATCAGCAAACCTAAATTATATTTTTCATTGCAGGGCAGGGCCAGGTAACAATGCTAGACCAATCAACAAACTTTAAATGAAAAATTAAATAACTGACATATTATTGAAAAAATCAAACGTAAACGGGCGGGGCCCCCTATTGGGCGGGGCCCATGGGCTTGAGCCCAGTCAAGCCCAATGGTAAGTCCGGCCTTGCCCTTGTGATAGTACATCGACTTACAATAGGTTGAATGAGACGTCTGCCAGAGCCTGACGGGGTCTGTATCGCTTTTACTGGCACTATGTAACTTCGGGGTGCGGGTAGTAACCAGAGCTCAAAAAGAACTACAAAATTCGACTGCTTTACGGCATACGTCACTTTGCCCACCACTTCCTCAAATGTGGCCAACCAGCGCGTTTGTTTTCGTACGTCTGTTTTCGTCATGGCTGAAGCAGCAGCGAAACGTAAGAAGTCCAAGGTTTTGTCGGAGTAGAGTCGGAAGAGGAAAAGGGAGAGTAATAAACTGAAAGTCAGGACGAGGATCAATATTGGTCGAGCGTTTGCTCGCTGGCGTTAGCTTATGGAGGAGGAGAGTTACCAGACCGATGCTGACTTGGCCGTCATGCTGTTGAACTAGTAAGTAACTGTAAATTGCTTGCATACTATCTTTAGTTTTTCTAATCTGTTGTCTGCCTGGCTACGTTACGGAAACTATCTGGTCCTCCATTTATCTTCATGAATCAGCTAGTAGATGAGCGAATTATCAATCTGGTAGCTAGTAAACACTAACATGGTAGTTTTAGATGGTTAGGATGCTATCGCTATCATTCTCGTTCAGATTTGAGCATTGCAATCGACATGCAAATCGCAAATGTTTGAGTTAAAATGTTTAGTCTACTAAACATGTATAAATTATGAAAGGGGGAAGATTAATAATATTGTCATTGCCCATATGAAAAAAACCTGCATGCTTCATATACAGTAACCGTAAATCATTTTACGACAGCGGTAATGGACAATTCCGCTTCCAACCTGTAGGGCGACCGCAGAGGAAAAGTTCCATGTTGTTGCTTTAATATTAAAAGTGACAAAACAAAAAGCCAAAATTGTGGTGCATCCCTAATTTAAATAACTATATAATATCATTCACAAATATACTGAGCCAGAAGTCGAAATCAACCTAGCTTATTATTTAGTAGTCTCTGCACATTATACTGAAAGAGAACAAGATTTTAACATCATTTTTTTTTTACAAAGTTCACCTTTAAATGCAGTTTTCATTGGAAGATGTGGACATTAAACACACAGAAAATGCAAATGATCAAAATCAGGTAAAATTACAGTCACTTTAACATTTATTAGAAGCTTACACCAAATTGTTTTCGTGTGCGTTCTCAGGTACAAAATATTGCAAGGCATGGCAAAAGGCTACACTAACAAGCTTCTTGGTTCCCCTGAGCCAAGACTCAAAAAATTGTTGATTAAAGCTGCACATTCCAGTCAATTCTGCACTGCTTACAGTAGCAGGTTTAGGCTAACTGCTGAGGGTTTGTCCACTCTAACGACGCTGTCAGTTTCTGGACACACGGACCCTGCATATTTCCACTCCTGCATCCGGCCTCTCTGCCGAGACACAACCACTCACCAGGAACACAAAGCTACTTGAATAAAAGGACGACTACCACAGCAATCAATATCCTGTAAACAAATCTGGCTCACTTCATTAGAGGGAAGAAAGCCTCCCCTGGGCTGAAGATGGTAGAAGAGTCTTGAGCACTTTAGTAATGGAGACTACAGCTGAAAAAGTGGCTAGCTCAACTCAAATGTTCTGTATTCATTATACGTCCCCAGGCGAGGCAAGTCCAGATCGATAGATGCTGTGTGTACTACTACTACACGGTCAACTTGAGCCTTGAGCCCTTTGCAGGGATGTGTTGTATGTTGGAAATCCCCATGTCAGATCTCCTTCCATTCATAGGATACATGACTCAGGAGACTCACATGTTACTCTGTCCATTAGCTTATGCACGTTGTATGCGATCTTCACTTTTTGTTCAAAATGTTGCTTTTTTAAATGAAACTTGTGTGTTGATAAAAAGAATGCATAGAATAAAGTTAGAATAAAATGTTTTTTTTTGTTGTGTGCTTTTTTTGTCTTTTTTCTTTTTATAGCATGTTCAGATATTTATATGACAAAATATTCTGGGAGCCATGAAAGTTTTGTGCAAATTATCAAAAAAGCTAGCAGTGGCTGGCAACTTTTTTCAAAAACGCTGGCAGGGAAAGTGTTAAACAGTTTAAGCTAAATTAATTGTTTTTAAAGATAGTTGTTTCTATGATTTTAAAACAATTTTGTAACCAGCATGAAACATTAAGCTACCTAAATTAATAAACACTTCTTCTGCCAATATAGTTCAATAGTTAACTGTAGCCTGATTACAGTTGCTTAGCAACTTGCCACATTAATAAAGTATTTGACTAACAGTTAAAGGTATACTTCAGCCTCTTTAACACATTATCTACTTATGATTAGTAATTCTGGTATAAATGTGGACAGTCATATGTTTTATGGATCCAAGGATTTCCAAACAAGCTGTTTTTACAGCTTAATACTCAAATGGTTCCAAATCTGAAAGTAAAATTATATTTACTATAAGTACATTCAAATTTGATTTCATATGGAGAATTAGCCTTCTCACAATATGATCTAAAAGCTCTTAGGAAGTGGTTGAATTTGCATTGCCTTGAGTATGTGGATCCAGAAATTGTTCATTTTTATATTAGAAAGTGTTAAAATGGGACCAGCATATCTAGATCAGTCAACAAGTCAGACTCTGACCAAAACTGAAACAGAAGTATGATCACAAAATTATGCACAGACATCATTCAGAATTACTGCTAGCAAAAGGTCTCCCTCAGTCTAAAGCTTAAGGTTCAAGGTTACAGTAGCACTGTTGAACAAGGCAAAACAAATACAAACACTCTCTCTAAAAGACATTTGCGACAATTTAGCATAATACCGCAGACACACAATACAGAATTGCAAAAGCACAGAGAAAGCTTAAAGCTTAGAATAGCCAATAACTAATAAAAGATAAAGAGTTTGGTAAATTTGTCATGCATTTTAGCTTGAGGTTGGTTTGAATCCCATTTTGGGAGAACAAACACAGACCTTTCCTCTACAGCGAATGGCCAATGGCAGCCCACATAAACAGCGCAATGTGCTGCTAGTGTGTTCTCTGGCATGTGGGGAGGGGAAGTGGGCGTACATCCTGACTCAGGTGAGTATACACACTTTCAAACTAGGTCTACGAGAGTCAGTGTGTAACCAGATACAAGCACGACTCAGTCAATCTCTGAACTTGACATTTTTGCAGCCTCTGGCTACATTTGGCACAGCAAGCACAAATGCAATGACTAGAGGAAGTAAAAAAGGAAAACAATGATTTTTCCAACCGCTCTGCTTCAAAAACAGTTTGAATGTGGATGAGGGAAACGAAAACCGGCTTGGACAGTAATTTTAAGGGAAAGCACTTTAGGTATTAAGACTTTTAGTGTACTACAATAGCTTTTTTGTAAATGTCTTTGTTCTTATTTTTTGTAAAGTTAAAATAAACTATATTATGATTATTAATATAATTATTAATAATAAAAGAATTGGAGGAAAGGATGCATAATTTAATTTTTACCTTCTGAATCATAGGCTAATCAAATCGAATAGTGAGCCAAGCAAAGATTCACACGTCAATTAAATTACCATTGCCGTGATTTAATGTTCACTTAGTAAATCTTTAATAACATATATAATTATTGATTCATCTCTAGTGGGAATACTTCAAAATATCCCATTGTATTTGCATGGTTCAACAAGAATACCATGGTATTAAAATGGTAATTTGTCCAACAAGCCATGGTACTCGTTAGCCTATGTTCATTCAAGCATACCGCACAGAAAATAATCTAACCTCGGCTGATGTGTCCAAGTATGAAGCGTCTGTTCCATGAGGTTAAATAAAATTTAATATGCAGAGACAGTTACAAGTAAAGCCATTAGTAGGTTGATATCCTCGCCAAAGAGTAAACATTATGGGCTATGTTTGTTTGAGTATCCCAATGCAGCAACACTGGAAAAATGTGAAATGTAAAGCTATGAAGCAGTGGGCCCATCAAAACAAGTCTACTCTGAACTGCAAAGTTGTTTCCTAAGAGTTTCAGCATGTCTGGTAGTAGCATCTGAAATCAGTTTCCTACTTTCAAATTAACTACAAGTAAAGTTCATAACACTGTAATTAAAATTATTTTCCACTCACTCCAGATTTGTAAAACACCACATCAAACATCCTATATGGAAAAAGGGTCAATAAACCAAAACTTAATTAACTTTTAACAGTTCGTTAAGCCCTTCCACTCAGGCCCTGTCTACACCTGGTGTTAAGATGAGTTTGGGTTGATCGGATCACAAGTGGACGATGCTACAGATGTAAACAGGGTCTAAAACATTTTGAGCTTGTCCACTTTCGACCACTTCCAGAGGAACGGACAGATTGTTTTCTTAGTATATACGCTCATGTGGTCGAATGTGTTCGAACAGCCACAATACTGACCTAACGAACGCGTAAACATTATGGGAAGCGCGATAGCCAGACTGGATTTAAACTTTTCCGGCTGAAGACCTAAGTTTGGATTGAAGACAAAAAAAAAAAAAATGTACCAAGCACAATGTTCTCTCACCATTCCTGATTTAGCGTTCATCGTCGTTTTGTAGAAACAAAACGAAAGCTGCTTGTGTGTGTTTCCAGTCTCCGGTCGCATTCATATGTAAATTGCACAAGCTTGTTTCGTCCATTAGATTGAAAGATCTAAAAAAGCCCTTCCATTTACTCACCCATAGACCCTCCCCTCGAAGAAATCAGGACAGATGTGGTCAAAGGTGGACGGAAGAGATGGATTAAAACACCAGGTGTAAACGGGAATATGCCTTCCTCGTCTACTTGTGATACGATCAATCAAAACGCATCTTAATACCAGTTGTCAAGGGCCTCAGTCATTTAAAAATGCAGAGGGTCAGGGTCCAATATTTAGTTATAGATAGATAGCTTATGGTTCTTATTTGAACAAATTCCTAATCTACAAGATTATTTCATTTTCTTTAATAATTTAATTCAATTTTCTAACTCATAATCTTGCAAAAGGCAGTCACTGAATAGTTATGTGCACACATCACAAGCATAATGTAAATTTCTTGTGAAAATATTTCATGCACAAGTGGTTCAAACACAGGGAACAGGCTTGTGTAACAGAAGGGATAATACAGATGTAGCCTACAGATATAGACACACTCCTGTGCGGTGGAATTTTTCCAAACGACTCTTCCTCTTTCCGTCAAAACACAAGAACTTTACTCAATGCTTAAACATCTCATTGTCTCTTTGAGATGTGTCACGAGCCTTGCATTAAAAATGGAGGGGAAAAAGGAGGTCGTCTATTTTTGTCTGTCTGAGTTTAGTTGCAGACAGGCAAAAGCCAGTGAAATGCAGTAGGGAATCTCCACAGGTTTGATCATAAATTGTATCTTCTGGGGCAGAAGGGACATTTTAATAATACGTATTCTGTTTTGGATGTTTCATTTCTTTTAAGGTCAAGTTCAACTTAGTGCTTTATTGTCTGGCTAAGATTTTTTGGTAACACTTTAAAATAATGTTCTGTTTGTTAACATTAGTTACCTAGCTAAAATTAATGTTAATCTCAACATTTACTAAAACGTTATTAAAATTAAACGTTAACTAACATGAATAAGAACAAGTTAACAAATACTGTTAAAAAATATACTGCTCACTGCTAGTTTAAGTGTGTTAAAAAATAAGACATTGTAAAAAGTTAGATTTTATTGTTTTTGAAAGGATTTTCACCATCATTACTCGAGTCTTCAGTCGCATGATCCTTCAGAAATCATTCTAATATGTTGATTTTGTGCTCAAGAAACATTTATTTTTATAGGATTTTTTGATAAATAGAAAGATCAAAAGAACAACATTTATTTAACATGGAAATATTTTGTAACATCATGTTTTTACTGTCACTTTTGGACAATTTACTGCACCCTTGCTGAATGAAAGTATTAATTTCTTTCAAAAACAAATTCTTACTTACCCCAAACATTTAAATGGCAATTAGTGTAAATGTCAAATAAGTCTCAAAATAAGAAATTGTATTTCCTGTCCCCACAGTGATTAAAAAAAAAGAAAAAAAAGAAAGGTAAAGTAAAAAGGAAGCTCAAGATAGCTTTTCCTTTCTATTTTGGAGCACTTACCACAAAAATGTGACACTCATTTCCTCAGGGCCGAGCGCGTGTTTGGTGACAGCATGAGGATGCAACATTGAGATTTATAATTAACAAAATCTATGATGTGGATTTGAAAGAATATGCCTTTTCATCAGAAAAACTGGGAAATGGAAATTATTGAATAAATCCTCCCTCACAAAAACAACACACAGCTAACAATAACAAGTACCGTTACCCTTGTAAAACACCTTTGAGTCTGCGACAGATGGGCAGTACACACAGCTGTGATTTGCTTCTGTCATATCTGCTGAAACGCATGCGATGTGTGGCTGGTGATCCGTTTGAGTGCCACATGAGCGGTCACCGCAACACCGCTGACAGAACACTCTCTATTCATGATACCGAGGCCAGTCATTCATCTCCTCCCATCTCTGACAGGAAGTTTTCATTGGAAAGAACAAGCAGAGAAAATCTGTCAAAACAAGCCTGTATTTCCCGCAGGCTCATCTCTTTATGAATCAGATCTGAGATGAATATATTTGACCTGGCAGTAGAAGGTGCAATGCTTAGATGAACTATAATGATAATTCCTGATTGTCCAGTTAAATCTGATGGGTGTTTCTGTATTGCTTGCTATACCCAAATGTTTTCAGTCACTTTGACCCCTGGCATATGTGGAGGTGCCCTAAACTTTGGTCCATTCAAAGCTCTCTTAAGATTTGCACTAAGTAGGATAAATAAACCATATAATAATTATATATTATATGGTTTAGATTTGCACTAAACCATATAATAATTTCCACAAAGAACAACAGCGCTTCAAATTATCAAGAGAGTCAGACACTGAAATTCTTAGTTGTTGGTGAAAAGAAGCCCGTAACATTTCTCGCAGATCCACTGATCAGCCTTGTGTCATCTTAGTGAGCACACCATCGTTTAAAAGTTTGTGGTCAATAAGCTGGTCATGTTGTTAGTTGTTGTTTTTTTGAAAGAAATGAATACTTTGATTCAGTAAAAAATAGGAACACTTTTATCAAAAGTGACAGTAAAGACTTCTACACTTCAAGCTAGAACGCTAAAAAAATAGCGGTTAAATAAATGCTGTTTTTTTTTAAGATTTCTACTTATCAAATAATCCTGAAAAAAATTCACAGTTTCCACAAAAAAATTAAGGAGCACAATAAGATAATAAGAAATGTTTCTTCAAACCAGCTTATTAGAAAGATTTCTGAAGGATCATGTGACACGTTTTAATAATATTACCTACATTTAAATGAATAAATGCTACTCCCATGAGGAAGCCCAGCGATTAATACAACAAGAGAGCTGTGAAAAAGGAAGACCCTTCAGCTTGAAATGAAATATCAGCTCAGTCTGAGAGAGTACATGGTGTTAAGATCCCATGAAACATCTCCATAATAAGGTGCTTAACTTGGCCATGGGTTGCTCTCAGGAGGTCAGAATTTACACTGCAATGTGCTCGGTCAGGCAATGTGGTTTCCAATACTGAGATGGGCAGGTGCTGCCAGTTCCAACTGTCTGAACACCTGCCTCCTGTTACCCCCTCTTCAAAACTCCTCAATTCAGCTCCACATGGCCTTGGCTCAGGTGCACAGAAACGCCTGCCAGGGCCCTTGGTGCAGCCCTCGCGCCCCTAACAGCTGACACCCAGAAATCATCCGGACTACTCCTGCATAACATCCACTCAGCCCAACGGGATGTCATGTAATGTTCATGACCATTCATGATGATATTTCTATTCTCTTTTGCAAATGGGGGTAGTATCTTTTTGTTTGTTCTTTACATAAATAAATAGTTTTATTCAGAAAGGATGCCTTAAATTGATCACAAGTGACAGAAAAGTGACCTCTACTTAGTTACAAAATATTTCTATTTCAAATTAATGCTGTGACGTAGTTACATTGTACTTACTCAAATAAGTACTGAGTAATGTTAATTACTTACTATACAGTTAATGTTAGGGTTTGGTTTAAGGTTAGTTACTTGTAATTATGCATATTATAATGTTATTACTATAGTAAGTACAGTGTTACCTTTTTAACTTTATATTCATCAAAGAATCCTAAAATGTTTCACGGTTTACGCACAAACATTTTTTAATTAGCACAACTGTTTTCAACATTAATAATTAGAAGAAATGTTTCTTAAGTGCCAAATCAGCATATTAGAAAGGTTTTTGAGGGATCGTGTGACACTGAACACCGGAAAAAATTCAGCTTTGCCATCACAGGAATAAATTACATTTTAAATATATTCATATAGAAAACAGTAATTTTAAATTGTAACAATATTTCACTATTTTACTGTTTTTACTGTATTTTCAATTAAATAAATGCAGCCTTGGTAAGCATAAGAGACTAAACGTTTTAAATATGTGTGTATTGGCCAACATACATCTACATATATATATATATATACACTCCTGGGCAAAAAAAAATATGAATAATGGGCCAAGCCAAAATTATTATTTAGTGGTCTTCTAATGGTTTTGGTCTCCCAGTCCGTTTGAGTTTAACGCGAGACCAAATATTCACTATATGGTTCAAATCTGGACACTGAACAGGCCAAACATGAGCCTGATGGACTTCTTCTCAAGCCACTTCTTGGTTGTCTTTACAATTTGGGAAGCAACTTTTCCTTTGAAAGCAAGCCATTCTGCAATATTCTCCTCTACTCCAAAGCTTTAAATGAGTTTTCACAGTGAAGCAGCTCACCAATACTAGCTGCTAAAAAGGCTTCCCACGCAATGACAGTCTCTTCCACCATGCTTCACTGTGGGAGAGATGCGTTTATTATTATATTCTAACCAGACATTCGAAGACACCGCTCTGGAGCATCACCATGTAACTCGTGTTTCAGTGTCATCACTAACTTCCCAAATTCTGCCAAAAACTTTATTCTGTGTTTGATGTTTTTCTGAATAAGAAAAAGTAGTGCATTTGCTTTAATTTTGGTAATTTCCTGACCAATAGTTTGTGGTTAAAACAATTAATAGCTTTGTGTATAGCCATTTTAGGCTTTTTTTTTTTTTTTTTTTGCCCAAGAGTGTGTGTGCATTTGTGTGTGTGTATATATGTATACACACACACACACACACACACACACACACACACACACACATATACATTATATATATATATATATATATATATATATACATACACACACACACACACACACACACACACACACACACACACACACACACACACACTGCCCGGCCAACAAAAAAAAGTTGCTGTTTGGGTTTAAATAGGCAAATGCTTAAGAGTATATTATTGGATCATTATTGTAGTGATTATTATGTTTCTATCATGTTATAAGTTTGTCAACAGTTCTTCTAACCCTAACTGATGGAGTGTGTAGCTTTTCATTTCTTAAACAACCATGTAGGAAGACACATCATGGCCATATTCCATGATGACAATGTCAAGACTCATCAGGCTCAAATTGTGAAAGAATGGTTGGGAGGGAGCATGAAGAATAATTTTCACACGAATTGATACCTCTGAGTCCAGACCTTAAATTCCTTGAAAGTCTTTGGGATATGCTGGAGTAGACCTTACAGGGTGCCCTTTTATTGTCAATACAAGATCTTGACAATTAAAATAACATCACAACATTTATTTCCATCAAGAGGTGCATTCATTTTTGGTCAAGAAGATCTTGTACATATATACACACACACATAAGAAGTGGATTCATGTTGATTGGGACACATTTTTCCAAATCATCTCAATGTCCCAATCACCCTGACAATATATAAACACACACACACATGCATATCTACTCGTGCCTTCATGAAGGAAGAATTCTGAACAACTGGTTTTCACCTGTCCATATGACGTCGTAATGATCGAGTCACATGCGCCTAGTCATAAACACTGTCAAAAACGATGACGTCATTGACATGTAGACATATAAAATATGCTCTACAACTCTGATAAAAATAAAAAAAGAAAGAAAGTGTGACCACACAAACACATCTTTGATTTAGAAATCACCAAATGTTTTCACCAATGACCGGGATCATCAATGTTTGGCTCTTAATGAGAGAAGTTAAAGAAGGATAATCCTATCAAATAGAATTTATGATCATGTTCATCTCCTGAGCACTATTGAGTTGGTTAAATACACCACAAGCTCCAACAAAATCCAGTCTGCTTGTAATGTCTTCAGCTAAAGAAAAAGCTACTTGAACAGCTGAACCTTCTAACATTTGCAAATAAAATGCTAAAGAAATATTCCTTGTATGTAATTATTTTCTTTTATAAAAGATAAAAGAATGATAGGCAACGAGAAATACCAAGAAATTTGTTTTGTTTACTTGTTGTTGTTTTTTGTATATACAGGAAAGCAAGCAGCATTTTTGTAAAGAAATTCCCCGGTAACATCAAAGTGACATTCCGATTCTTACCGTCATAAACTGCTCCAGGGGTGTCCAGTTTTAGAAGTAAATGTGATTTCGTTCGAGACCCAAGGCTGAGGAGCGGAGAGCCCGCTCAGAGCAGCAGTAGCAGAAGCCTCATACTGACCCACTCCAGCCCAGCACACACACACAACTCAACGAGCCTCCGCTTCCAATAATCCACATAAACTCAATCCTGTAAAGCCAGTCAGCGACGACACTTTGCAATCCAGTCAACGGACCACTAGGGCGGAGGAAGGGGTCTCGCAGGAGAATAAAAACGCATTTCCCACTCCGGAGGTCGGCTCATCAGGGTCGCTGACTTTTTTTCAGTTGTGTCTCCGTTCACGGCGCTGTTACATTGTAGGAGCCGCAGAAGCAGCAAGCAGAGCCGAGTGTTACATTGTAACATGGCCCGACATCTCTCCGCAGCGCCACTAGCGGTCGGGGGTGGAATCACAACCTGGAGAGGCGGGGAATTTCCATTTAGACAGATAGGTAGAGCTTGCTTTTATCCACAGGCTTGTTTTATCCAGATATAGCAGGACAAACATTGATTGTGGACTCACTAACATCTCTTAACAAAAGTCTAGTGCAACGATTATTTTGGCATCCAAGATCGCATATTCGAGGCACAGTTTTTTTGTGGACAATAGTGGCATCATGTGGCCAAATCGCGTTAAAGCTCCTAGTTACGTTTTTACGTTTACGGATTTGATACTGTTTTTGAGTCTCTTGTGTTTTTGGTAACAGTTTATTTTACAGTGTAACTGTTACATTCTTTACATGTAGTAAATCTTAAAAACTATAAGTTATGCATAATTATATGAACTAACCCTAAACTAAACCAAATCCTAATCTAACCCTAAAGTAAGTACATGTAGTTACTTAATATTACAGTACTTAAATGTATAATTACAGTGTAACAAAGACACCTTAAAATAAAGTGTAGCCTTTTTTAGTACTGGGCAACGATTAATCGCGATTAAAGGATTGTTTGTGTACTGCGTATAATTATTTTGAATATATAAATACACACACACAAAAATAAATATTTGCATGTGTATACATTATATTTTATACATAATTTATATTATATATAGGCCTACACGTAAATATTTTATATATAAATAACACATTTTTCTTAAATGTATACATGCATGTGTATTATACAAAATAATTATACACAGTACATGCACATATATTATGTAAACACACACTTTTACTTTGGATGCGATTAATCAATGCCCAGCACTACTTTTTTTCTAATGTTATTAATATTGTTTAATATACTATTATTTGTAGGCCATGTACTGTTTTCAAATGTCAATAATAATAATAAAAAATTTTTGATATAAATTCTTTAACTATGTATCTAAAACTTCACACAAAGCAGAATATATAACATAATAGCAAAAGTTTAAAGACTAAATTGTATAGAAATAAAAAGTATGCTTTTAGTTTGAAATTAGCTATTATCTAGAGAGGAAAAAAAAACATACAGTAAAACACTGTTCAGAGAGCCATAAAAGGGCTGACACTGTAGAAAGCCAAACCTACTGGAAATGTCATTACAGAATAAGTGATCTAGTATGCAAACATTGGGAAATGTCCACACCCAAAGTGTGCTTCGGCAAGATTGCCTCTCTCAAACATCTTTTGGCATTCATCCTTCGGCTGACAGTCACTTACACTAAGGTTTTTATGTAGGCATGTGCCAGCAGCAAATTTTTTTTAAAAAATGTGACCAAAACTATATTCTGTTCCATGATCATTTAGATTTAAAATACAGGAAGAATAGGAATTTTGTAATAATCTCAGTGTCATATGTCATTGTGTGATGACTTAGAAAAATATATATGGCATATTGTTTACATAATATATACAGCCAGTAGCCTAGTGTCATTAAACATAAGTTTGTTTATTCATGTGAAAGAAGACAATGGTATCCAGTGCGTGTTGTACCATTTCAATCGCACTGTAAATATACAATCTAATTTACAAACACAGTATGATTTTCACATGTAAAATCCAAGAGATAATCATTAACATATAAGATTTTAAATATATTTGGGCAGCTCATACTTTCTCATTTTTCAAAACATTTAAAATCCCATCCCGTCTAGATGTGTAAGTTGCATGTCTGAGTTGCAGCAGGTGCCCAGGAAACAAGTTTCCACTGGGGGCGTACATCTCTTCCCCTTTAGGGCCCATCAGAGAGCGCAGGGTCTTGTTCCGTGTCAAGATTTTCTCATAGAACTCTAAGCCACCCTTTGCATAATCGCTAGACAGACATGCCGCGCGGTGGTCCGAGCTGTAGTCTAACCACTGGCTCAGAGCATCAGAAGTCATGATGTACGACACGACTCCTAAACCCAGTGCAACCACATTAACTCCGACCCTGAAGATGATGGACCCAGCCTGAAGCCCAAAGATCTGCTTGAGGGCTACGCTATATATACAAGCTCCGGCCAGACATGCTGGAGCCACTGCAGCGTGCAACACGGGACCCCCAGCCCCCAGTCGGGCCACTTCTCGGGCTATAGCAAACTTCTGCGCCTCTGGAGAGAACACCAGGGAGTTTTTGAGAGCAATGCCCGAGTCGCTGTCCCAATCCAGCTCTTTGCCATTGATGAGAATAGTGCGATTGGTGATGCCCGCTGGCTCCTCAGTGGTGCTGTTGAAGTTGGCTGGGAGGCCGATCTGTGCTCCAGAGGGAAGCCATGGAACACCAGCCCCTACCGGATGAAAGCCGAAAGAGGCAAATGCACTAAAGGTTTTAGGGGAGCTGACAGCAGAATCTTTCAGAACCTCCTGAAAGATGTTCTCAAGCTTCTCTGACAGGCTGGCAGGTTCTCCTTTGTGCCAGGCCTGGTACACTTTTCTGTATGTATGATCTGGGAAAACATGATAAAAAATGTTGGCAGAGAAGACCCCGCCACATCCGACAAGGAGCAGTGGTGTCCGATACTTCTGAATAAACACAGAGAATCTCAGAAAACCCGAAGCCATCTTCTCTTGCTCACCTGGCCAAACTGTCAAGAAAAAATGACTAAATGTATTAATCATAAATGACATAGGCCTAATCTTTTAATAGCAGCATTTAATAGCAATGTTATCCAATCTTATTAGCATGCCATGCAGGCAAACGTTACATATAAATATTGCACATATTCAATGTAGGCTATCGCAATAAGCCCTTCTTTTCCCAACACCTACGTTATTATATTTTTAGAATGAATACATTTTCCGCACATTTTCAAACAAGGTTTTTGTAAAGTCTTTGGAAATAATTGTCCATTAAAGAGCATAAAACTATTAGTATTCTCTTACTTGCTACTTTGTTTTCATTCTCACAAGGACAGCACGTTGAGTGTTATGGAATCACAACTTTACGACACTTTTACGACACCACGGACGATGTGCGGACTCGAATAGAATAAGGATTAGAATAGAAATAAGAGTGTATAAATTTGTATTACTAAAATGGGTGTGGACAGGTACATATATAAATAAAATTTGACACATTTTAACTCTTCATTTTGTATTTATAAATGAGTGGCTATCAGCGTTGTCTAAATATAATCACGTGTCATGTGAATATGGGATAAACATGTCCCAATGGAGGAGTTACTTGTAAGCTTAGGACATTTCTTGTCTTGTGTATTGAACTTGATCTAACATGAGCACGCGTTCACAACAGACACTTACACATTTATTTCACGCGGATGTAAGCGCAACTTTTTGTCTGTTGTTCAACCTCATCCAATTGTGACAAATGACAACGCCTATACTTTTCTTCTTTTTAAAAACTATTTTTAAAAGTTACATTTATCTGTCAAGCGTCGTATTTTTAAGATAAATAGAGAAAACGTAGAGAAGGGTGTTTTTAATGTCCACTGAAATGTTTATTTTGCAACTCATATATCTAATAAATCGTAGTGTAATAATATAAATTTATCTGCCGCTTTAAAAGTGATGATGAGGCTTCACACAGAGGAACAGTCCATTTGCGTGTGTGGGGAAGAAAGAGTCTTCCGTGTGTTCGACGATGTACATGATTTGAAGAAGACGGTGTTTTAGGAAAAGATCTGGGTATATATTCACGGTTGTTTGTATCAGATGTATAATGCTGCTAGACAAACAAAACAGTGCTGCTTTATAAGAGTGGCAAAAGAAACTCATCCACCCCATCGAAACCATGCTATTTATAGCATCAGCAGTTGCGATGTGAAGTTTGTTTCTCCGTAATTTCATAAGGGCGGGGTAAATGTTTTAATATTTCATTTAATCTGAACAGCAGGCCTTGTCTTCACTAAGATTCCGTTGATTATTCTGAACTTAAATATACAGGGATGTCGAGGAGGAGTCGGGATATTTGCACACTTGGTAAATTAACCAACACAGCACTGGTAAGTTTCCTGCCTGCCAGAGTTTGATGATGGTTTTTGATGATCATTGTCAGAAGAATCACTCTCATATGTTTAATTTCAGACATAAACGTTTGTCAGTTTACACCCCTCGGGTATAAACTGCTTGACATTGTTTATAATCATCAAAGATGTTTAGGAAATGAGACTCTGAAATAAACTCTGAAATCTGAATATTGAGACTGATCTAACAGGATACGTCATCACGCCGCGTTAAAAGTGACGTCATCTGTGATGAAAGGGCGCATGAAACATCCGAATAATTGACTATTAAAGCTAAAACTAAAAAAAAAACTGCTTTACATCTGGTGGAAGTGATATAATGATACATTTAGAAAATATATGATTTGTAATAATATTAGGGAAGTTCCTGTACATAGAATGAAATGGTCATGTGTACTCATTTCAATCACGTAAGAAAAAAATCATGCTTTGGTAAATAGCCTAATAATTAGAAATTTAAAAGCCATAATTATGAGATAAAACAGTAATAATGATATAAAAAGTCATAATTATGCTATTAAAAGTCATGCTATAGCAAATCCTAATTATGAGATTTAAAGTCTAATTATGATATTAGAAATAGAATTATAGTCATAATGACGAAAAGTTTAATTTTAATGTCGTAATTATGTTTGTTTGTTTTTTTGTAAATTTGTCATAATCTCGTCAGTTTAGGTAATTGTCCTCTTTTTATAGGCCTATCATAATTTTTACTTTTTATACATTTTTCTGAATGTGAAGTGGTCTATAAGGTAAAACAAGAAAAATAATTTTGAAGCAAATATGAATAGAAAAGTATATGTTAAGCTATCCATATCATACATAATATCACTGTTTATAACTATTTAATTATTTAAACTTAGCATAACTGTGATTATTACACAATTTCTTCATTTAGGAAAGTTAAAACTCACAGTGACACTTTATCAACCACTTTGAATTGACTTCCTGATGAAGAAAATCTGAAACACTGAAAAAAAAGATTTTCCACCTGACTCAAGAAAAAGTCAGATGGAATGACACGATGGAGTAAATAACAATTTTAACAGTTTTTTGGGCGAACTGTGCATGATGCCTACACCTACAGTACATGAAAGTGTTAGCTTGTCATCTTAAGAGGTCAGTTTGGGGTCTCTCTCACGGGTGTGTCTGATCGAGAGGTGTCTCATAGTTTCCTTATGAAAGAGAGATCAGGCCTGCTGGAATTAGGAAGGAAGTTTACTCCTTCCTCACATTGTGGACCGCAGGAAGGGGAGGCCGTCACCCACTGACAGACTTTTCCTCCTGTCCTGAATAGCCCACAGTGCCCTGCTCACGGGCCAGGCAAACACTTCCTCATTAACCTAGCTGAGTTCCTCTTCTTACTGCTAGAGTTGTCTTTTTAGGTAAGAAAATGTGTTTTTACTTATTTTATTATTATTTATTATCGTACAAATTGCTATTTCACTATAACTCTGTACGTAATAACATTGGGGAACTTGCTTAAGAATCGTGCTAATAGTTTTACACAGCCAGTCAGTCTTGTTTTCTTGTCATTTGTTGGATATTGATTAGTAAATTAATTATTAATTTATTATTTTTTTGATTGCCATAAAATAAAATATAATGCTTGTAGGTTATTTATTTATAGCTTATAGATGTATATATTTATGAGATCCGTATACATGTATAGAAATGTGTGTGCATATAATGTGCATATGTGGTGCATTTGTACTTTATGGTACATTTTGTATATTTATTTTTTGGTCTATGCTAGGATTAAAGAAACTTTTTGTATTTAAAGACACATTTGCAGGGATAGATCTGATCTTTTATTATAAATAATACATGAATATCATCAACATTTTGACATTTTTTCTCATCCTCAAATATAAACTTCATGGGGCTTTAATAGAGTGTAGCCTAATTCTTTTTTCTTTTCTTTTTTTATTACCGTAAACAAAAATAAAATAGACTTGGGCTTTGAAGATTCAGGGCTTGTGTTGAGCAGAAAATAACAGCAATTACAAAGAAGCACAATGTCTGCGTCTAGACCATATCCCTCTATCCTAAATTAGCTCTCTGCAGAACTGTTCCCAAACCACACAAAACCTCATTTGAACTTGTTATCCATACTTTGAGCTTCTTTATTTCACATAAAACACAAGAGGTGCTCATAACTGTCCTCAATGCTTGGGCCTGAATCATGTTCAAGGATCAGATTGTCCTCTCCTCTCCTCAGGTGTAGCTGTTATCATGGCAACGAGCGCGGTCCCTAGCGACAACCTCCCGACGTACAAATTGGTGGTTGTTGGAGACGGAGGCGTAGGAAAAAGTGCTCTTACCATCCAGTTTTTCCAAAAGATTTTTGTGCCAGATTACGATCCTACTATTGAAGACTCCTACTTGAAACACACAGAGATCGATGGCCAGTGGGCTATTTTGGATGGTATGTGCCAATACCTCATTATTATCTGTAGTGGTTTTCTGTATTATTTATAAGTAATACTCATGCTTTTAGTGCTCTCATATTGTTATGCGTATTTGCAGCCTTATCAGTAGACCTACCGTATATGAAGCTTTTAGCCTAATTACGGCACAACAAAAGTCATGCCTAATGGAAAATCCAGCTAAAATTAGCTTCAGTTGCTTGCCATTTTAAATTATTTCTAACTGATTAAAGTTGGTCAGTTATGGTCATTAGTTTAGATAAATAATACAAAATGGTTTGACATTTGACTTTCTGCTTTGTAAAAAATACTCTGAGACTGGGTAGAATTTTTTTTAGAGAATAGTGTGTGTGTATATATATATATATATATATATATATATATATATATATATATATATATATATATATATATATATATATATATATATATAGTACCTGTAAATGTACTGTATTCCTGTGATGGCAAAGCTGAATTTTGTCTTAGCGTCACATGATCCTTCAGAAATCTTTATACTGATTTGGTGCTTAAGAAACATGCTTATTATTATCAATGTTAAACACAGTTCTGCTGCTTAACATTTTTGTAGAAACTGTTTATTTTTATTATTTTTTTCAGGATTCTTTGATGAATAGAAACTTCAAAAGAACAACATTTATTATAAATATAACTTTTTTGGTCATATTTATTAATTTCATAAATGTCTTTTTTCTTTTTTTATCAATTTAATGTGCCTTTGTTAAATGAAAGAATTAATTTCTCTTTTTTTTTTTTTAATATTAGTTGCCCCAAACTTTTGAATGGCAGTGTATTATGATTTTTTAAAAATATATATAATAATAATAATAATTAAGCAGCTAATACTGTTTTCAACATTGATGATAATAACAAATGATCTTAGAATGCTTTCTGAAGGATTATGTGACACTGAAGACTGGAGTAATGGTAAATTCAGCTTTACCATCACAGGATTTTAATGAACATGATGAAACATTTAAAAATATATTACAACAGAAACCAGTTAATTTAAATTGTAATAATATTTCACAGTATTACTGTTTTTACTGTATTTTTGATCAAATGCAGCTTTTGTCAGATTAATAGACTACTTTAAAAAACATTAAAAAACCTTAATTTATACCATATACAGTTGCAATCAAAATTTTTCAATCCCCATTGCAAACCAGGTTTATTGGCAAGATTTACAGCTGTTTGCAATGAACAAATCAAACAAAAGTAATTGAAATAGCTCAACACAACAAATGTTTCAAGTGGTTTCCCCAAATTCAACTGAAAATGCAACTTTTTATGACTTCTGCAGTCTCAAAATCAGTCAACCCCTTCATGGCAAGCATCTTTGTTACATAATAGAGCACCCTATTGCTGTTATAACCTGCTGCAAATGAGATGTTTAACCAGACACCAGCTTCTGGCAGCGTTTCTGAGGAATCTTAGCCCATTCCTCATGAGCAATGGCCTCCGGTTCATTAATATTCTCGGGTTTGTGTGCTGCAACTGCCTTCTTCAAATCCCACCAGAGATTTTCTATAGGGTTCAAGTCAGGTGACTGTGATGGCCACTGTAGAATCTTCCAGGACTTCTTCTGCAACCAAGCCAGACATACCGCTGATCCATAGCGCCAAAAAGTTCCAGTTTTGTTTCATCACTCCACAGAACAGAATTCCCATACTTCTGTGGCTTATTTATATGATTTTGAGCAAATTGGAGCCGACTTTTCTTGTGCTTTTGGGCTAGTAGTGGTATACTTCTTGGGAGTTCTGGCATGTGTTTAGTACGCACCTTACTGTGCAGCTGAAACCTCAGTGCCTGTTGCCACCAAGTCTTGCTGCAGGTCTTTTGCAGTCACTCAAGGGTTTTCTGAAACTGCCTTCTCAGAAAATGAAACTGTACCTTCTGCATAATTAATGGCAATGAAACCGCACGCGATTTTGCAACGGCTGCGATTATTTTATGCGTAGTTTGTCAGTGCAGTGCGGTGATCGGTAGTAAATGCTGCTCCATCTGAAAGTCAGAGGATGATCTCACGCAGACACGCCAAATAAGCTACGCCGCAGCAGAAGTACGATAACGCGCATCATTCAAGGAAATCCCTATCGCTGTAGCTGAATAAACAGAAGATTGAAACACTTTGATCGATTTAACATGACTTATAAACACTTGACTGCCTTATTCTGTATAAGAAGCCACATCATCTCACAGAAGGATGCTCAACTGTCGTTATGAAGTGAGTTTGGAGGAAAAGCATTTTATTAAATGTTGTCTTTTGTTGGACAAGAAGTTCATAAATGTTCTCATGTTTGGAAAGATGTTTGATGCGTGTTGCTTTTTCAAATGCACGTTATAAGTGACTCAAACTCGCAGTGCTTTCGCGATAAGCCAAATCGGTTTAAGTGTGATTACATGGAAATTGCGATTAATCGTGCAGCCCTAGTTGCAGCTGATGATAGCTGCCTTTTTCTGCCCCGTCCAGGTAGTGTAACTAACCACTGTTCCTTTAACTTTGAACTTGCAAACTATGCTTCCAACTGTGTCTCTAGGAACATTTAATGCCTTCGCTATCTTTTTGTATCCTGTTCCTTGTTTGTGAAGGGCGATGAAATCTTCTCTTAACTTTTTTGACTATTCTTTTGACTTAGCCGTACAGTATTTCTAACTTGCAGTCAAATGTGACACTCAACAAACCTAGCCAGTTCAGATATTTGGTTTGTTCTAGCTCAAGCACACCTGGTGCAACTAATGAAGCCCTTGATTAGTTGCATCAGGTGTGCTTGAGACAACACCTTTTTTGCAGATTTGTGCTGTTTTGAGGGATTCTATTCAGGGGGTTGAATAATTTTGAAACTGCAGAAGTCATTAAAAGTTGCATTTTCAGTTAAATTTGGGGAAACCACATGAAACACTTGTTGTGTTGAGCTATTTCAATTACTTTTGTTTGATTTGTTCATTGCAAACAGCTGAAAGTCTGTAAATGTTGCCAATAAACCTGATTTGCAATAGGGGTTGAATATTTTTGATTGCAACTGTGTGTATATATATATATATATATATATATATATATATATATATATACAGACATACATGCATACAGAGAGACATTCTGTAAACATTTTCCAGATAATATTTTACACATTATGTTTATCTTTGCTCCTTGCAGTTTTAGACACAGCAGGTCAAGAGGAATTTAGTGCCATGCGAGAGCAGTACATGAGGACTGGTGACGGATTCCTCATTGTGTTCTCTGTGACAGACAAGGCCAGCTTTGAACACGTCGACCGGTTTCACCAGCTCATCCTTCGAGTGAAAGACCGGTCAGAGATCATGTTTAATTCATACAAAAAAACTCAAGGCAACTACACATATTTGACTAGACTTCTCCTAACAAAAAATTTCTAAGTAAAGTTTCTTTCGTGTCTGCACCAGAGAGTCTTTCCCCATGGTTTTGGTGGCTAACAAAGTGGACCTGGTGCATCTGAGGAAAGTGACTAATGAACAGGGTTGTGAGATGGCCGCCAAACACAACGTGAGTCCGTCAGATATCGAAGCACTACTTTATGTGAGAATGACCATTTTCAGTGTGTGTGCCTGTGTGTGTGTTTGTGTTGACTGACAGTGGTTAAAGGGTTAGTTCACCCAAAAATGAAAATGCTGTCATAATATACTCACCCCCTTTCAAACCTGTATGACTTTCTTCTGTAGAAGAAAGGGAGATTTTCAGTGAATAACACTCAAATTTCAGTCTGTACTACAACTACTAATTCTACGGTGCTTTTTTATGTCATTTTTGGAGCATAAACACGGTAGATATACACTACCCTTCAAAACTTTGGGGTCAGTAAGATTTGTTAATGTTTTCAAAAGAAGTCTCTTTATGCTTGCCTAGACTGCATTTATTTGATTAAAATTTGATTACAGTGAGATAATAATATATTAATAATGTAAAATATTATTACAATTTAAAACTATTATCTACTATAATTTTTTTCCTGTGATGGCAATGCTGAATTTTCAGCATCATTACTTCAGTAATCTTCGGTCTTCAGTGTCACATGATCCTTCAGAAATCATTCTAATATGTTGATTTTGTGATATGTTGACAATATATATATATATATATATATATATATATATATATATATATATATATATATATATATATACATTTTCAGGGTGAATAGAAAGTTTAAAAGAACAGCATTTATTTACATGAAAACATTTTGTTACTACTGTCACTTGATCAATTATAGCATTCTTGCTGAGATAAGGTTTTGATTTCTTTGGAAAAAATCTAATCTTACTGACTCCAAACTTTTGAACAGTACTGTATTTTTGTAATTATTCTGATATTGTATACATCATTAACAGTTTATCTAAAATCTTAAAGAAAAAAATATCAAATTTACAGTCACAAGTGTTTTTCTCCTTCTCTTTTTAAAGGCTGAAGTAAATGCGAGTGACTTCATTGCAGTAATTTGCATTTCTTAACTATTTCTTTAGATTACTTACATTGAAACAAGTGCCAAGGATCCCCCAATGAATGTGGAAAGAGCTTTCCATGAACTAGTCAGAGTTATCAGGTGAATAAAACTCATAATCTCACATTTTTCAGGGGTTTGTCTTCTCATAATGATGTACAGTAAAAGATAAAAACGTAATTATTTCTGCCTACCCAGACAGCATTTTAGGGCATTATAGGTGCAGTTAAAAGTTTTTATATTAAAATGTCCCTTTCATTTATGCTTTGCCTTTTTAGACAGCAAGTTCCAGAGCATATTCTGAAAAACAAGAAAAAGACAAAGTGGCGTGGAGACAGAGCCATGAGTTCTCACAAGCTTCACTGTGTGATACTGTGATATTGAGTCTCTTCTGTTGAAATCATCAGCGTTTGGCAAGATAAAATGCCAGAGAGGACTGACTAGAGATCTGCACTAGAGGACCACAGACTTTATCAAACTAGAACTGGCATGAAGCCATACTATCTCTTCCTGTCTCAGGGAAGCATATTAGGTCAGTGAAGGAATCACTACTGCCAGACAAAGGAGGAACAATCAGGTCAACACGTCCTAATGGAAGCACTGCCTGAAACAACAAAGATCACAGCCAATCAGAACATGTTTGGTGTTTAATATAGCCTACTATTTGAAGCTAAATTTTAGTCCAGTGAGATTGCTCTGTGGGTGGAGCTACCCAGATAGATGCATCAAAACCGAAACCATACACCGCAATAGTTTACGCACCTACATAAAATTATGTGCAGCTTCCAAAACGCTCATGATGATTGTTTTGTAGAGCTGTCTAAACATTTTATTTTCAGTAGTTACCACAAATAAGAAGGGATATTGTTGTTTTAACCTTCAAAAAGAGCTAAAATAAACCTTACAAATGGATATTTATTCGCAAAGGAATATGTAGCTATAGTCAAACTTCTTTGACTTTTAGTGTCATAGAGTGTTAGATGCGTCTTCAATATGGCCTTTACTGTTAAGCACAAAAAGTACTTAAAGCGTTGGATGGGCTCATCATTGCACTAGCAGACAAATGCAAGTCTTTTTGCACTTTCAGTATTTGCTCGTTGGCTTTTGCTGTTTAACATGCTATTTAAAGTTGAATTGTGATGTTAAAGGCGTATGTATTGAATTTTGTTGCACACTTTTTTTGTAATACCACACAGAAAAATCCCCACTACTTAACAGATACCACTGAAATACTTCCTTAGAAATCTCACGTCCGTCCCTGTGACAGCTCTGTGGGCAGTATTAAAAAAAAAGAGTGAGCATTTTTTCAGAAACACTGCTTTGAATGATTTTGCACCTTCGGATTCGCTGACATATAGAGAGAGTTTCTTGAGTGCCACATCAGCATATCAGAATGATTTCTGAAGGATCATGTGACACTGAAGACTGGAGTAATGATGCTGAAAATTCAGCTTTGCCATCATGAATACATTTCATTTTAAAATATGTTCAAATAGAAAACAGTTATTTTTAATTTTTTTAAAAACATTGCTGTTTTTACTGTATTTTTTATATAAAAAAATGTTGCCAACCCCAAACATGTGACCGGATATAAACCATTCAATTTAGCATACATTGTGACTGAAGGTTGCCAAGGCAGTGTGAAGAATATAGGTTTTATTCTTGATCAACCTTCAGTATTCAACAGTTTGCCAAACCTCCTGTGCCTCAGTTTCCTCTACATTGGACCAATTTATGTGTCTGTGCCAGTGGGATAAATAATCCGTTTCTTAGCCACTGGCTTATCCAACTGTTCCCAAAGCGCAGGCCTCTAGAAGCTGATCCCATCTGCTGTTAAACCAAATTATGTGTTGTAATGTTCATAACAGCTTTGCTCTGCGCACCCAATTTTATATTGACACATAATTAATATGTAAAGTGCTTTGGTGGCCATAGGTCTGTGAAAGCGCTATATAAATGCAGTCCATTTACCATAAATCAGTAGCCTAAGGCACAATATCAGACCGTGCTGTGATCTGTTGAATTGGGATTTTTTGGTTTATTTTTTTATTGTTTTGAAACATCATGTCTAATCAGCTAGAGAGGTCAACATATCCAGAAGCTCTGTTAGAATTCGTTTGACATTGGACTAAATTGACAGTATATGGAGATTAATTTCCACAGGTGAATAGATGCCTTACAGTGACTCTCTGGCTTGATTTATATAAGGTTAAATAAAAGTAAAATCACAGTAATCTGACAGTACATTCCATTTTGCTCCCCTAGAAATATTGTTGTTATGTATTTGTTTTTCCTTTGGTTGGTCAATTACATTAAACGCTTCATAATTAGAACACTGCTATCAGTGATGTCATAAACTGGTGTATTAGACACTAGATCAGAGTTCATACCAATCCAATCCTATGTTATGTATGATACGATAGATCCGGACAAGGTTTGTCAAGCATTAATCATTGTCTGCATGCACTGCTTGTAAATGAGTTGTTTTGCATCCAGAGGTCATCATGGGTCTAATGAGTTTTTCGTACTGTGAAAAAGAAAAAACAAATTATTTGTGAATGAATGGAAAGATTGTTTATTGCATTACTTGATACTTGTTTTACAATGTCATAACTATTTAATCAGTTGTCATCTCTAAACGTCTCTACCATAATGAACAGAACATTTGTTTAATCAGAGAAGCATGTCAGGTTTCATATTGTTGTGCAACAGCTCTTTTTTTTTTCTCTCACCCTGCTAAGATTTGAAAGTGTTTCAATGTGCAAGTCATTGTCAAAAAGCTGCTCAAAGAAAATGACATTTTAATTTGCCTTGGATAAGAAAGTAAAGCTATTATTATGGATTGTTAGTGATGGGGTTTTAAATAAATAATTCTTTATACACAATGTAGCCATGCATAGATTTTTACAAGAAGATGACTTGCTTTTAAATATAAATATTTGTATTAGGTCAGTACGCTATATCTTTACATCTGTAGTAAATGCTTAACGATTTCGGAACTATACGGTTATCCGGACCACACCTATTTGGGTAGGGTTAGGTTAACCGTATAGTACATTTACGTGTGGTTTACATTTACGTATAGTAAATTTAGGGGTTTTTTTATTTATGGATATTAGGCACTGAATGTATATCTGAAACAAAAAGACACCAGGATATGCTTGCATTTACCAGCAGGTGGCAGTAAAGTACAGACATTTGTATTGATCTGACTCGAGAAAGTTTCATTTGTATCCTACAACAGCCTACAATCAGTTTCTTTGTTGTATCCTACAATCAGTTTCTTCTTGAAAAACTAAAAAGCTGAGGTATTTAAGAACAATAATACTGTGATAATATACAACACAACCATAATAATGTCTTCTTTATTTTTATTTGTATTCTTTATTTTAATGCTGAATTGAAATCATTTATTTGACATTTACCAGTGATAGACAGAACATGAAAATATAGATTTAGATCTATGATCTTATACCTATAAGAGGGGGGAACCCTCTTCAAATAGCCTATTGTGTAGCCTACATTTGAGCAGACTCGTTATTATTTGACGATTTTATAAGCTCTGTCTTTTTCCTCTGGATTACAAATGAGCCCGTTCTGCCTAATATTGAATTCTGCCTATTCATTAAGAATAAGAATTTGAGTATTTTTAAGTTACAGTGAATTAATTTTGTGTCTTATCTCATTCTCTCCCAGAAAAACGAGGCTTCAAAGCAACTTTCTCTTTTTTTCTTTTTTTTTTAGCTTTTTAACACAGGTCCTTAGAGGATTCACTCGGATTCTCTGAGTCTGGCTCTAATATCCATCATAAAATGCTGAGTGCTAGCAAAATATAGATTATGCAATAAAATGTGGATTTTTAAAGAGCTCAGCATTTGATTTTTGCTTAAATGAAGCTCTGAGAATTTGATTCCGTAAGTTTGTGGACTCAATGTACAATAACCAGAATCTGCTAATTAGGAAAAGGTTCAAATATAATTGGTTTGTCTGATGCTTTCCTTGCAAAGCTGCATGAACGATGCACTCAGCATTATTATTTTTTTTACGTTGAACTAACTGCTAAGACTGTGACCTTAAGAGCCACGTGAAAGGAAACTCAGAATTTCTTAATGTCTTCTTTTATCCCTTTTTATTGTGTGGTCCATGAAAACTTAGACAGACTAAACACGTTCACCTCCTACTGTTCTACAGATGCGTTGAGAGCAAATACAACCAATATGTCAGCGTCTTTCAGAAGCAGCTCACTGAAAAAAGTGAACAGTTGAATCAACTTAAAAAAATTACTTCAATTGGTAACACCTAAAGAAATTAAGTTTTCTCAACTTAAATTATCACGTTTTTCACAATAAAATGTGATAATTTAAGTTGAGATAACTTAATTTGTTTAGTTGTTATTAATTGAAGTAATTTTTTTAAGTTGATCCAACTGTTCACTTTTTACAGCAAAATTCATGCTGTGAATGGACACAACATATTTCTTTCCAGTAATGCTTATAAAAGCCATTTACATTCACTTCTGTATAGTTTTTTTTACAGAGCTGCTGACATTTGACTCTTATGTATTTGATAACAATACCACTTTTGAGTAGGCCTATCAGTTAAATTCTAAGGAATAAAATATAATCCATTCAAGGCCACAGTCATCCTGCGGAAGTATCCATCTACTAAATAAATAAATGGTATAATGTGTGCAGATGTGAATTTTTGGTATTGTGTTAGATCGTGATGACATTTCGCATGTTTAGGGAAAAGGTTGGATATGACTTGAACTCACTAACAGTTAATAATTGGCTACTATTCAATTCACTGTGACCTTAAGTTTTCTCAATGATCAAATACTAAGAAAGTTTGGTAGTGCCATCTAATTAAAAAACGAATTACTTTAAACCTTCACTACACTGCTGGTTGCGACGGGGTACGAGTGTATGAATAGCGGTTGGCGCTCTATAGGGCCCAAACCAGTTTGCTGCAAGATTTTACCTGGTGTCCCTTGAATCGAAGCCAATTCCACCACTGATCATTGTGTTCATATAATCACACTAGTGCTGCATTATTAAGCAAAATAATATGTAATTTACAAAAGGTTCTGACAAAATGTTGATTGCTGCAGTCTATTTAAAAAATATTAAATTAATTGGAATTAAATTTGTTTTTGTTTTTAAATTATCGGTTTGAATGAATGATTCAACAACTCGCTTATAAAGACTTCACTTGTTCCATTACTGGAACTTAATCCGTGCTTTTGAACGAATCTCTTAAATTAAGGATTCTATGACAAATATCTTTTTTAAGTATCTTGTCGCCACCTACTGGTGTAACGATATAATTGATACAATCTTTACCTTGACTATTTGATGCTTCGTTACTTTCAAAAGATGATTTACTCTATTTTAATCGCTACTAGACATCAGTGTTTATATTTTCGAACTATAAACTTTTATCCCAGTTATTCTGTGATAATTTTAATTATTGCTCTGCCTCCTCAAAGCAGCAACGAACTGAATTGAATGATTGAAACTATCAACGCGTGAAACTATTGCGGCTGTTTTTCTTTGCACGTTTTCCAATTTAAAAAATCTTTCCATTTTTATAATTTTTAGTGAAATTATTTGGTAGTCAGAGCAGAGGTAGGTGTGTGTGTGTGTGTGTGTGTGTGTGTGTGTGTGTGTGTGTGTGTGTGTGTGTGTGGGTGGGGTGGGGGGTTGACATTCATCAGTTTGACAACTTCATCAGTTTGACAACACAGGTGCTGCAACGCAACCAAATACAGAAACACGCTTCAAGTAGCCACTCACAATACACATACGATCTGGATGTTAAAATATACAAAAAAAACTAACTGTAATTGGCATCACATGACATATTAGTAGTCATTACCTACTCCACAAATATCCAGCTGTGACCGATGATTTTATGATTTTTTGTATACTCTAGTACTCTTGAGCTGTTGACATTGCAGGTTGAGCTGGATTGCCTCAAGGGACTGATAACAGACAGGATCTGCTGAAGAAAGGAGGGGACTGTTTTTCTCCTACTTGGCTTTCTGTGTGCATTGTCAATCTCCCAAACAACACCATTACTACAGCGCTCTATACCACAAGCATTATTAATGACGTGTCAGTCAAGGCAAGTGTCAGTTCGCCACGAACATGAAAGTCACGTGCTTCCAAAGTCCCTGGTGGAAAAAAAATCTGCTTAGCTCTGCAGCAACTTTACCCCTTATTATATGGATTGGATCAACAGTCTGATCACAGAGAGCTACAGTGGGGAGAACAAGTATTTGATACACTGCCGATTTTGCAGGTTTTCCCACTTACAAAGTCTGTAATTTTTATCATAGGTACTCTTCAACTGTGAGTGACAGAATCTAAAACAAAAATCCAGAAAATAACATTGTATGATTTTTAAGTAATTCATTTGCATTTTATTGCATGACATAAATATTTGATACTGTACATCAGAAAAGCGAAACTTAATATTTGGTACAGAAACCTTCGTTTGCAATTACAGAGATCATACGTCTCCTGTAGTTCTTGACCAGGTTTGCACACACTGCAGCAGGAATTTTGGCCCACTCCTCCATACAGACCTTCTCCAGATCCTTCAGGTTTCGGGGCTGTCGCTGGGCAATATGGACTTTCAGCTCCCTCCAAAGATTTTCTATTGGGTTCAGGCAGGGCTGGACTGGGACAGAAAATCGGCCCTGGCATTTTGGCCCAGACTGGCCCACTACATATGATCATAAACACCACCCATCTTTGCACGCCCTTGAATATGTTTTTGTTCAACTCCTATTCATTAAAACCACTAATGCCATGTAATGAGTGAGTATAAACGAGTGAGAGTTAACAGATGAAATAAGTACAAAATTGTAATTTATTAATACAATTGAACTATACTACACAGTGATGCATCCAAAAAACAAGATATAAGCAGCATTGTTTCTCACAGGAATTTTGGTAAAACTGTGGTGGCGGACCTCAGTCTTTCTAGGGGGGTTTGGGGGCATACCCCGCCCCCCCCCCCCCCCTTTAGAAAATTTTGTGCATTGTAATGTTAAATTCATCAATCTGGTGCAGTTTGAGGGTTCAAAATTAAAAGCTCCAACCCATGTTCAGTGTGCAAATTAAACAGAAAAATTCAAACCGCTTTTAGTAACAGTGTCTGTCTATATTACTACATAATAATAGTTATAATATTAATCTCATGACAGTAGCCTAATAGCCATATATTGTAAAACAAATGCACTGAAAAATAAAGAAAACTTTATATTTAGTTTTGTACCAATTTCTATACTTGAAAGAGATCAGCACATGATCTTTTATTTTGATGGAAACTGCATCAAGCTTTTATTTTGGCGGCAAACATGGATAAAAACGCGTCTCATTAAACTTCTAGTAAATTTCTGTAATCGTCAACTATGCAGATGTGGAAATAATGCGTAACTGGGTAATGGGTTCCTACACTCATGACATAGCCTAAGTGTTTTGAAAGTAGTTCTGCTTACCGCGGACTCTACACTCTCTCATCTCTCTCTCCTGATCCTCCTCACTATCCTCCTCATCAGCCACTAGAGCTGATGAAGGTCCTGCTGCTGCCGAAAACCTATATATTGACACATTTTACAGCGTCTGCTATTTCTATTACACACTATTTCTCTGCACATTCCTTGCGTTTCTTTCAGACTATTTTTTTTGACAGATACACACTTGACACTGCACGCTCATTCAAAGCCCAAAGGGGGAGGTTTTTAAAGCTGTGATTGGGCCAGCCCAGTGTCAATCAAGAAAAAAAACAATGGGCCGCTGATCTACGCGTTTCATGGGCCGGTCTGTCAGTGAAAAAAAAAATAACGCTTACTTTTTTTGACCAATGCATTACACCGGCACAAACCCAGCGCCGCCTATTAAACAAAACAAAACGAATGGCCCGCCGATGTACGAGTTTTATGGGCCGTTAAAAAAAAAAAAAAGTATGAGATGTATCGGCCCAAAAAGCACGTCGGCCCACCGGGCATTTGCCCGGTATGCCAGATTACCAGTCCAGCCCTGGGTTCAGGGTCTGGAGACTGGCTAGGCCACTCCGGACCTTGAGATGCTTCTTACGGAGCCACTCCTTAGTTGCCCTGGCTGTGTGTTTCGGGTCGTTATCATGCTGGAAGACCCAGCCACGACCCATCTTCAGTGCTCTTACTGAGGGAAGGAGGTTGTTGGTCAAGATTTTCTTTGAGACTGTGGTCCCAGCTCTCTTCAGGTCATTGACCAGGTCCTGCCGTGTAGTTCTGGGCTGATCCCTCACCTTCCTCATGATCATTGATGCCCCACGAGGTGAGATCTTGCATGGTGCCCCAGACCGAGGGAGATTGACCGTCATCTTGAACTTCTTCCATTTTCTAATAATTGCGCCAACAGTTGTTGCCTTCTCACCAAGTTGCTTGCCTATTGTCCTGTAGCCCATCCCAGCCTTGTGCAGGTCTACAATTTTATCCCTGATGTCCTTACACAGCTCTCTGGTCTTGGCCATTGTGGAGAGGTTGGAGTCTGTTTGATTGAGTGTGTGGACAGGTGTCTTTTATACAGGTAACGAGTTCAAACAGGTGCAGTTAACACAGGTAATCAGTGGAGAACAGGAGGGCTTCTTAAAGTAAAACTAACAGGTCTGTGAGAGCCGGAATTCTTACTGGTTGGTAGGTGATCAAATACTTATGTCATGCAATAAAATGCATATAATTATTTAAAAATCATACAATGTGATTTTTGTTTTAGATTCCGTCTCTCACAGTTGAAGAGTACCTATGATAAAAATTACAGACCTCTACACTTTTTTTTTCTTGACAATCATGTGTGATAACTGTCTTCAAAACATTGTTAATTAATGGAAGAAATGTTACATCTTCTGAAGAAACTAATGCTAGAGTGTTGGACTCTGCCTGGACTCTGCTACACCATTGCCAATAATGTGTTTCAAAACATTCTGAGAGGTTTGAGTGAGTTACAATTGCAGACATCCCACCCTGCAAAAACTCATTTCAGGGAGATGGCACAACCCCACATCCATCGCTTCATCACTAGTGACCGAATAACTGAAAATGCATCTCCAGATGTAAACAGGCTTTCTCTCTCGCTCGCTCGGTTTTGTATAGCCTATAATTTGCTGGGGTCAAGGAGACGCTATTAATTTAAAGGAGACTCCCGGACCTTCTGGGAGAGGTGGGATGTCTGTAATGTGGTCGCTAGGGTGTTCTGTGTGGATTTCAGGACATTGCTAAGCCATTTCTAAGGCTTTCTGAGGGGATTGTGTGAGATGCCATGCGGTCGCAAGGGTGTTCTGGGTGAAGAAGGACCATTGCTAAAGTTGCTAGGTGGTTGGTGGGGTGTTGTAGGTGATTTGTAAAGAGCTGTAATGGGTTGATAGGGTATTCAGGTTGGTTGCTGGGGAATTTAGATAGTTGCTAGGGTGTTCTGATAGAGTGTTCTGGGTGGGTTGCTTGATTTGCTAAGTGGTAGGGTGTTGTGAAAGTGGTTCAATGCTGTATTAGTGAAATCATTTTTGAAATTATACATTAATGAACATCACTGTGTACATGCTAAATTGCCCTTTGAGAGTAGTGAAGGCTTCCTGTGGAGACGGTTATGTCTGCCAAAGGCTCCATCTAAACCCATTCTCTAGTAATTGTCGGGCTTGTTCTTGTTTACTTTGCAGCTATGTGATTTGTCAGGATTGCACTGCTAAATGTAAAATGAATCAGAGATGAGGGCCCAGTTCCAAATCTATTTCCATCTGAAAGCCTTTCAAACCCATTTAAACATAATTAAACTTGTGTACTCTTGAGTAGTAAAAGTACATTCACTTTTGTATAACAAGCAGCGATTGCTTAACTGCAGTGGTATTGTGTCTGACACACACTCTGCATAAAAATCTCTTCCGTGACCACTTAACCTCAAAAAAAAAAAAAAAATCCTTTTCCTTTAATCCTCCCTTGTCTGGCTTATGCTACTCTGAGCAATGCCTGAGCTTTGTATTTTGAACACTTCTTGCGTTGTGTTTGCCTCTTCACGATGACTCACTTAATTAAGTCCTCATTTGTAAGTCGCTTTGGACAAAGGCTTCTGCTAAATGACTGAACGTAAATGTAAATATGATAACTCAGAATAGATTCTTGTGAGATATATATTTCCCATTTTAGAAAGGTGTGCTTATTTATTTTTTGCTTAAAAAAAAGAGAGATTCCAATAATGACAGGCTGAAACTGCTGTTTCGTGCTGTCCTTGTCACTTCCTGCCATTTTGGTCCATGCAGTTGTTCACAGCAGCTTATAAGATAACCAAAAAACAAAAGTACTTTGCATTAATATTCTAAAATCTAGAGTGCCACTTTATATAAGGTGTCTTTAACTGACATTTAAATCAATAATTTGATACAATGCTCTTCTTGTGTTCATACATGTTTTACATTGTACATTATTATAATGACCTGAAATTACATTTATAATTCCACTGTTGACCCTTACCTTCCCTTTTAACCCATCATCAACACAAGCACATTGTACTTATTTTTTTTTATGTTAGTACATAGGGCCTAGTTAAAGACACCTAATATAAAGTGTGACCAAATCTAGCTTTTGTTAGATAATTAACATGTTTGTGCTTGTCATAGAAATATTTTATGTAATGGGTATTTTCAACATTAAATGTACAGAGAAACGCAGACTAAGGATGCTCAGGTCAAAGGCCATTATATACTTAACCAAAAAGTGCTTAACAAAGTTGAACTAACAGTCATATGACTAGAACAAATCACAGTGAAGAAGACTTGGGTGACATTGATATTTACTCAACTGTATGATATAAATGTACATGAATCTTTCTATTCAGGAGACTCACTTGGTTGTTGTGGCCGTGAACAAAACTAAATTTCTACAAAGAGCAACTTGGGAGTCGTGTCAGGTATATGCTGCGCAGCTGAGAAACAGATTCTACGCTCAAAAGAAAACAAAAGAACATCTATGTGTGATTGAGGTAGTATTAGAAGTACTAAAGATTCTATGCTCAAAAGACCACCGTAGAGACAGTGATAGTGTTGGAATGATCCTGTAATGATCCTGTGTCGGACCAGCGTACACCTGAGAAGGACGGTGAGAGAGTGTATAGATGCTAAAGACCTGTGTGCTCATGTGTGATTGAGGTAGTGATAGTAGCTTCTTGACGGGACGCCGCCACCTTACTTCAGGGAAGTATTGTATTGTATTGTAAGTATTCAGGTAATTCAGGGAATTACCTCGATATACTGTTGTTATTATTTTTAGCAACTGCAAGTTCTATACTTTTATTAATTTTATTGAGAAAACGTGAGAAAAAGGTGAATAAAGACTGAGAGTATATGTTCATAAATTACTAATTATTTATTTGTTTTGAACTATGTTGTATAGCTGTGTTTTCATCTGTTCGTAGTCAAAACTCAAAAATTAGTTTATATTTAATTACTAAAAATTGTCATTATTTTATATGAAAAAGTTTTTTAATTGTATTTTATTTAGAAAATATTTTAGTTTGTTTTGTATTTTTTTTTTTCTTAGATCAGATAACATTTTAAGCTGTCATATGTTATGTTACAATGTACCCCACCTATGGGGCATGTTGTCACATTTCACTTCCATTCTTTCGGGGTATATCCAGAAAAAAGTATATACTGTATTAATAAAAAAAAAAAACACATACCGGTAATTGTACTAGACATGTGGGAAATCAATGTGAGAAAAAAATAAATACTCTGAACCATAAGTAGATTTACACAAACTGAGAAAGTCAAAAAGCGTTACTTTGTGCCCCGCTCTCCCCTATATGTGTTTGTGTGTGTGTGTCTCACTGCATGAAAAGAGGTGTATCCGGACCAGTATACTCCTGTATACACTGCTGGAATTCGGAAGAATCCGGGAGTATACTGGCCGGATAGCTCAAATTCCATGGGTCTGTATATATCCGTATACATCCGAAATGATACCAAATCGGATGTATGTTGTGGACGTATACTCCCGTGCTACAGCCATTTGTTGCCATGGCAAGTAATCCCTCAAAGGTTTTTTCAAGAGAACATTTTCACACCTTTGTGCACCTTTTGGCCTTCCCCCCTATTGGTCCTTTTCTTTTAAAACCACTCCCATTACCCAGACCACTATTGGAGGACAGGATACATTGAAAACCCAGGAAAGTGATTTGATTGGTTACTTTTAGAACATAACCCACCCTATGCCTTATTGCACAGTGATTTGATTGGTTATAGGCCAGCTATGCAGATATTGCTCAGTATACACTAAACCCCCCTTACCCCAATTTTAATACATTCAAATATAATTTTAAAAACACACACAAAGAACAATGAGAAAGTCTGACATTTTTATTAAGGTAAATAAAACATTACAAAGAGCATTATAAACAAGCATTAAAAAGGAATGGGGGAACAAAAATATTTGAGGGGATGAAAATTTAAAGGAACAAAAACAAATATAACATGAACATTATAAACATACATTAAAATGAATGGGGAAAAAGAAATGTTAACAAAGGTGTAAAGGAATAAAATACAAAACGTGGAGATCAGCAACATGCACATCAAAAAGGAACAAATATACAAAGTATACAATATAAAACAATTTAAAATCAATAAATAAATATAGAAATTAAAGTGTATATATGTAAATATTAATTTTTTCAAACTGCCATGATGCACTGGTGGTGTGACGTAGCGTGGGTCAGCCTCTAGTCTGGTTTGTAGTACCTGGCAGAGAGCAGATAACTCTGTGGTTCTGTTTGGTGGAGACCTCAGCATCCACACTGGCCTTCCATCAACAATAGCATCTTCATCAGACATCAGTTCTATTGTTGCAGTCTTCCACAGTTCCCTTTATGTGTCTGTTTGTACAACACTGGACCTGGTCTCCAGCAACTGCAAAACATGACAGTAATTTAACCACTAAAACACAGAGAGGAGGACAGTTACATTCTGAAGAAGAAAAAAACAACAACTGCTTAACCAGTTTCTTAACTTACCCGTCTCTTTCTTTGACGGTTCTTTGCAGTGTTCTTCATAGTGTTTCTTTTCTTGGCCTTTTCAGGCTGAGCCAAAGAATACTTCCTCCGCAAAGTCTCAAAATACGTCTTGCAACCTGTTAAATAAATCATAAATAAATGTAATGCCAATAAAACTAAGTAAAACAGAGGACATTAAAATGATTACAACATCTTTAAGATTACCTTTTGCACATTCAGGGTCAACATCTGTAAAAGTTGTCCTTAATTCTTTGAAGAGATAAGTGGTCACAGCCAGGTTATGTGATGAATTTATTCTGGGGGAAAAAGTTGCAGGCATCATTAATGAAATTCAGTTTTAGTATTTCAAATCCATATAGTGGTAGATTAAACTAACATTTACAGTATACAATACGCAGTCTTACCCGGTTTGTGGATCGTATTTGTGTGGGTTGTTCTCTGAATTATGGAGGCGCTTTACGGGTTCCTGTAAAGTTTGAAATTAAAAAGCGTTTAAATGGATTCACAATCTGCAAGAACCTCAAAAGTGAATTTTCAGTTTGAATAAGTTGGCCATCACAGTAAACATAAGAGACAAAACATATCAGTTCATAAGTCTTTAAGATGTCACTCAGCGCCTCTGATATCTTACCGGTTCGTGCCGCCTTCTGCCTATACAAGGCCACCAGTGCAGGTGTGTGTTGGTCAAGCACAGCATAGAACTGGTTCCGTATGTTGACGTTTGTGATGCGTTGGAACTCAGCACAAAGCTACAAAAACAAACAAAAATAATTATATAAAAAGACTAATACTCGATTTGCAACAGAAAACACATTTGTGATGCAACATGTTCCGTTAAAATACATTGTTGAGCAACATGGTCACATGCAAAGTGATAGTTCTTACACACAGTGAATAGTGGCATTTGCTGTTCCATTTGAATGTGATACATATTAAAAATTTGGCAGTGAAATATGTGTGAAGAGTGGCAGAAAAGAGAAGTGAGTCTGTTTTACCTGTGATTCAATCCGAAGAGCCGGCCATTTCCCCAAGAAGTCCTTCACCTGCACAGATAAAACAATCAATATGAAACCAGTCAAATTATGCAATCAACCTCTTTAATGACAAATTAATGATACAGAATTTCAAGTGAATGTAACTTACCGATAAAGTTGCTCTCTGGTGACAATGTAGGTCTGCACATGCACACAAAAACAGACAGCAAGAGAGTTAATTTTTAAGAGACGTTTGATTGATGCTAATGAATTAGGCTCCAAATAAAAGAAATGGTGAAAAATAGTTACAGCCTAAATTAACATTTGAGTCACCTTGATTTTGGGGATGCTCACTGCACTCCTTCCACTTAAACCTATAATGAAAAGACGTTTGTAAAGGGTTTAATAAAAACTTGCATAGTTCATTCGGTAACTATTATGTCCATAACCTTAACTTTGTTTGAGTAAAAGTTAACGTAACTGCTAACGTTAGCCACTAGCTCATTTGGGTGCATCAGCATGTAGATAACATCACATTGAACTTGCCAGAGCAGGGCGCTTAACACAAACAGTAGGACTCAAAACACACTCAAAAACAGAAGGACTATCTCTTGCTGAAAAGAGTTATTGACTAACGTTAACATTATTGCCCTGCCACGACATTAACAGTACACAGGATATTATCTGTAACTAGCAGGCGGACTGACGGCAATCGCGCCCGCGGCACCGCGCTTGCAACTTAAAAATAGTTATTAAAAAAGTCAAATATCACGTGTAATATGATATTCTTACAATATTACAACAAGCAAAGTAGTTTTGAAGTGTTTTGGTTTACTTACAAGTTGTTTCATTCTTGATACACGTCGCTCAAGAGGGTAGCCATCTTGGACAGATTTTTCAGGTAACGTCAGCTGCACGTCATGACGTCATATCACGTGATCGACAGTACACTTTAAAATAGTGAGTAAACCAGCGGTGTTCACTCAGAAACGCTGAGGCACACAAACATAAAAATACATAGGCTATTTGTTCATAGACATTAATAGTTTAAAGGTGGATTAAATCAGCAAGAGATTTTAACTGTAGTGACCTCGGTCTTCAATTCAGTGGAGTAGAAAAGCTCAGGTTCCTTCTACCTTTTTAATAAATATCAAGTCACCTTTATTTATACAGTGCTTTTTACAATACAGATTGTTTCAAAGTAGCTTTACAGAGATAACAGGAAAGTAATGCAAGACAGTTTGTTTCCAGAAGAAAATAGCTTCACAGTCCAGCTTAAGTCAGTTCAGTGGTGATTCATTTTGTTGTATAAATAAATACATAAATTTAAATGTGGATATATATAGCCACTTTGGAGAAAACCGTGATGTCATCGTCCAGCTCAGCTCAGATCTCATATAATAGTGTCAACGCAGGCAGATCAATAATATTGTTGAATATTAAATTAAATTTCCCCAACTAAGCAAGCTAAAAGCCAATTGTAAAAAAGGTGACAATTGTTGTTGTCTGCAATTTGTAAAACTTCACAATAAAATTTGAGATATTCTGAAATGTTTGGTTCATTTTTCTTTATTTGTTCCATTAAATTTATTGCTGGGAAAAAAATTAATCGCGATTAATCGCATCCAAAATAAAAGTTTGTGTTTGCATAATATATGTGCGTGTACTGTATATAATTATTTTGTATATATAAATACACACATATGCATGTATATATTTAAGATTTTTATTTTTTTTATTTTATTAAATTATTTACATTTATATATAATATAAATTGTGTATAAATGTATGTACAGTATATACATGCAGATATTTCTTAAATAAATACATGCATATGTGTGTATTTACAGAATAATTATACACAGTACACACACATATATTATGCAAACACAAACTTTTATTTTGGATGCGATTAATTTTTTCCCAGCACTAATTAAATTCCTTTGTTTATTTCATTAAATATTCAGATGTTTTTGTGAACGTATATGTTCAGACTGGGTGTTTATTTTGTCCTGTTTTTATAAAAAATATTTGATTAAGAGACTTTTTTTCATGCAGTGGTTTTAAGGCCCTGACACAGGCGACGTGAGCCAACCCTAGAGTCGGCTTTAGTCATTGCTAGTTCTTTGACGTCGGTTTTGTGTTTCAGGTCCTTAAGAATTTATTTATTTTTCTGTACAAAAAGCTTGTTTGCTTTAGCCTATAGTAATCCAGAGATAATTCTCAACCCTGAAGTCCTCCCTGGCCACCCCTCCCTCTGAGAACAGCCAGCACCTTTAGTGTCAGTCATTAACATATGAAAGGTCTTCACACCTAACAGTTGTCAGTCCTCTCACACCCAGCAGTGTTTCAGCTGTATATGTCCGTGAAATTTCACGGATTCCTGTATATGTCCGCATATGTGAGGTTTCCGGGTTTATCTGGAAATATACTGTTCCATGTTACTCTGATCCGCTTTTTCCCGCATACATCCGGCAAACATCAAATTACACAGGAGTTTACCATGCCCGTATTTTGCCGGATTTGAGTCTTTTCATGCAGTGTAGAGGTATACAAGTACAACTACTCAAATAAATTACAAAGACTTCTTGTATTGAAACAAGAAACATTCAGAAGCTTAGAAATGCGCCTATAACCAATACCATCATTTTGCAACAATTAGGTTGCGAAGGTCTTGAGACAGCTCTTTGCTTTTACCCATCATGAGATGTGTCTTGTGTGACACCTTGGCAATGAGACCTTTTTGTAGGCCATCATTTGGGACTGAACCAGCTGTTATTAATTTCCACTGACAGGGGGCTGGATTGCTTTTTAATTTTAGCAATTTTGCAAATTTAAAGTACCCTAATGATTTCCCCCTAAAGTTTGTGACATTCTTCCTTTAACTGATATTTAAAGCATCTATATTTACTTGCATAAAACATTCTTTTCTATAAGTTACTGCTGAAAAGGTATTCTTTTAAGCAAATATTCACATAATTAGTACTGTAAACGCTTTCTAACACAAAGACTTTAAATTATGTCTAAAAACTCTGTCACTTTTGGCAAACTAGAGCAATAAGGATTCATACTACTCTGTCCCATGTAGATATGGTTTGTGCTACTTGTGGGAGTGAATCTAATACCCATTTCTTTCTGAGTAATCACTTATGTACTTCCCATTAGCAAGTAATTATTTTTTTCAAATGTTCTAAATCAATCATTTTAATATTGCAATGCTTTTGTATTCGAAACATCCCCACAGAATCTTGTATTGGGAAATTTGTATCATTACAGTTTTTCTGCAGTCATTTTTATCAAATTGATTTGCATTTCCTCTACATATGCCAGGCAATTTGAGGATTTGGAGTGATTTGCAATGGGCCAGTGGGGCGGCTGTTATGGAGACAAGCTACAGAAAAAAAAAGCAGCTTTTACTGAAGAAAATTTGAGTGGTGCAAAAATACTGTGGGTGATTGCTGAGGGGTTGCTTACATTTTCTTTGAATTGCATAATTGTTTCCTAGGGCATACTGATATTCTGGCTCCTAAAAAATGTCTTGGTTTCCTCTATCAGTTCAAGTCTATAGGATGTTTGCCAACAACAATAAAAATGAAGTGGTTTTAAAATATATTTGGTTGCTAGGAGTTTGCTTGGCAGCTTGTTTGTTTGGATGTTGCAAGAATGCTTTTGATGGTTGCTAGAGTGCTGCTATACAAATGCTACAGGTTTTAATGCATTGCTACTTTCAGATAGTTTATACACTAGTTTTTAGTGATAGATAATGTAAACAACATAATGAAGTTTAACTTAAGAAGTACCATCAATAAATAATCAGCTATTTGTGTTCCACATTGCTACAAGCTGTAAATTTGTGCACTGGTGAGATTTTTGCAACACAAGATGAAGAGATTAGCTGTTCATAGCAAAGAAAAAAAATATATATAAAAAAAGTATAGAAAAACATATCAAGTTGAAATATTAAAAGTTTTAATGGAAAAACTTGCCTTTGCCAACAAAACAATATTCACATGTAATAGGCTATATGAGGAGTGATACTGATTTTAATCAGTGCTGCTACTCCACATTACTTTCCACTGACTGAGCTTACTCATTTGAGCAGATTAATCAAATCCATAAATGCTTAAAGCTGGTCTGGAAGAACCAGTGCGCGCACACACACACACACACACACACACACACACACACATATATGCTACTGTATAGCCTGTGGACAAGCATATAAAGTTCTCCAACTTGGGTGTCAGAACCCATTCCAGTGTACATATGCAATCTGTTTAAGAGTACACCATATTATTCTGTATAATGATTTTCAGCATTTCCAAAAAGTATGCAAGAGGTTTACATATTTATAAAGTGTTTCCAGATTGTGAAGTGGTTTAGATAAGAATGCACATTTTTATATGGAGAAAACACACTTGGGTCATTTCAAAGCATTGACTCTCAGACTATCAATGAGACGTTTGTGCAAGGCATGCAATGAGTATTTTGTCATAACTTGAGTTGTTTTCTGAGTGAAGCTGTAGTAAAATGATGAATCATTGCCTTTCATAAGAGCATGTTTCAGCTGACAAGGCAATTACTTGGCGTGTTCCTGCCACTGTTTTTCTATAATATATGATAAAATTAAACGAATATGTCTCTATCACTCAGTGGCGTATGAGCCAACACCGGGCCCTTACGCAGGATTATCAAGGCAGGCCCCCCTACCACAGCACGTGATGACGCAATGTCCACAAGTAGGCTACCAAGAATAGGACAGTTTACACTGCAGGTCTTGATGCCCAATTCAGATTTGTTTCCTTTATCCGATTTTTTCGATCGTCCGTTTACACGTTCTTTCAATTGTGACCCATATCCGATTCATGAGTTTACACTTGCCATACTGTAACATCGCGCATGCTTAAAGAGGGGTCTTGCACAGATGGACGTGAAATATGCTTGATGCAAGCTTTGCGATATAGCCTATGCGAAGTTCGCCAAACATCACCATGATTTTGAGGTGGAGGAGGACGAAAAGGGCCATGCGCACATGCTTCAGTTATTGTGTGCGAGAGAGATCTCAGGACCGGTGGGAGCATATTGTGGCAGGCTTTAAGAGCAGTGCGTCCGAAATTTTAGGATGAGCAAGCCAACCTTTGATATGTTGTGTCAACGTTTGTCCATGTTTCATCGGGCCATCCGTCCCTTTGCAGATGCGCGTCGGGGTTGCTCTCGTCATTAAACCGCGGAGACGTAGCCTAATGCCTCAGAAAATCCGATCTGCCTTATTACATGACAGTCGCATTGGCACATATCTGAAACCGATCTTGAAATATCCGAATGCATGCGCTTTTTCCTGTTTACACGGTCATTGAACACATCCCATCTGTGTCACATGTGAGCAAAAAATCGGAATTGGGTCACATTTCACTGACAGGACAGCATAGGCTGCGTTTACACTTGGCATTACCATGCGTCCTGTATCCAGATGTTGTCCACAAACACATTGAAAAGACAAGTGTAAACGCACTTCTGATCGGAATGTTATCCAAACAGCGTGTCCAGGTTCAGTAGTCGAGGACGCATTGTGATCGGATCTCACTGTAGGCTAATGTAAACGCAATCCAGCATTCAAAGGTGGACGTCACACAAAACCTCGCCCACTCCTCAGATTTGTGAAATGTTCTCCTGTTTGGCAAGTGTTTGTCCTGATATGTTCTGACAATAAAGAGTAGTTTAAAACCACAATTAACGCTCTGATTTCTACAACTTTCACTTAGGAGCAAAAATCTGGCTTTAAACTTGAAAGAAATAAAGATTTGACTTTTATTGTGATAATTATCGATATCGACTAATATAAAAAAAATTATCTTGATTTTTTTTTTGGCCATATCGCCCAGCCCTATATATCTTTCTGAGGTTGTATAAGGCAAATCAGCAGGATCACACCGCTAGTATGGTTTAGCTGAAACCATAAACAGTACTGGCTTGGCAAGGTTGAGTTGAAGGTGAAGGTCATTCATCCAGCAGGAATTTTCCATCAGGTAGGCTGATGCGAGCAGCAACCGTCAGATCCTCTGGCTGGAATGAAAGGTAGAGATGTGTGTCATTAAGATAGTAGTGATAGTAAAAGCCATGTTTCTAAATGACAGAGCCTAATTACAATACAAAAAAACAATAGATGGGTGGAATCAAACACAATCATGGTCTTACTGTAGCAAAATCAAACCTTGTGCAGCCACAGTGGCCTCACAAGGATCAAATGAACATTCACATGGGGAAATATACAAAAATATTTTTTTTTCCACTTTCAGTGCAATCATATGGAATCAGAAGACTCGGCCATTACAATTTTTTAAGTTACTTCTTCCAATACCTTGTTTGCCATTCTCATCTGCTTTCCACATAACCTGAAATTATAAAAAAAAAAAAGAAAAAGAAAAAAAGTTTTTTTTAAACTCAGTATTACATTTACACATGTATGTAAGTAAATGTGTTCCACTGGGACATCTATGTTCCACTGGGACAATGCAAAACCTCAACTGACTATGATCTGGAAGCTGAGCAGGAAAGGCTAAAAGTAATGTTTTGAGCTGCCATGTGATTTTAGCTACATTAGAAAGTAAATGTAACGTTATATGATTTATTGTGACTTAGTCTAGTTGCTTCAGTTACACGTAGTAACTGTCTGTTCATCTGGATCAATGCAAATTTCATAACCAGTGATTAAGTATCCATGAAAAAGGCTGCCAATGATGACCCCCAGGCCATCCAAAATGTAGAAAAGTTAATTTCTTCTTCAGAACACAAACATTCTATCATTTTTTTTATTTTATAAGCCTAACATATGCATTCTATAGCTAACATTACGTGTTGGCAAGCAGATGCGGCCAAAATATGCAATTCATCATGCTGTATTCATATTCTAGTCTTCATGTTCTAGGCTTTCCTGTATCATTATCAACAAGTAATGCCATGTTCCAGGCAACCTGTAACCCGTGTTTTTCCAACTCGTAACTGGGAGTCCATCGATCTAGGACGAGTTCAAAGGATGGGAAGTCACGGGTTTGACTGCCGTTCCAGTGCACTTTCACGAGTATAAGTTTGGAAAAACACGGTTACAGGTTGCCTGGAACGATGTACTCCCAGTTACGAGTTGGAAAAACACGGGTTACATGTTGCCTGGAACGATGTACTCCCAGTTACGAGTTGGAAAAACACGGGTTAACTTACTTGATAGAGTTAGCCATGTTAACCATTACGAAAATAAGCCAAGGTTTAACTATAAAGAAAAAAAACATGGTAGTCCTATTTGTAGTAAAACTGTGGTAATTAAAGGAGCTGTATGTAAGAAATCTATTTCAATTAATCATAAAATTGCCCTGATGTGTCACTAGACATTAAGAAATCATGTTCATTTCAAATACTTATATCACTGACAACAGTAGTATGGCTAGGATATTGTCATTTAAAAAGTGGACTTGCAGCCCTCAACTGATGTTGATGTTGTCATTTTGTGTTTTGGCCTGAGCGCCTCCCTCCACCGATCTACCAATCACGAAGTCAGTAGTGTTTCGGGATCCGGGTTGCCAGCTTTGCTCTAACCTAAACCTAACCTACCCCTAACCTACCCTAACTCTAGTCGGATAAAAATGTCTAACGTTACTAAATCAAAAAGACCTCGTTATAATTCAGAAATTCGTTATAACGGCTCCTGAATGTTTTTCCAGACCAGAAAAATCACGCTTCAACTGATGCCTTCAATCTTTTAATGTCTTCCTTTCAGGAATAAGGATATTCAATATCACAAAAATTGAATGGACACCGTGAAAAAACTGAAAAATAAACCAAAATTACAATCAAATTTGTTGAAGTGATTTTACCATGACATCGCTCGAAACTGAAAACTGAAATCAATGTACACAGTACATCAAATTATAAATGAACAATAACCAAAATACATACAAACATACCGTGTGCTTTCCAATCGGGACTCAGGAGACATTAGTAGACATTTTTTTTGCTCGAACACTCTATTTTACCTCTTTCGATTTGTGTGCGACACCTCGTGTGTCTCTCTTATCTTTTTCTTTTCCTTTTCCGGTGAGCACGCAAAATATAAAATCACATGACCAATACGTCTTATGTTATGTCTTTTGTTATATCTTTTCCCAGTAGGTGTCACTATTTCCAAACTATCATGTAGATCAATACAATTTTCACACAAATATTACCACAAAATTTATAAAACAAAACAAACAAACAAACCAAAAACCTTTCAAAGGTGAAAAAATATCTGCGACAGCTACACTGCCACCAAAATTACAAGGATTTATGTTAGTAATATTTTGAACAAATAAAATAAATCCTGCAATTTTCCTATAAGCGGTTACTTAATTTTCATTCATCTTTTAACACTTTCATAAACAGTATTATTTTGCCTTCATTTGAATTTTACTATTTTAGATGTCAAAACTAATTAGTCTAATCCTTGTGGTTTCACTCATAGTTTAAGAGCTGTTTTCAACTATTACTACAATTTTTTGGATTGGACGCTCCAAAATGGATATGTTTGTCAATCGCTCACCCTTTTTTCCTAACTTACTTTGTCCCATTTGCAGTTTAACCTTTCGCACTAACCCATCATCGTCTGCACTTGCCTCAACGACTCTAGCTAGCCTCCATTCATTTCTGGGAACATTGTCCTCTTTGAGAATTACTACATCTCCAACATGAACATTTCTTCTAGGCGTATGCCACTGTTGTCTGAGGCTTATGTTGGCCAGGTATTCTTTGCGCCATCTGCTCCAAAACTGTTCTGACAAGTACTGCACTCTCCTCCATCTTTTTCTAGCGTACAAATCTTCACGGACAAATTTGCCAGGAGGAGGAAGGGGCACTGAGGTCTTCATTGTGAGCAGATGATTAGGCGTCAAAGGCTCAGCACTCTTTGGGTCATTTATTGTGTTAGTGGTAAGCGGACGACTATTTACAATCGACATTGCCTCATACAAAAATGTCCTTAATGAAGTGTCATCCAGTCTTCCTTTAGCTTGTGCCAGAACAGCGTTCATCACACTCCTAACAGTCCTTATCTGGCGTTCCCACACACCTCCCATGTGGCTTGCTTCAGGAACATTCATAAGGAAGTCACATTGTTTGCTTGCAAGATATGTAGAAATCCTCTCTTGGTCCAGATCTTTCAAACCTTTCTCCAGCTCATTTTTAGCCCCCATGAAATTCGTGCCTTGGTCGGATCTGATCTGTCGCACGGCTCCTCTGATTGCTATGAAACATCTTAAGGCATTTAGAAATGCATCGGTGGAAAGATCTTCTAGCATCTCTAAATGTACAGCCCTGGAGCTCAAGCACGTAAACAACAGTCCATACCTCTTGAATTCCTTCCGACCTTGTTTTGTGTAGAAGGGGCCAAAGCAGTCAATACCAGAATACGAGAATGGAGGTGAGGGTTCCACTCGGTCAGCAGGAAGGTCAGCCATGCGTTGTTCTTCGACTGATCTACGCAGCTTTCTGCATGTAACACAATTTTTTATGTTCTTGGCCACTACATTGCTTGCACCTAATATCCAATATCCACTTGCTCTGAGCTCATTCAAGGTTTGACCGCGGCCTTGATGTTGAGTTTTCTTGTGGCAATGGTCAAGTATTAGTTGTGTGACAATGCCTTCCTTAGGAAGAATTACTGGATGTTTCAACTCAAACGCTGTGTTAGACTTTCTTAGTCGTCCTCCTACCCTGAGCAGTTCATTCTCGAGGATGGGATCAAGTTGGTATAACTTGTTGTTCTTTGGCAGCTTAGCAGGTTTTTGACTGAGCAATTTCAGTTCTTCTTCAAAGGCTTCTTTTTGTGCTGCCTTGATGAGCACAATAGCTGCTTTCTCTTTCTCTTCTACACTAATAAACCCTGACTTGTCTTTGTTCACCAGTCTTTTGATCCTAGCAATAGCATTGAGGGCTGTATTCCAATCTGAGAATCTTGAGAGTCGTTCAAAGAAGCTACCTCTTACACAGGCATCTGTTTTCAGGACCTTTACCTCTGGGTCACCTACTAGAAGCACTGGGGATTTTTCATGAGTGCTAATCTTTCGTTCCCATAAGAACTTGGGACCCATCAACCAAATTGAGTCTATCAGGTCTGCCACCTTGAGACCCCTAGACGCACAGTCTGCAGGATTCTGACTTGTTTCCACATAGAACCATTGTCTTGGATCTGTAGAGTCTCTTATCTTCTGCACACGATTAGCCACAAAAACATGAAAGCGCCGGGCTTCGTTCTTGATATACCCTAGCACTACCTGGGAATCTGTCCAGAAAAACTCCTCATTTACCTTCAGATCAAGCTCTTCCTTAAGAACATGACTTACTGCTGCAGAAACTGTGGCTGCAGTCAGCTCAAGGCGTGGTATGCTGAAAACCTTCGTAGGGGCAACTCTGGCCTTACCCATGACCAGTGCACAATGTACTTGTTCATCAGCAACAATCCTGATGTATGAACACTGCCCATAACCCTCACTGCTGGCATCTGAAAAATGATGCAGCTCTATTTTCTGGATTCTGCCCATATTTTCAGGAATGAAGCATCTTGGTATTTTGATCTTTTGGAGGTTCTCCAAGTCATGGATCCATGTATCCCACTTTGGCTTCAGATCAGAAGGAAGAGGTTCATCCCATCCTACCCCTCGTTTGCACATCTCCTGGAGCACTTTCTTCCCAGTCAAGATATAGGGAGCGAGAAAACCTAATGGGTCGTACACACTTGCAACTACTGATAGAATTCCTCGCCGAGTGGCAGCCTTTTCATTAAGGTCAACTTTGAATGAGAATGTATCCGTCTCTATGTTCCACTTTACTCCCAGTACACTCTGCATCGGAAGTTCATTGTAGTTCAGATCTACATCCTTCACAACACTGACACGTTCGCTCTCTGGAATTGCACTCAAAACTTCTCTGCTATTGGACACAAACTTGTGTAAACGCAAGTTTCCCTTAGCCAAAGCTTCCTGCGCTTCACTAACCAACTTGTTGGCCTTCTCGATAGAATCAACACTTACAAGTCCATCATCCACATAGAAATTTTTGCGAATGAAGCTCGCTGCTAGTGGGTAGTCCCTCTCACATTTGCTGGCAAGATATTTCATGCCGTAGTTCGCACAACCTGGAGAGGATGCAGCTCCAAAAATATGTACTCGCATGCGGTATTCCTTGGGTTCTCTTTCGGTGTTCCCTTCTTCCCACCATAGGAATCTCAGGAAATCACGATCGTCTGGACTGACATGAAAGCGGTGGAACATCTTTTCCACATCACAAACAATTGCAATTTGATGCTCACGAAATCTGCACAACACTCCAGTAAGAGCATTTGTTAAGTCTGGGCCTGTGAGTAAGTGGTCATTTAGAGATGTACCTTCAAATTTGGCTGAACAGTCAAATACCACTCTTATTTTTTCTGGCTTCCTGGGATGATACACCCCATGGTGCGGAATGTACCAGGCGTTGCCTTCTTTTGGTGTGGAATCTGCTTCTTCGGCATCACCATCTCTAAAGACACCATCCATAAATCTCACATAGTCTTCTCTGTACTTGGGATTTCTCTCCAATTTTCTTTTTAAATGCTTCAAACGAACCGTAGCCAGTTGCTTATTGTTCGGTAATTGAGGACGTTCTCTGAATGGTAAGGGCATTTCCACATGTCCTTCTTTGTTGTGTTGAGTTGTTTCATCCAACTGTTGAAGAAATTGAATGTCCTCCTGAGATATTGTTTTTTCTCTTGAGTCTGTATCTCGAAAATCTGCTTCTAATGTCCTGATTACTGAAGCAGGTGTGATTGCTGGGAGTTCCTTCACAGAAATGCGATGACAGAACCCCGCTACATTTCTAGAGCAAACATGGGGTGTTATGGATCCCACTACACTCCAGCCTAAGTCCGTCTTGACTGCATATGGTTCGTGATCCTTCCCTGATATCACTTGGGTTGGCTTTAGAGCTCTTGGACAATCAAAGCCAATGAGAAGCCCTACAGGACAATTCAACAACTCTGGCATCTTATCTGCAACACTGAGCAAGTGAATCCATCTCTGAGCCTTCTTGCAAGTAGGAATGCTATCTCGTTCCAAGGGAATGTATTCTCGAGTGTATACGGGTGGCAACTCGATGTACTCTTGCAGACTATAACCTCTCACTCTTAGTCCAACTGCTCTCTGACAATTCTCTATTGAAGCTCTATCAGTCATTGTGGACAGCTTTAACTTCACAGGTTCTGTGTTTGCTTGCAGTTTGTCACAGATGTCCTGACTGATAAACGTATTACTGCTCTGCGTGTCCAGTAATGCATAAGCTAGAATTTCTGTGCTGTCCTTAGTTGCACAAGACAGCCAAACTGGAACTATCATCGAAGTGTGATTACCTTTATCCATCTCCACACTGCATAAGCTAGTGAAAGCCCTTTCATCAGGTGAAACTTCTGGCTTTCCTCCTTGAGAGCGTTCTTCGTGAAGTGGAGAGGGGTGACTCTGCTTGCAGATGTTGCAAGTAGCTCGCTTTCTACAGTTTTTGGAGACATGACCAACTCTGAGACAACCAAAGCACATCTTGTTATTGATGACAAACCTTTTCTTCTCCTCAAGAGGCATTGCCGCAAACCTTTCACATTTGTATATAAAATGATTTTGCTGACAGCAGACACATTCTATTTGTCTCTTATCCTGAGTGACAGAAGGGTTTAGTTGAGTGCCTTTCTCTTTTTCCAATGCACTCTTTGCAATGGGTTTAACATTTTGCGCCAGAGCACTGGCCTTGAGACGTTTCTGCTCCTTTCCAGGCTTTTCCTCTGCATGTTTTAAAGCAAGTAGAGAGGAAACAGGATTACATGCAACGCGTGCCTCCTCTGCCACAAAGTCTGAAAACTCAGTGAAGCTTGGGTATGGCTTCTCTTCATCTAGTGCTTTAGTGACATACCTATTCCAGCGAGTTGTTATCCAGTCAGGAAGTTTCTGAAGCAATTTCTGGTTTTCTTCGCAATCATCCAAAACCCTCAAACCATGTACATGAGGCATTGCATTTTTGCAAGAGATGAGGAAATCACTAAACTCCCTTAATTTCAGTGATTCTTTGGGTCCAAGTTTTGGCCAGTTATTAAGCTTTGCTCTGAACGCTCTTTGAACTACAAAGGGGTGTCCATAACGTTTGTTCAGGGCATCCCAAGCTTGTGTGTATGCATCCTCATCACTTCTATAAAACGTTCCCTCTAGTACACTAAGCGCATCTCCACTTATGTACCTTTTCAGATAGAACAATCGATGTGCTGGGCTTGTACAGTTTGTTTCAATCAAAGCTTTAAAGCAGGTGCGCCATTCTGTGAACTTGAGTGGGTCACCCATAAACGTGAATGGCTCTGGAGCTGGAAGTTTAGTCATTGCCAAGGATTCTTTTAGTGCTTTCACTAACAAGACCTCATCTACTTTGGTCTCTAGCTCATGTTCAGAGCAAGGTTGAGCTAAAATTTCTTTCTTGATGCAAGAAGGGTTATTGTGGTGCAGTGGCAGCTGACTTGAAGGCATAGTGCTTTTTTCTTTAGCATCTTCTATTTCAGCATTCAATCTTGATTCCTCTTCTGCATACACAATATATTCAGCTTCCATTACTTCAAGATCTCTTTGCTCTTCCAGCATTTTTAACTTCTCTTGTTGGGCTAGTACTTCTTTTCTTTGAGCTGAGATTTCTTGTTCTCTCTTTAGTTCAGCACGTTTTGCAGCTAAGCGTGCCGCTGCTTCTGCTCTTTTTACAGACATATTACTTCCATGTTGACTATCTCTTTCAGCTCTCGACACAGTTGAACCATAAATTGACCTGGCGTCATCTCTTTGCAGTAACTGAGTGAGAGTTTCTTTTACAGCTTCAGCATCAAACTCCTTTGTGCCAAATTCTGCACAACGTCTTTTCAGTAGTGCAGTTATTTCACTAGTAACTGAAGTGCAGCTATCCATTCTCCTCCTTATATCTTGAGATGGGACGTTCAGTGCACGAATACTCTCATATATTTGTTTTAACTCTGCTTCACGTTTCTCTGATGTCACCATCATATCATCTAACTCGATTTTAGAGCACTCTTCTTTCAGCTTGGATCTGATGAACTGAGCTTCAGCTTTGAAGTTTAAGTACGTGAACATAAACTTCCGTTCTCTTTTTGCTAATTCGTCATGTCTCAACTCAAGCATTTTTTCTGTTGGACGCCTTTCTCTATCTGATCGTCTAACTGCCTGATAAACTCTTGATGATGATTCCTGGAATCTCGTCTTATTAACTTCCAGATCTGCATTAATTTCAGCTAAGCGTTCTTCATATTTTTCTCTGTCAATGGCATCAATCTCAGTTTCTAATTTCCCCTCTAATTGTGCTTTTTCTTCTTCAAGAGCTTGAATCACTTGGTCTAAGACACAGCTCTCTGATCTATCTTGATCCATGTTGGTAACTTGCTTTAAACTACACTATTATTCAGCTTTAAACCCTGATAACAAGTTGTAATACCATGAGGAAATTGCACAAAGTCAATTATTAAACAAGTTACACACAATCAACTTAACTTGAAAGGTATCAAAAGCAAACATTTGTTAAAATCATTTGCTAACTATTTTAACTTGAATAAATGTTTTTCAACCAAGAAATGAAAATTCAAGCTGAAAAGATACAGTCTGACCTGCAAATCCAAAGGTAGCAACTCTTATTGAAAGCTGAATTGTCCAAAAACATCGCAACGTTGCCGCCGTGTGGCTGTCATTCGTCACTGCAGCACTGTCGTCTTGCGTTGCCCTTCCGCACAGCAAAGAATGCAGTCACGCGAAAAGCAATAGTTTCAATGCGACGAAATCGCGTAGAATGGCGGCGTCCTCACTTTACCCAACAGCTGCAGTTTTCCACCGAGATCGACTGGACTATGCTCTTCCCATCGAGGTCTGGCGATCTTTCCTTTTCCACGATGAACTCTTGCCCTCGTCCAGGGGAAAGTAAACAGACGTTTTTTCACTATAACGGCTCCTGAATGTTTTTCCAGACCAGAAAAATCACGCTTCAACTGATGCCTTCAATCTTTTAATGTCTTCCTTTCAGGAATAAGGATATTCAATATCACAAAAATTGAATGGACACCGTGAAAAAACTGAAAAATAAACCAAAATTACAATCAAATTTGTTGAAGTGATTTTACCATGACATCGCTCGAAACTGAAAACTGAAATCAATGTACACAGTACATCAAATTATAAATGAACAATAACCAAAATACATACAAACATACCGTGTGCTTTCCAATCGGGACTCAGGAGACATTAGTAGACATTTTTTTTGCTCGAACACTCTATTTTACCTCTTTCGATTTGTGTGCGACACCTCGTGTGTCTCTCTTATCTTTTTCTTTTCCTTTTCCGGTGAGCACGCAAAATATAAAATCACATGACCAATACGTCTTATGTTATGTCTTTTGTTATATCTTTTCCCAGTAGGTGTCACTATTTCCAAACTATCATGTAGATCAATACAATTTTCACACAAATATTACCACAAAATTTATAAAACAAAACAAACAAACAAACCAAAAACCTTTCAAAGGTGAAAAAATATCTGCGACAGCTACATTCGTTGTGACAAAGTCCGAAATAAAACCAGAATTTGTATAGGAGATGCTTTTGAAAGATGGAGACGGCTGAAAACGGAGAAGAATTTGAACACAGACGCCAACGTTGCTAATTTTCTCCTAGACAGGTAAGATTCATCTATGCTTGGCTAACTTGTACTGGATGTCAATGGACATTTCATATATTCATGACAGTCGAACAAAGTTATGCGTGTTCAAGCAACGTAACGTTAGCTCACATGGACGTATGCATTTGCAATGCATTATAGGAGCCCGTTTCTCTGTCATTATGCTGAGACGCTGATGAAAACATTAGCACGACCATTATGGCAATTTGAAACGTAATTGAGACAAGCCTAACTTTACCTCAGAAAAAAATATTCGTCATTCGTTCTTCACAGAAAAAAATATTCGTCATTCGTTCTTCACGTATATCGTGGACTAAGTTACACATGCTGCAAGTTGACCTGTATGACCATTGCTAATGTAATTTAGTTACTCTAACAATATTTTCTGATGGGACTGAAAACAACCCTGTGATAGCCATTGGTGATATTGAATTTGTCCCGTGTTATAATTTCTGTGGCAAATGTTTATTCTGTTTTTAGCCTATAATATGACAAAAACTTTAGCACTTGTAAATCAAGGTTTTTTTTTTCGTATTGAAAATTAAGGAAGTATTATTTTGTTGTTTAAGTCTATATGTTTTTTTGTTTTCTTTTACTATTATCCAGATTTTTTTTGAATTGTAATTGTATTTATATGTTCAAAATAAAGAAATCAAATCAAATTAAATATCAAATCAAAAACGCTTATCTCTTCAGCTATTATGGCCCCAGCACCTCAACAATTAGTAATTTTTTAAAATAAGTAATTACTCATCAAAATATCTCTCATAAAGCATAAACACAATTAGCAGAAAAAAAAAACTTACTGTGTACGTCTCGTCATCACTTGCCATTGGAAGCTCATTGAAGCAGCCTACGTTTCTGCTGAATCCTGCAGCTTATCTGGCAACCTCGAGTCAGGGGGGAGGGGGAGGGGATACACGGCTCTACAGTATTTTTAAAGTGATTGCAGTACCAGTTTTGTCCACAATCCTACATACGGTACCTTTAAAATGGTAATAAATCCGCCAAAAACGTGGTTACTACAATTTTACTATAATAAAACCAAGGACATTATTTTAAGTTTACAGTTTTCAGCTTCCAGACAGTGTTTTAAAATGTCCCACCGTTTAAGAGATTGATTTAGCCCTAACGTTACTGACTATCATAACGATGATGTCCGCTGTGACGAACCAGGCTCACTGAAAAGGGCGCGTTATTTCCGAACGGACTGACTTCAGCGCTCCTGCTCACCCACTCTTGACGAATACGATTGCTTTTAACCACTGTTGATCTCACAATCCACTTCACGAGCGTAGACTGAATTCAAATCTGTGAGACAAATCTAAGACAAATGGTGATCAAAATGAGCATCTATTTGCAAGACAAGATTAAAAGACTATAATAATTCAATAGGCCTTCCTACTGTAGCCTACTGTACAAATAATTTATTATTTAACCTTAAAACTCACTTTAACCCCCACATGCTTAATGATCTTCAAGGAAAACATGTTGAATGACTTGATTTCTGCAGTTATACCTTTGTTTCTTATTATTTCTTATTCTTACCTTTGTTATACCTTATTATTTGCTTTGTTTTCTAATTTCACAGACAGAATCTGTAAAATATTACTTAATATTTTATGTAAATTACACATAACTCTGTAAAAATACATTCAATTTCCTTAAAAAAAGCATAGAAGAAAAATGAAGCAAAAGCACGCACATCAGTCTCAAAAAGGGTGCTCGACTAAAAAACAATAAGTGAAAAGATAAAGTATAAAGTCGGCAACACCTAAGCTCCAAAATTATCAAAAATATTTATTTTTAAGACAATTATCGCATAGCGTATGTAACGTTTCGAGCACGCAGGCTCTTCATCAGACAAATTGACTACAGATGTGCAACCCTTTATATCTCCAGGTGATCACATGTCCAAACATCATATTACTAATCAATACAACAATACAAAACGAAAAAAGAAAAACAAATATATATATATTTACACACACATAAAAATATCTAAGAAACTATGCAAAATACAACAGTATCGTTATTAATATGCACTTCAAAGAACACTTTTCTTGATACCTGCAAATATACATCAAAATAACTAAATCAAAGTAATCACTCCAAAACCTTTGATGTATTATGTACAAACGAAAAAAATAAAAATAAAATAAAAAGAAAAATACACACACACACACACACACACACACACACACACACACACACACATCTATGACAATTCAAAGAAATGGACGAATATCAAAATCTTCATTAAGTCCTCGAGGGGACAACGAACGTGTCCAATGTGAAAATCCAAAAAGCCTCACGCTGTAAAAGCAATTTATCAATGTCACCTCCACGACGTGGATACTTAACTACCTCGATGCCTATGTATTGAAGAGTAGAAACTGAATGTCTAAAAGCTGCAAAATGCTGTGCGACTGGACTTTTTGGATCATGGTGTGTTGGTGTCTAATTGCACATCGATGTTCAGAAATGCGATTCTTCAAAGGTCTACTAGTCTTACCAATGTAACATAAACCACAAGGGCAACGCAGCATATAAATAACGTTGGCCGTCACACGAAATGGTGCCTTGAATTTTAAAAGTTTTAGCCGTATGAGGATGTGTAAAAGTAGATGTCTTGTATGTAAAATTGCACTGTTGACAGTTCCCACATCTATAATTACCATGAGGTATTTTATTCAGGAAGTGAGGAGCCGGTTTTAAATCCGCTCTAACTAAAATGTTTCGAAGGTTAGGTGTTTTTTTATACACTAAACGAGGTGGTTTTCCGAAGCATTTTTTAAGATTGGGATCACTCTCTACAATATGCCAGTGTTTAGATAAAACATTATTAACATCTTTGGTAACAGGCGAATATTGCATATAACAATTAACACGACAATCCGTTTTTTTATGTTTTTTAACTAGACTCTCTTTTTGTGACACATCTTTAAAACGACTCGCTGCAGACTGAATCCACTCTTCTTTATACGATCGATGTCTGAATCTCTCTGATAAAATATGTGACTGCTGTTGGAAATCATCATCACTACTACAGATACGGCGAATCCGACTAAATTGAGAAATAGGTAACGAACGTTTTAATGACACCGGATGATAGGATTGTCCGTGCAAGATAGTGTTACGATCAGTAGGTTTTCGGTACAAAGTGGTCTCAATGCCCGATGTGGTATGAAGAACAAGCACATCCAAAAAATTCATTTTCTCTTTATGGAAATCAATGGTAAATGTTAACGCAATGCATTTATTATTTACCAAATTGTGAAACTCTAATAGCTCCGCTTCAGTGCCACTCCACAATAGAAAAACATCGTCAATGTATCTTTTCCATAAAAGAATGTGCTTTAAAAAATCGTTAACCGGATTAAACACAAATTGATGTTCAAACATGCCACAAAACAAAGATGCAAAACTTGGGGCCATCTTAGATCCCATACTGACCCCCGAAATCTGCAAATAATACTCAGACCCAAACAAGAAATAATTATGTGAAAGTACCAATTTTGCCAAATCACTCAAACATACAGTAGCCTACTAGGAGTTTGACAAAGCCGTTGATTCAGAAAAAATTCAATTGCCTCTAGCCCACCCTGAAACGGAACATTGGTATACAACGATTCAACATCCATAGTGACTAGAAGGACAGGACAATCCGGTAATTTCACATTGTTAACAAGTTCAATAAAATGCATCGTGTCTCTAATATAAGAAGGTAAAGACATCACCAAAGGTTGTAAATGAAAATCAACGAAAGCTGAAATTTTTTCTGTAAGAGACCCAATTGCTGCCACTATAGGTCTCCCAGAGGGAATATCACTATAAGGTTTATGAATTTTGTGCAGTGTATATAACACCGGTGTAATCGGATGTTCGACACACATATATTCATATTCAGCTTTCGTCAACAGACCTGAATCTACAAACAATTTTAAAGTGTTATGTACAGATGTTTTAAAATTAATCACAGGATTAGTACTCAATTTTTTATAAAAGGTTGAATTAGACCATTGTCTCTGAATTTCAACTTCATAGTCTCTTCGATTCAAAATCACCACTGCACCACCTTTGTCAGCACTTTGAATAACTATAGATGAATCTCGTTTCAATAATGCCAATTCAGACAGTTGTGCTTCTGATAAATTGTGTGCAAGTTTATATTGTCTTTTGGATTTTAATATAGAAGTTACATCGCTTTCTACTAGCCTACAATAAGTGTCCAAAGAGGCATTCCTACCCTTAAAAGGAACAAATGTGGATTTACCTCTAAAAACAGTCCGATGTTGTTCAGTCGATTGATAGTCTTTCATAGATGTGTCACAACCACCATCGCCCGAGGATAAATCGGACACAGAGACTCCGGAGTCCAGTGAGTGAGCTTGATGTAAACAAGACTGTCTTACACTGAAAAATTCTTTGAGTCTCAAGGTACGGAAAAACTTTTGTAAATCAATATATGCGTCAAATTCATTGCAATGTGCCGTAGGTGCAAACGAAAGTCCTTTGTTGAGAACAGTCAAACAGTCATTAGAGATCACTTTGCTCGATAGGTTAATAACATTAATCACCTCTGCAAAAAAAGCATAGCCTAACATTTATGTAAAACCAAAATTCAAGCAATTACCTGTAAATTTAATAGACCTTTAAATTACAGCAAATATCTGTAAAATAACAGGCATTCACTGTATAGTCACTGTACAAAACGGTAAAATTCTGTAAAAAAAAATACAGTAAAAAATACTAACCCTAACCCTACCTGTAAAATTACACCTGTAGAACTACATGTAGGATGGGTTGCCATCCTGTAATTACGGTAATTATGTCATAACATGAACGCAGCTAAAGTCCAGCCTGGTCTCGAACTAACAGCTGATTGGTCCATTGCTATAGTGAAACTTCTGATAAAGTGAAAGTAACTGTTGCATAACATTCAAAAACAAACCCAAGACAGTCAGAATTTCTTTTGGATTTGAAAGCAATTTTATTTAATTATTAAAATGCATCCTCTGGAAAGGAATATAACAGGGATTCCTCTGGAAAGGAATATAACAGGGAATATAACAGGGAAAGGAATATAACCCCCCCCCCCCCCATAGACCTTAATACAATTATTTATCCTGAGCATTGCTCCACAGTCTACACAATTCATGCTTTTGAATTAAATAAATCATCTGATGACAAATGAAAACCAGTATTCAAAAATAAATTGTTGGTATAGTAATAGAAAATCTAAAAACTCCAACATTCACATTGTCCATTTGGCAGTTTCACAATTGCATGAGGCAAGCAGAAATTGTATCCATCAGCATTTCCGGGGCCGTGATGGGTGGAGCTGTCTTGCCATGAACATATCAGTCTATGGCTGTGTTTACACTTGGCCTTAACATGCGATCACCATGGTCCGGTCAAGCAGATATCGGACAACATCCGGATACAGGTCACATGTTAATGCCAAGTGTAAACGCAGCAAAACCTGTCATTTTTTGCTCATATGTGACACAGATCGGATGTGTTCAATGACCGTGTAAACAGGAAAAAAACGCATGCATTAGAATATTTCGAGATCGGTTTCAGGCCTCATTCATATGTGGAAATAAATCAGATATTAATCAGATACAGTATGTGCCAATGCGACTGTCATGTAAACAGGCAGATTGGATTTTCTGAGGCATTAGGCTACGTCTCCGCGGTTTAATAACGAGAGAAACCCCAACACGCCTCTGCAAAGGCACGGATGGCCCGACGTTGTAGGAGAGGAATGTGGACAAACGTTGAACATATCAAAGGTTGGCTTGCTCATCCTAAAATTTTGGACCCACTGCTCCTCGTTAAAGCCAACATTTAAACACAATATGTTCCCACCAGTCCTGAGATCTCTCTCGCACACAATAACTGAAGCATGTGCGCTGACTGCAATGATGGCACTTTTCGTCCTCCTCCGCCTCAAATCATGGTGATGTTTGGCGAACTTCGCATATATCGCAGAGCTAGCATCAATCATATTTCGCGTTCGTCCATCTGTGCAAGAGAAGTAAACCCTTTAAGCATGCGTGATGTTTCAAATAGTACGGCAAATGTAAACACAATACAAATCGGATATTGGTCACAGTTGAAAGAACGTGTAAACGGACGGTCAAAAAAATCGGATAAAGGTAACAAATCAAATTGGGCATTGGGCATCAAGACCTGCAGTGTAAACGAGGCATATGTATCACAGATTGAGCTGGAAGTGTCCATTGTAGAGGGGTGCTGTTGCCATTCACAGCAGAGTGCGCAGCAGATGATGTACTGTCATTTTTGTTCTTTAACAAATGCCATGTCTGCTATTACACCCAATTTAGCTGACTATCACCGCACCATTCTCTACAGAGTTTCCTCGTCATCCTCCAGGCCACTGCTGGGCCTTGTGGGCAGGGATTCCTTCAGCAGGATGTCATCGACCTGTTTGGCACTGTCCTCCGGCTCCTCAGGTATAGATGGTGGCAAGCTGTCAGCATCCGAATTGAGCACATAGCCTGGCAAGGAGGCGTGTGTGCTGATAGTTGGCCCCCCGTTGCTGCGGTAGACTCGGCTGGAGAAGATTGTGGTGGAACGGGTGCTTGGGCCTCCGGCAGCGAGCTGGGATTGACTGCTGGTGCTATTGTTGAGGCCAGTTAATACAGAGCCATAGCGGTAGCTCCCGCACACCACCGGGCCCTTCCAGTCGAATGCTAGGTTCCACCGCGTCCATGTCTTCTTGATCTCAGTCTGGACCTGAGGATCAGAGTTAGATGATGTAGAACAGTTAAAGGGGTGGTTGAATATGATTTCACTTTTCTAACTTTAGTTCAAGACAGAATATGCTAATCAATGACTAGAAGATAACTACACATAAGCTTTCACCAACTAACCATTCAGAAATGTTGTCTATGTCCATCTTTCTGACTTTGGTTTGAACATAAAAGGCTAAAAATTTTTTTCAATTTCCAGTGTATGTCTGTGTGAGGTAAAAGGACAGGAGCCCTTGTAGCTCCGCCCTCTCTGTGCTGGGAGCAGCAGCTCATTTGTATTTAAAGGAGCAGACACAAAAACGGTGCATTTTTTGCTCACTCTCAAAAAGTGACAACTTTAACATGATATAAAAATATATCTGTGGGGTATTTTGAGCTAAAACTTCACATACGCACTCTGGGGACATCAAATGCCTATTTTACATCTTGTGAAAAGGGCATTATACCACCCCTTTAATTCTGAAATGCATGGTGACTTTAAAAAGCATGGCCAAGAGCCTTACTGCTTTATAGTTTTTCTCAGTTGCTTTGGCTCAATTATCGAATGAGAATTTATTTTTACTCAAAACAATTAGTTTCTTGTTCGCGTCAGATTTTAATTTCTTATTGATTTATGCAAATTTCATATTTTTGGCATGTGTACAAAAGACTAAGAGCAATTGTCTACAATTTGCACAATAACTAAACACACATGGCTTGTTGATCAAAACTGATGAGTTGATTCTCAGTGAAATTATTAAACGCTTCACAACTTCTAAATATTCTTTCATCATGTGAGCCATCACATGCAAAATGATCCATTCAGTGATCAAAATCCTGTCAGACATGCATGAGTATTCCATAAATATCTAACATGGCAAATAGTCTGCTATTTTAATGAAATAGGAATCATATATATGGAGTTTCGCCCAGCACAATTGCTTCCATTTTTGACCATAGAGGAATGTCACAACCCCAAACAGCTACATTTGTGTTATTTTTGTAGAAATGTGTTTCATGTAAACTGAAAATTCACAGTTGCTTGCCATGGAAGAGGAATTGGAATGTGAGGTTATGTTAGGGGAAGACTATAAGTGTGTGTAAAAATAAACAAGGAATTGTGAATTTTCAGTTTACATACACTGTAACAAATTTCTACAAAAACAAATGTACTGTATAAATACAAAAGTTAATTTTCTTTTGTGTACTACAGTATTGACTTTTCCTAGTACATGTTTTACCTTCTGTTGAAATTTGTATCTAAAAAGCTCAGTGTGATACACAACACAAGAGCATTCAGCTAGACAAAACTGACATTCTTGTGTAGTATAAAAGCAGTTAGTGTCAACAAAAAGTAGAAAAAACATGAAATTTGTATATAACAAATATTTCCATGGTGAAAAGAACATCTAAACATTTTGACCAGATGACATCACACAATGACAAAAACAATTTTTTATTTTGGTGGCATTGGCCAATTTGCTGACACAATAACTAGGTTTTAAAGCATGTATTAAATGTTTTGGGTGAGTTACTACATTTTGCAGGCATGCAATACAGTTCTGATGTTCCAGCAAAAAGTTGTTACAATTGCACTTACAGTTTAGAGAATATTAAGACTGTTTCGAAAAATGTCAAATTGAACTGAAAGTGCTTTTTAAATTTCAGTTAAATTCACAAATTGACCTTACAGGCAGAAAGAATGATAGAGAAAAGGATGGATGACATTTATTGTCATCTTTCATATGTAATAAATTAATTTTTGTGCAGGGTGAAATAATCCTAATTTCCCAGAATGCATTACCTACATTGAATTGATTTGAATTATAGTTCAGTAAATTCCTCTTCCTGCCATTCCACTGGGTGTGGCCAATTCATTTCAAATTCACACTCAGTAATTGAAAAGGAGATGCTTCTTCAATTATGAAATTTGCACACCACAATTCTGGCATTCAACAACTACTAGACAGAGCAAAGAACAGATTAAAGAACAATAACCTACCCTGACAGTGGGAATGGTTAACACTTAAAACTCCATGCTTGTTCCACCCACAGCTTTTTCTGACTGTTTAAAACTAACATTTGTTGTGCTAAAGCACTTAACAATTATAACAGCAGTATGTTTAAATTAATAACAATATGTTACATTGAGAAGAGGCCAAGTGATGCAGCCAATCAGCTTAAAAGGCATGAGTAGGAGGCTATGATGGATGGATGCCAAAGAGCAAATTTGGCCAGGATACCAGGGTTATATTCCTACTCTTTTTGAGAAGCACCCTGGGATTTCTGATGATCTCAGAGAGTCAAGACCAGTTTAACATCTGTACACTTGTCAGACACACTGCAATGAGTCGCAGGCACCTGGTTTACGATTATTTGTGTAACGTGCACAAAATCACCAGCACAAATCAAGAAACTGATTCTTTAAATGTGACAGGGCAACCATTTTCAGTCTTAAGTGTGCAATTGTCCTAAAAACAATGTTTGGCGCTACAAAAAAATGAGACTTCGTTGGCAAAATTGTCAAAATAGTACAGAATGCAATTGCACATTCTCTCTATATTCCCCTAATTATTGTGATTATAAAGCAGCTTTGCAATTTCTCACCTCTCCATTACAGTAGCAGTAGATGATAGACACAAAGAAGCCCTAAAACAGAAACAGATGTTAGAACGGCAACAGCAGGCAGTCTCAACACAGAGCAAATTTCTCAAACAGCTGACTGGGGTAAAAAAAAAAAAAAAAAAAAAAAAAGTCACAAATTATTCTTACACCAACTGTTTTGTTGTTGAAGAAACTACACTTAATATTTAACTTTATAATTGCTTTATAAGCATTTTTCTGCCCTCAGCCATCTGACACTCCCCATGGAAGAGGAGTGGGGTTAGCAAAGAGACATGCACTGAAACAGGTCACTGTGAACAAAGCTGTTTTTGAGGAAAGGGGTGACACAACCATTGAGGAATTTTAACCAAAGTATATTATAAACTTTACATGAACACCCTAAAGAATCATACCAACTTGTGGGAAATGGGCATCCGATGACCCCTTTAAACACTGATGAAAACACATCTATAAAGACATTCATTTGTAAGTTTGGTGGCCATTCAGATGATATCTTAGGTATTTAATTAATTACAGTTGACACTGGCCACCTGTTTAGTTTATATAAAAATAAATTAAATGTTTTTGCATTTTCTCAGTTCTATCGAAATTCAGTTCTGTGAATGTTTGTGGCTGTGTTTCTGAAGATACTGTGGGCCCTATTTTAAAGATTTCTAAGCGCATGGACTAAAGTGCAGGGCGCAAGTTCACTTAGGGCGTGTCTGAATCCACTTTTGCTACTTTAACGACGGGAAAAATGGCCGCTTGGTCTAAAAGGGTTGTTCCTATTCTCATAATGAGTAATGGCTGTGTTTTGGGATTTACCTGCTTTAAACCAATCAGAGTCTCATCTCCCATTCCCTTTAAATGCCAGTTGCGCTCGCGCCATGGCAGATTCGCTATTTACATGACGGAATTTGATAGTGGAAAGACCGAAGCCGGATTCCACCATATCTTTATGTACACAATAATCTTTTACATTGTAATCCTTTTATTTTAAATATTTGGCATGTTTGTGTGCTGCTGTGCGTCCCTGTGTGTTTAATAAGCAGAGTGTAAGCGCATTGTGGACCCGCCTATAGGCACACATTAGTTCTAACGCGCTCTTTGAATAACAAAAAAAAAAAATGTCGCCATTGACTTTAGACCAGGATTCAGTTGGTCAATGGCGCAGTCTATTTCTGTTGCCTCAAAATAGCAACGCGCCAATGCGCCAGAACACACCTTGTTTTCAGACCAGCAGGTAAATGAGCGCAAATGCATTTGCTATTTAAACAACGTGGCGCAGGACGTGAAAATGATAACTGCGTCGGACTGAAACTAGCAAAAAACACTTGCGTCGCGCTTGGCGCTGCATTGCGCCGGGTGTAAGATAGGGCCCTGTAAGTGGACATGGAAGTGATCTGTTCTTGATGTGAAGGACATGCCTTGAGTCTTGTCATCCCGATCCAGGTAAAATACTCTTAACCTAACCAGCACCTGCCATTTAAGACAGCCGAACATCTCAGACAAAATCAATGTGGTATGTCATGAGATGTCAAGCACATTTAGAGTGCTGTGAATTGGATTGACCTGTCAATTTATTTCTGTCTTAGACATTGCTTGAATGTTTTATTGCTTGCAGTTTGTGCAACAAGTTTCTTCGTGTCAGCAAAATTCTCATCAATATCTGTGGGTCCTTGTTACTTTTTAATTATATTTAATAGTAAATTGGTTAAATATCCTTGGTTAAATATCTGAGATTTTCCCAAAGAAACCACATTTTTCTCCTTTGCTTTGCAATGTGAAAAATTAGTTTTTAAGAGAACATTACCATTAATTTCATATTTCATTATATTATGAACATATTTCTTCCTCTGTGATAGTTGTATATTTAAAATTATTTAATGCAAAAATAAATAATACGTTTCATTGCCAGAGCAGTTTTCATCAGTGACTTGATTTTCCTTCTTATTTTTTAAGTCTTTCTTCCAAATCAATATGAAATCAAAGCAAAATACATGCACGTCATTTATATAAATTATGCTAAAATACAAATGTGAATTTATGATTTTTGGATTATCAAAAGAAAATCATATGAATCTTTACTTGTAGAGATCACTGATTACATTAGCTATTCATGCAATGAAAGCATAGTTTCCAAGTACCTGGAAAGAATTGAAGAACAGCTCACAATACATCCGCACCTCCCAGCCCAGACCGTCGAAGGTGTGTGGCATTCCAACAAACACAATATAGTGCACCCCAAACACCAACACCAACACAAGCGTGGATTTGGCAAGCTTCCTGGACAAATAGAAATGAAAATGTTCTGTCAGTTAAAGGGAAATATGTAATTTAATGACACCTTACAAACCTGTATGAATTTCTTCTCTCTGTGGAACACAAAAAACTGATTTTAAGGTGCAATCACATTTACCTTTGCGCTGCAAAATTCAGCGGGTGAAATACTCTCATCTCAATAGCAATCTCCATGATCTGGAATTTCACATTAGGGAAATGAGGCAAAAAAAAAATCCTCATGCTAATTCCCATTGGATTCAAGTTTGAACATGCAAATTTGCTTCATTTACTAATATAAATCTGCTTGGTTTGGAAGTGACTCTAGTTCACCCAAAACATTTAATTCTGTCATTAATTACTCACCCTCATGTTGTTCCAAACCCATAAGACTTTCGTTCATCTTCGGAACACATCTTTTTAATGAAATCTGAGAGCTTTCTGTATTCTCCATTGACAGCATACCAAACCTCATTGGTCCTTGCCAAAACTCAAACGTGCTGCGTAACACACGAGAATGAAGCTCATTGGTTCTTGCAGAAAAAAAGCCTCAATTAAATCTGTTCATCATATAGAGCAATCAAGTCTAATTTGGACTAAACCGCTCAATTCATATGGATTAGCTTGGATTATCTCTTTATGAACTTTTTGAAGCATCAAAGTGGTAGTTGCATAGCTGTCAATGGAGGAGCAGAAAGTAAAAAAAAAAAAAAAAAAAAAGATCTTCATTTGTGTTCTGAAGATGAACGAAATTCTTGAGGGTGAGTAATTAATAACAGAATTTAATTTTTTGAGTGAACTATTCCTTTAATGTATCACTATACTATTGACAATGGATCTACTTTAATGCAAAGTTTCACTAATCTGATCACATCTTTAGGCAGAATTTTTAGGCTGCTATTTTCCATATTGCGAACGGGGACAGATGTTATTAAACTCCTCAAGACATAAAAGCACCATAAAATAGTCTATGACTTGTGTGCTACATTTTTAAGTCTTCTGAAAGATTTGTGTCAGGAACCGACTGATACTGAAAACATAATTTGCTGAATTATTTGCTGGTTTGTCGATTGGCAGCATCTGTCCCCTACTCAATTTCATGCGAAAACAGTAAACAATCTAACATCTCCATTTGTGTTCAACAGAAGAAAGAAAGTCATACAGATTTGGAATGACATGAGGGTGAATGATGACAGATATATAGTTTTTGGCTAAACTGCCCTGTTATAAGCTATTAATGCACAGTTTCACTTACACTTTTTGATCTCTGTGAGATATCTGTGTAGGTTGATGATGCCAAGTACAGCATGAGACGTAGTTGTGATATTATAAATTCAAAAAGTTTGTCTTTAATCCTATTTTATGAACGACACCCCACACGCCTCCGTGTGGCTTTAACCTGAACGAAGACAAGCGCGACATATTAATGGCTATCCCTTGCTTGCCCTGGAAGACAGGTAAAATGTCTTGCAAATAAGTCATGAAAAGAATCATGAAAAATAATTGGAAAAGAGCAATGCTAGAAGACCATGAGGTGTAAATCCTCTTTTAATTGAAGCCCGGGTTAGTTTGATCAACCAAAGTGTTCCAGTAAAGGGATTGTCGTACCAAATAAGAGTCAAGCGATGTGACATGCGGGCGTACAAGCCAAGGTCATTCGCATTACAGATTTATTTCTATTTCAAATTGTGACAAGGAATCAGCCAGGGCTCTCTTTGGCTTAGCATAACGCACTGTTTGCAAACACGACTTGTCTGTGTCTTCATGTCTGCCCTACCAGCTGTGCAAGCTGACACCTGGGGCTCAGCATACCACTAATTAACAGGGATACAGCAATGATCAAATTGATTACTGTTATTAGCGGTGCAAAATGACATCCATTGGCATTGTTTTGCTACAGACTGGAATCTTTTAAGGTGCATCCAGAACAACATGTTGACATGCCAAAGCCTGAATGTGCATTTCTAAAAGCATCTATTCAAAGCCAGGTAAAAATGGAAGACAAAAATGTTTCTTTCCACATGTAAGATCAAATATATAATATCCAGTGACCTTAAAATGCGACACTGATTTCAGTACACGATGGAATGATGGAAAACACAACCTGAATCAAACCGTATAATGAGTAGGCGTAGGAAGGAAAGCTTGTTATCGCATCTCTTAGCCACAGGCAATTCTGCCTCCAAGCTGTGAGATGAAAGATTTTGCCTAAATTACATAAGGAAATAAATAGTTGCTGCAGGGACAGCTTCCACTCACAGCAATCTGATACCAGAGACGATGCCACTGTACTGACACCGACAGTTCAGGCTGGTACAACATTGAATTCACAATTTCAAGGCACTTGAATGCGTAAAACCATTGCCCAGTGGAAATGGACGCACAAACCTGTACTGTTTCCGAGTATCGTATCTGCCTGCGTTGGTCTCGCGGATCTTGGTTGCGAGCACCCGCACGATATTCACGAACAGGATGAAGTTCAGCTGAAAAAGAGAATGCAGAGAGAATGAACTGAGTAAAAGGTGACAGCTAATAAAATCCCTTCTGTCACCTTGACACAATTCATGCAATTTGTGTAACTGAAAAACTGTAATAAGGACTGATGATGACTAAGGATTTTATGCATTATGGATAACTGGACAATAAAGCCTGTCGCAGGAGGTCACCAGCACATGACCGTACAAGTGATTTGCATGGCTGGCTTTTCCCAACTGAGCTGGGATGTCAGAAAATGCTAATTTCCATCTGCTCATCACAATGAGTGTGATGTCTGTGCATGAGATTTTGCGCTCAGTCCGAAATCAATGAGACAAACAAAAATGCATTCTGGGATCAGAAAATAAGATTTAGGGTATAATTCAAGTTATGGTATTTGTAATTCAGCATTTCACAAACAAAAATGACTCCGTTATAGATGCATTATTTGGTGTGTAAAGTTATTTTAATATTAATTTCTTTTGTTTTCTGTTTTGCATAAGTACTTATCAGCTAAAAAAAAGTGTTTTGAAAGCAAATAAAGCTAAGATTTAGATTGCTAGACTGAGCATGAATAATTAATGAAGAAACATGAGTACAAACAAGCATCGGTGTTATTGAACAACATGAATTATGATGCAAACTGATTGATTAATGAACGCTTAAATGCCTCCAAAAGAACACAAAATTTCTTATAGCATTTCAAAACAACATTTCAGTAACCACAAAAGTCTGTCATTATATTGTAGATTTAAATATCAGAGGTAATAAAACTTGCTTATAAATGTTTTGCTGCAGGGGTGGCAAAAGACGATCTGTGCAAGTTAAAGCTCAACAGACTGTGTTCTGAATACCGTATAAAAATTAAAACTGCACACACACTATACCCAAAATAAAATTAAAATGTTCTTTACACCGAGAAAAAATGGTTCTTTTAAAAACAGTTCACGGAAAGGTTCTCTGGGAAAACAGAAATGGTTCTTCTATGGTATCGCTGCGAAAACCACCTTTTGAAACCTTTATTTTTAAGAGTGTAGCAATAGCATTGAGTACACATATTTATATTCCTTAAAAAGATAAAAGAGGACACTAACAGCACTGAAAGGACAAACAAAATGACTGTTTGCAGAAATATCTCTTTTTGATGAAAACACCACATTCTTCTCGGAGCTCTTCTCTGACATGCAACAGGAAAACAATGAAGTTATTCCCAATCACGGCAATCACACATTTATCTGACCTCTTCTGCAGAATATTACCCCCATATGTACCATCTGTTCAGTGGGAGTATGGAAAAAAATGGAAATGTGCTTTAACAGTTTGCAACATATGAATCATCATTGGCCAGATTTTACTTTCATTATACATCTGACTTTCCCTTTTTAATTGTTATCCATCCATCCATCCACAACGGCCACAATGGGATTGAATAATATTAATAGCGTTACATTATGTGTGTGTGTTGCATCAGAATATATTATGTTATCTCAGTATTTTAGAACTGTATTCAGAATTTTTGAGTGTGTGTAAATGTGTGAAAAATCATCATCTCAATATCTGAGTAGATCAGCATGAAATGGGGCTAAGGACCAGTCACTGATTTTCGGTCTTATTTCAGGGGCAAAACTGATGTAATTTAAAGTTAGAATCATCTCTTTAAAACCACAAACACCAACTTGTATCGCCTTGTGTGTGAACCTTGTAAAGAGTCCAGCTGTGCTGCCTGGAGCAAGAAATCGTGCTGAGGCATCTTTATCATCCTCATGGAATAATACATTTGCTTGATGTGCACAAAGAGATAAGTGAACAGTTGGATATAGACCAACACGATTACATTTCTCACCAGTATGGAGATTATTTACAACTTCAACCAATGCAAACGAGTCTATTTACATATGCTATTTACATATGTCTATTTATAAGATCCACACATAAACACAACCCTCAGATGTCTGATACTGTGATGCCATAAAAACTGCATGTATAATCCCCTATACAATACATTAAAATAAAAGATCTATTTAATTAACTTAAATTACATTTACAAATGCAATGTTACAAAACCATATGGACATCAAAATGGAAAAAAAAATTCACAATGTCAACTTGAGACCTACAACCACAAACTGGAATTCATGTACAATTTAAGTGAAGAATGAGCGGAATGGTAGAGATGACCTAAACGACTTCAAAGGTTCTGTAGCACAAGATTCTTTTTTTTTTTTTTTTTATTGGTACGATGAGGAATAAAACAAAATTGTCGGCTACACGTAATGTGTTCGATATCTATTCCACCGGCACCACAATTGCAATTACTGCAAGTAGTAGTATTTACAGTAAGTGTAAAAGATGTAAATAGTGGTAGATACTATTTGCTCCAAGTAAAAAATAGTAAAGAAAAAAAAACTATTATTTTAAACTATTTGACAGATGCTATTCATACAAAGTGTAGTGTAAAGCCTGTATTATCGTTGCCAACAAGGCTGACTATTTGCACTAAATGTTAATCAATTTAACTCAGTTGAATGTGGTAGTTCACCAACTAAACAGTAACTTTGCATGCCTCCCAGAGAACTAAACTATATACAGTTTCATAATTAATGTGAAACTATAACCACTTACATAATCATTAAGTAATAATATGCTAATAAGTATTTTCATTAATATTGTTAGAATAATGGTAACCCACTAGGTTAGGGTTGGGGGAATAAAATGACATGTAGTTGCAAAGCTACTTATAGTCAACAGAATGTCTGGTAGGGACCATTGAAAAAAGTGTACCCTGATTTCAAACACCAACCAAAATCACCTTAAACAGCAAGACAGTAATTTCTGAGAAAAGGTCTCGAGTTGCCACTTGGTTTAATTTTTTTTTAATGACTCAAAAGCATTTATGAATACTTTTTTGGGGCCACTGCACATCACTTGTATGCATGGCTGATATGAACTTGGCAGTTGACTGCTTGAGAAGTTAAACCAGTAGCAGTAAATCATCACTTAAATTTAACAGTGATGAATAAAACCCCTAGTTTTTAAATCAAAAAATCTTTTTTAAATGAACAGAATGAACTAGAATGGAGAGCTTAGGTTAACGTGGGAACCCCCGCTGAGACACTTCAGTCTCTCTGACTGTGCCCATGTCTGAATCATGTTATCGCCTGCATCCAATAATTGACAAATCTGGAAGAAACACACTCGCACACTCACATTGTAATTATGGTAATGTTCTTGCCAGTTCCTCTGACATTTGCCTTCTTTGGCAAAGTTCTTTTCATCTTGCAGTGTTGAATAACAGAAAAGAGAAAAGTTAGGCTGAAGTTAGACAATTTCTCCCTCCTCAGAGTAAATTGCCTCAGTCTTTGAACTGTTTCCCAGGCTGCCGCTTCGTTCTCACGCCGTGTTTATTAAGGGACTGACAGTTTTTCACATCGCTTTTACTCACCCCAATGGCTGTCAGAATGGGGACCTGGTAGATCCATTTGATGTTTCCTGCACTCAGCTCCCAGCATCTGAGCAGATAAAGACAGATTGAATGATGAATGAACTGGCACACATGGATTACGATGCGATGGATATTTTAAAAGGCTTAGATCGAGTGGGAGAAAAGCAGATAGGTTTCCAGTCCCAGAGGCAGTGCTAACACAGTAATGATATACTGTACTTCACAGTACATACTGTATAGATCAGGAGGACATAGTTTAGTATCTAGCTCTTCTTGAAGTCACCGACCCCCTCCTTCACTTTGAGTAAGCTCAGGCGCTTTATAAAACTCATTTCCATTTGTTTACCACCAATTTGTTACGCCATTCATAATCCAATTAGTAATGCTTACTATGATGTGCAGCTGAATGGATAATATGCCGTGCAGAGGATTTTGTCCATAAATAGAACATACAGTAAATACTCAGAGGGATGCTGAATGCATGGCCAGTCTGGAGCAAAACTAAAGAGTCATAATGAACATTTGTTAATAATTATATTCATTATAACTTGAATTGATTTTTATTATCCTCATTTAAATTACCTTTAGTGCCATAGACAGTTACTAAATATGGGCACTGCAGGCAGAGTATCATGTAATAGTCCATTCTACTTTAATGTAAAAGAACAAAGAAAGGAATGAAAGGACTAATTAAAATGAGACTGAGTCAATACTTTTATATAACAATAGTAAATAAAAGACTTTGATGCAGAAAGACATAAACAGGGAAACACTGGAGAACACACTTGGCTCTTAAGTTAAGTTTTTTTTCTGAGAATCAGTTATTACACACTGTTTAATGCATCAATTCAAAAAAAGCAATTCTCTTGCATTTTACCCTCTTTAAAATGTTTTAGTGAAAAATATGCAGATAAATAACTGCTTATTAATTAGTATTGTTTACATAAATATTGTGTATTCATATAAATAATGAAACAAATTTGTACTGAGTTTTACTTCTTGCATTAAACAAGTTTAATCTACTTGGCAATGTTGCTGCTATAGGACAAAATTATGGTAAAAAAAAAGCAAAGTACATAAATATTGAGACGCATGTGGAATATCAAACACCCAGACAACATTTGCATTTAATAATTTGGCAGCCAGCGTGTTGTGATGCATTCAAGGTACATATTTTATCAGAATGTGTATTGCCTGATGACCTCCGCTTTGTAAACGCAACCAGTTAAGCTACAGGAATGCAGATCAAGACTTGAGAGTACCTGTAATCTTCTTCACATTTGCTTTTCAGAGTGGAATATCTTATGGTTCTGCAGAAAGCCATTAACCCACCATCACTGAGAAGTGACAAATGTCAAGATACTTTACAGAGCTCTCACTTCTTGCCTTGCCAAACTGAGCATTTCATTTTTATTTTACTCAGTGGAATAAAAAATCAGTGAGTCATAAATTATAAGCTATTTTTATCTTTAATAAGGAAGTTAATTCAAATAAATTAAAAGTTGGAAAATTCTAATTCATCATAAAGTATATTGTCAGTCTCAAAAACCATTTAGCATATTAAAAAGCAATCAGTATTATTTCTTTTATTATTGACACAATCTTGATATACTGTATTTAGTTTATATTAGATTACTGAAAATGCTAGCAATTGTTTTTCAAACATTTGAACCTGACCTGTTTCCATATACGCTTTACCCACCAAAGCTAATGATCTTATGAGTGGCTTAGTGGGTGGCATCGGGGCCTTTAGGGACGATGTCGTACATACTCTTTCAACCCCCTCATATCAGAATGTCTAATGTTAATATCATTCCAATAAACCGTATTGCAAAATATCAATTTCAGAAATTGTGAAATTTTCTAATAATTTTAAATATTGATTTAATATTATACCATATGACCCCTCTAAACATAACATGCAATGCGACTTTTTTCTTTTCTTTTTTTTTTAGATACAATAAAGATAAAGAGACAATCTGTGATAAGCTAAACTAGGCCACCTTAACAACACAAGTAACAAAAGAAACACCACAGCTAAAGCAAAGCCTTATGTTTATAAAGAGTGTTCTCCCCAGAGAAGCAGCAAGTTGTTGCTTGAAGACATTTGCTTTTGTACCATGACTAACAGCCTGTAAGCTGCAAGAATACAAATTGTGCTATCGATGGTAGCGAGACAATGGCATTCAGCAAGTGTTTGAAAATAAAACAGGGAAAAGATCACTCCTCTAATACCCTTAATTCAAATAATTTAAAAGTTGGAAAAAGTTGTCTGGGTGTTTTAAGTTGCATCCGTCTTACATCAATCTGGCATGAAAACACTACTTCATTTAGATGATCTGGTGATAAACAGCTTGAACATAGAAGTGGCTATTTAACCTAAAAACACAAACATTTACAGATCGAAGAGAAGTACTAACTGATCAAATCAGTTCACTATAACTAGAAAATGTGCCCTGTGTTGTCACGTCATTAATGAGCCATCAATAAGACCTGAACTAGTGAGGGTTGAATATTTATGATATATTCATTAGCCTATGTTGTTGATAATTTAAAACAAAACAATACCATGGCCATTTTAATGCACTTCTTTTACTTAGCTGGTTCAATTTTATTAGACTAGCTTTTTATTTGCTTAATAATAAAAAAAAAAAAAAAGATTAATACAATATTTTTTTCCCCTGGCATTAAACTTTTTGAATCTAGCAGGGCTGTTTGAAATGGTGGTAACTCTGATTAAAAAATAATAACTCACGAGATATCAAAAAGCTAAAAAAAAAATATATATATATATATAATATATTTTTAGCTCCCTCACCAAGCCTTTTATGTTTTTTACCCACAATATTTTTCATGAACAGTGCCATACGAAGGCTCTAGATGACATCTGCCATCATTTCTACAAAGATGATTAGGACAAGAGGTCAAGTCTATGAGAAAGAAGACATGAAATCACCTTGCATCCGCCAGCGTTGCCCTGACAACTGCCCATGCAGCAACAAAAAGAGCAGGAACACCTGAAATGAAAAATGGGGGGGGGGTATTTCAAGGAAGGAACTGCTAGCAAACATTTTACTGTTAGTGAAAACGATGGTAAAGCTAGTGGTTATATTATAATTTTTTTTATAATATTATAAGGTCACAGTCAAAAAATGTCAAAATATGCTTCTGTTCACCATTTTGCAAATACATATCTAAAGAGAGTAAACTACGTAAAATACTTATACTTGACTTACATTGCATGCCTTCATATGATGTGGACTATCCAAACAAGAATGCAACAGTATTGTTTTCCTAATTCAGCATGCATTGCAGTAAACCACAATAAATGGCGTGAACAAAATCTAACATCATGTAAATGGATGTTAAAACGTCTTAAGATATTTGGGGAGGCACTGAAGCATGACCCTGATTTAATGCCTTCCCAGAGGTTCAGGAGCACCTGTGGAGGCTTGCACTCATAGATGGATAATGAAAAATGCAGCTTTACTTATTGCCAATTGAGTGTTTTTCTGAACACTGGACGGGAAGAGCATCTGTTCTGTCTGGTACGTAGAAAACTTGATTGAATATTTGGTTTCTGACAAAATTGCTATTATTATTTTTTTCACTTTGAATGGTTTTTCTCGATTCACAATCAGCCTTTGAAATTGAAAGCTGGTCAATATAGTGTTTGAGGTTTCACGCCTATACATGCGCAGCCTGGTGGCCAGTCTCCATTGATTTTACATTCCATCAGTAAGAGCAGAGTGTGAAGGTTGAACTAGCAGAGCGATAGCACAGCTGCACATAAAATATTGCAATCCTTACAACATAATGGGAGACATATCAGAGTTGAAAAGAGAACAAATTGTTGGTGCGCGGAGCTCCACAGGGTCAGTATTCATGGTCGTGTTGCTATAGCCAATCCTTTGGTCACTCGTGCCAATGCCATATCTACGTTTCATTGGTGCCAACAGTGCAAATCTTGAGCTGTGGACTATGTGAAACATGTATAGTTCTCTGATGAGTCCACCTTTACTGTCTTTCCCACATGGGAGTTACGGTGTGGAGAAGCCCCAAAGAGGCTCAACACCCCGTACTGTTTCGTCTAACAACCACGCTGCATGAATTTAAGTCTAAACTCAAAACCCATTTGTTTAAACAGTATTATCAGTCATAACTCTGTATTACAGTCATAATGTTTCCTTAGTCTTTTGCATCTGAACTTCACTTCAACTGCCCACCTTCTATGCTGTCTGTAAATAGTTTTGTTTTTTGTTTCTGTTTGTATTCCAAATGTAATGCGAAATGCAACTGCAATCGCTCATTTCTTGGACTGGGCAAATGTCTATTGTCCATTTATGTATGAACTGATTGTTTGTTCTTTACTGTTATTGTGAAGCGTCCTTGAGCTTGGGAAAGGCGCTATATAAATTAAACATATTATTATTATAAGACAGTATGTAAAACTAAGTAAAAAATATATATATTTTATAGGCTACTCAATCAAAAAAGTAAACACACCTACAAGCCAAGTATACTTAATTATACTTTTAAGTATAGGCCATAGTACAAGAATAGGCCAAATTTACTTAGACTTTTCTGTCAGTATAAGTCAAGTATACTTACGAGCAATTTTAAGTATATTTCTGAGAAGTACATAAAGAATATTTCTGAGAAGTAGCCTACATAAAAAGTAGACTGAAAGTATACTTTCTTATTTTTAGTTTAAAAGAAGGAATGGCACACTTGAATAAACTTCTTTTTTGTAAGAGCATGGGGGTGGATCAGTGATTGTTTGGGCTGCAATATCATGGCATTCCCTACTGTACTTGATGGACGCATCACTTCCAAGGACTACGGAACCATTCTGGATGACCGTGTGCAACTAATGGTTCAAACATTGTACCAGCATGATAATGCACCGATACACAGCAAGACTTGTGACAGAATGGTTTGATGAACCTGAAAGTGAAGTTGAACATCTTCCATGGCCTGCACAGTCACCAGATCTAAATATTTTGAGCTACTTTCTGGTATTTTGGATGAGCAAGTCAGAAACTGTTTTCCTCCACCAGCAGCATCATATAGTGACCCGGCCACTATTCTGAAAGAGGAATGGCTCAAAATCCCTCTGGCCACAGTGAAGGACTTATATCTGTCATTCCCGAGATTAATTGATGCTGTATTGGCTGCAAAAGGAGACCCTACGCCAAACTAATAAATGATTCTGGTCTAAAACCAAATGTTTCAGATTCATTGTCCAACCCCAGTATTTGTATGAACATAAGACGATTCAACAACTGAGACATAAACAGAACAAATTTCACAGACATTTGACAAACAGAAATTGACTAATTGGTCCCTGGACAGAGATATCAAAGCTGGCAGTCAGTATGTGGTGTGGCCACCAGCTGCTACTACAGTCAGTGCTTAATTTGAGATGGAAAATGTTCTTTTGAACATTGAAACAATTTTCAATAAAGATCTCTAAAGTTTATTTGGATTTTACAAAATTAACCTTTGCAGCTCATGTTTTCACATAATTTAATGTTTGAATGTGATGTGAAATGAACAGGAGATATCTAAGTGAGTTGTTTACTTTCTTTTTAATTGGTCTTCCCATTAACACAGACCAATTTGGGGATGCTGAATATGCATGAAAACAAAAGGCAGGATTTATCGTGTGAACAGCGCAATAGCCAATCATAGCGCAATAAAGGCATTACCTCCTCTCACATGACACTCCCCGCCCCTCCCACCAACAAACCCACGGCACGCTTACACTTTACTTACTCAAAAAAAATGTAAGAATATCACAAACACTGTTGAATAAACAGTATAAGTTAAGGCTAATAGCAGTTTTTCATTGTAGTAAGTGTTTCAAAGTTAGTAAGTTGGTATGAGCCACCACAGTCATCAAAAAAAAAAAGTTTATAAAAGTGAAAATAAAGTGTTATTTTAGGTTAAGGTTACGGAAATACACAGTACTAACATAAATTTATCATAAAACATCCTGATGAATAATGAACATCATACCTGCATGCAATCCCTTCCAAGTTAAAAGATGGCAGTGAATTTGTTTGGCTCCGTTTTATGCAAACAATAACAATACAAAAATTAGTCTTTAAAACATTTTTCTGCTTTTGCAAAATCAATAATGATGATGTAATTCAACACATTTTATTTTGAATTTATTTTAACAGCTGTGGTTAATCTTGAGTGGCTCAGCCAATAATCGAAAAAAAAACGCTGCTTCCCACTGATGAGATGCATGGTTTAAACCTTGGTGAAACCAGGATCATATTATGCATATCAAGAAGCAAAACTGCCTGGATCTTAGGGTGAACATGTCAATCGAGGGTGCTCTCCTCTCAGACAGCAGTTCCCATGGTGATGATGGGGTAACTGTGGGAGTCTGGGATTATTTAGTTGATATTATATGTGCCTTGACTCATACTACATTATCTTTCACACCTTCATACATGACGACTTTGGATATGCTATACAACCTACTTTTCATTAGGACATTTCCTAGTAAATCTGGAAAAAGTAGGTGAGCAGTCAGTCTAAAATAAAACTGCATTTCTAATTGTATGAATATCCCACTATCACAGAATTTGTACTTTCATCCATCCATCCATCCATCCATCCATCCATCCATCCATCCATCCATCCATCCATCCATCCATCCATCCATCCATCCATCCATCCATCCATCCATCCATCCATCCATCCATCCATCAATCAATCAATCTATCAATCTATCTATCCACTGAATCCATTCTTAAAGGTACAGTCCACCAAAAATGCAGTTACCATTTACTCACTCTTATGTTGTTTCAGTGATTTTCTTTTATCGGTGGATTTTTTTGAAGAATATTCATGCAGTTATTTTTATACATCCAAGCCAGATAGTGACCAGGCGAAGTCTATGGGATCAAAATCCCGCCTAAAGTATTGCAGCCACGGATCAAAAAATAATAAGCGTGAATCAAAAATTTAAAAACACATGTAAAAATATATTGCACAAACTGAAAAAAATAATGCAAAATGATCAGAATAGCAAACAACGTGGTCACGGATCAAAATATAATAAGCGTGAATCAAGAAATAACAAGCATGAATAAAAACTTTAAACACATTAAAAGTTATTTTGCACAAAACTTAAACTTATGGTCATGCTTTCTTAAAAAGTATGTTTTCCTTGGTTTTATTAGTCTGTACTTTGTGCTCTCGCATTTTCTGCTCATATTTTAGGCTACTCTTTTGTACGCTTGTGCTGTTTTTCTCTTCGCTCTTCTTTCTATGTTCTGCGCTTGCTTTCCCAAATGTTGCAGTTCCAGTTTCATGTAAATTAGGGTGGGCTTCAGCGTCACCATTGGTCCACTAGTTCTAGACTAACAGCTACTCCTCTAGCCAATCAATCGAAGAGGGGATTTGACGTCACACCAATGCGACTCGTGGCTACTGATGCTTACTTATACAGGGGAAGAAGACAGTTTAATTTAACTTTACAAAGACTTTCAAGCAGTAAAGCTATCTGAACTCTGGAAATAAATAATTAAATTAAAGAATCTTTTTTGAGATACATGAGAATGTTAATGTGCACACTGGTAATTGGTGTTAAACAATATTACTTGGCTCATGATGTCAATTTGCTAAGGCTGCTGTAAGTGAAACATCCTGCAGTTATGAAACGCTACAATTCTTTGCAAAAACTAAGTTTAAAAACGGCCATTGTCTGAAGACTTTAGGACTTTGACCTGTCACCGCTACGCATTGCCTACCTTTTTTATTAACCTCGCCAAATTTGACAAAAGATTATTGAAAATGATTGTGTTACAGAGAAGATATACAGAAACCAGTTGGATTTATTACATACTTATTGTGTTTATTTACATAGCTACATAATTGCATAGTACTTTAGGATTAATGTTTTAAATATAGCTTCAAATTTGAATACAGCAACATCTCCATCAGGGATAGGTAACGTTGTTTCTGGATTGCAGCTGTCCTGCAGAGTTTAGCGTCAACTCCGATAAAAACCTCACCTGTCTGTAGTATTAATTATCCTAAAGACGATGATTAGCTGGTTCAGGTGTGTTTGATTAGGGTTGGAGGAGCTAAACTCTGCACCCAGGACCGACATTGCCCATCCTTGTTATTGATTAAATATGAAAGTAAAACGGCCAGTAGGTGGTGGCAAGTTACTGTTTTTACGAGCGAGTTATTCGTTCAAACTTCTCATTCAAATCGGCAATTCTTTGATGAAACACTGTAGCTTTACTGCTTGAAAGTCTTTGTAAAGTTAAATTAAACTGTCTTCTTCCCCTGTATAAGTCATAGACAGTATATAAACTGGACACAGCGACCCCATTGGATTCAACGGAGACAAGTGAAGTCAATTAGAAGCACTCACTCCCTGATGGTCGAGCGTACTGCGCAGACTCAAACTGAGCTTGACAACGTAGATGTGACGTGAGCAACCTGTCTGTCTTCTAGTAGCTGTGCCAAGAGAAATCTGAATCATTCCCTTCTGAAACTTGCGGAGACGGAGATCGTGAGTAGGAGGTGTCCATGAGCTATAGGAGCAGGAGAAACTTTTGCTAAGTATTCTGATTAATTACTTTGTCATTTTGCCTCCACGTCCCCCCGATTGCCCGCGAGCTTCTCCTCCTGTCCATACGTAGTTTCTCAACTGTGCGACAGAGAGTCGCGTGGTTATGACGCAATCGTTAGCCTATTTTTACAAAAACTGCATCTACAGGGCCATAACGTAAGATACATGGTAATGGAGCCTTTTATACATTTTCGTGTTTCTTTAGAAATAAATAATGGACAAATGGAGTCTTTAAATGCCTCAGATGTAAAGTTATTCACTGTCAAAGTGACGCCAAAATGAATGGGAGTCAATGGAATGCTAACAGCAGGTGATGGTCCGCTAATCAATGGCGGTGCCCGGGGAAGCTTCAATATTTTATGAAACCCTGCCCCCCTGGTATAAGTAAGCATCAGTAGCCACGAGTCGCATTGGTGTGACGTCAACTCCCCTCTTCGATTGATTGGCTAGAGGAGTAGCTGTCAATCTAGAACTAGTGGACCAATGGTGACACTTAAGCCCACCCTAATTTACATGAAACTGGAACTGCAACATTTGGGAAAGCAAGCGCAGAACATAGAAGAAAGAACAAAGAAGAGCGAAGAGAAAAACAGCACAAACGTACAAAAGAGTAAAATATGAGCAGAAAATGCAAGAGAGCACAAAGTACAGAGTAATAAAACCAAGGAAAACATACTTTTACGAAAGCATGACCATAAGTTTAAGTTTTGTGCAAAATAACTTTTAATGTGTTTAAAGTTTTTATTCATGCTTGTTATTTCTTGATTCACGCTTATTATATTTTGATCCGTGACCACGTTGTTTGCTATTCTGATCATTTTGCATAATTTTTTTCAGTTTGTGCAATATATTTTTACATGTGTTTTTAAATTTTTGATTCACGCTTATTATTTTTTGATCCGTGGCTGCTTTAGGCGGGAAATTGATCCCATAGATGTCAAGCTAAAAAAAAAAAAAAACTACATAAAAGTAGTTTTCCATGATTTTTTTTAATTGAATCAATAATAAAATGTATATTTTTATCCAAAAAAATGGCATTTATCTCAAAACTGAATTTTGATATAGTGAATATAAAGTCGATCTATTATTTTGTCAATATTTGACTATGACGTAAATTGTCTCTCTAATTATATTTATTTCATCAGCATATTTTGGAAATAATACAATAATCCAAATTAATCAAATAAATAATCCAAATACATTTAACTGGATCGAATCATAACCCAGCTTCAGATTCATGATGCATTGTATGGAAATGTGCACACAGCCAACCTGATAAACTCCTTTTCCATGGGGAAAAAAACATGAACGTGGGTATACAGTAAGTAGACTAATTGACAGAAATGTCCTTTTCTGGCTGAATTATTCCTTTAAATGATTTTGAGACTAAAAATTTCCTTTGTCACAAACAATGAGTATGGCATCACACAGCATGGTTCAATTACCTTTCCTTAGTTTCAGTTTCCTTTCCATCAAATAAATATGAATCCGTTATGTAAGATATCATCATTATGCCATTAGGCATTACAAGATATTTAGGAGCTCAAATCCACAACATGAATTACATCACTCATCCTTTGAAGATTGAAAATTTCCCCTCATTAACATTATTTTAACAGTATCAACATGACATTATTGTGTAGTACTTTCAAAGACTTAACCCTTAGGTCATTAATAAGCCATGCCTAACGCATTCAAGAGAATGTAGTGAGCAGCCGCTCCTAGAACAGGGAATCTGCATATCAAAGGTACCTCAATCTCTGCCCTTCCACTAGGAACACATCAAACAGGAATGACAAATAAATAAAGAACACTTCAACTTGAAACCACTTGAAAAGGAAGCTACCTCTCAAAACAAACTGCAGTGAGCTATCATTGTGCCGTTTCTCCGTGTGGGAGCGGAGGAAAGGGTATGAATACCATTTGCTATAAATAATAGCTTATTGGTTTCCATGTAGAAATTTCTCAAAGGAATACATAAGATATATATTCAAAGGCAGGGGCATCTGTATGTTTTATGATGTTGGAAAATAGCACTTCTTTCCTAGACAAACAAGACCTTCACATGAATATACAAATAACAGCCAAGATCCCTGTTGAATTGTCTGCTGCTTTGACCATCATAATGAACTGAATACAGAGAATGGTCCTGCTGTCAACAGTTAAGACAGTTGCTTCTTTAGTTCTTTATATGGTTAGTCATCACGTTCAAATCGGAAGGCTGATGAGAAATGACGTAATGAGACCTTGTTAATGTAGTTCTCAAATATCCCTGTAAGTTATTGCATCTGTGTGGTTTGATGGTGTGAAAGTTTAGCTGGCTGAAACAAGTGATATATTTAGAGCTCATTAAATCTCTCATAAAAAAATAAATAAAAAAAAACTTGGTTGATTATTTCTTTAACGTTTTTATCTTTTCAACAAAGGAATGTGTAATGAGAAACATACAGTATTAATGACATAATGATATCAAGAAAATTAGCAGACTTGCCGTATATTCATTTCTACATGCATAAGAATATTTGAGGTCAAATATTTTAATATAAATATTTTAAAAAGGTAAAAGTTTTTTTATTTTAAAAACGGCACAAAAGTATTATAAATATACTAATTATAATAAAATCTAAAATATTTTTAGATGCTGTGCAAGTTATTTTTTATTTTAACTTTAGCCACTTTTTATCAACTCTTTAACTTCACTAGTTTGTTTGGAATGGTCCACTGTCACACTACAGACCATAACAGTTAACCTCCCATATATATTATCCACTCAATTATAAAGTGGAGTCATTTTTCTCTTATTAACACAAAGTATTTTAATATTATGTGGGGGCATCAGACTGCAGAACTAAATAAAATGAACTGTTAAGTAGCTCTAGATTACAAATTAAATGAGTTTTTCTCAGTCGATTTGATCAAAAGTAAGGTCAATGCCCTAGAAACAATTTACACAATGATTTCGACAGACTCTTCATTTAGCTAAACAGTTCAATTTCATTTTATAATGAAGTATTGCATTCTTGTCAGCTAACACATTTATCACCAGCCAGTACTCACAATAAAACTATTAGTGTTCTCTACTGATTACATATTTAGCTGAACACACTGCTTATACTGAAAAAAAGCACATTTATCTAAAGTCTATAATGAAGATGAATTTGTATACTTCTAAAGATGTACTTATATCAAGCCTCATCATTATGTTTGAGCAAAGAATTTCCTCCACATAATACAGTGTTTTCTCAAGCTATAGGTTAAAGAAAAAAAACATTATATATTGATTGATGCTCAATAAATCTCTGCAGGCTATCTCTTGTGCATGGACAAAAAATGACTGCGTCATTAAAGCTGCATGTGAAGAACTCCACCACTGGATCCAGAAATAGAGAATATAGTAGAGGGAGCACCATGTGATACAAAATACGTAATACTGCACAGATAATGATTTGTATGCTTAATTGAGCGGCTCTTTTGTTTCTTTTCCCGCTACTCTATTTACTTCCTCCCTGTGGTTTCCGTCCTCTCTATTAATCTCTTCTCAGTAAAAACCTCTTCTTGTTCTACTCGCTATTTCTCCAGGGTCCTCATTGTTGGTTTGCTCTGGGTTTTCACATGATGACATGTTCATTCATGGAAAAGTCAATTTGGTAAATTGCGTTTCCTGTGTGGTGCATATACTCTTACGTACAATGGCCCTCATTTATCAATCTTGCGTAGAAACGGGCGTATATATTGGCGTAAGATTATGCTTACACTCCTCTCATCGCCTGATTTATGAAGCTGTGCGTACCTTTGAAATTCTGGTGTACGCAATACCTGCCCTTGATAAATGCCGCGGCTGAAAACGATCGTCATTAGAATAACACGCCCCTATATATTCAAGTCTCCGCTCCCCCCACGCCCTCATTTTACGCCATGGACACACGGAAGACGGCAAATTAAAGAGAAACTTCTTTGAAAAAAGAGAAAGCGAAACCAGGGAAGTGGAAAGAAACAAAATTGATTTCTAGATTTTTATTATTAATGACGCTTTTTGTTATTTAGAAGAAGAATGTCGTTATTATTATTTGTATTATTATTATTATTATTATTATTTAAAAGAAGAAGAATGGCATTTTTATTATTTTGTCAGTCTGAATTATTTTTTTGGTCATTGGAAGCCTTTCATTACTAAACCCAGTCCGTGCATACCTGCCGGGCCTAACCCTGGCCTAACCATCGTTTCAAAGAATAGTACAACGGCGAGCGCGTCGAGTATAAACGCCTCGTCCGTTTGGGGAGGTGCGCGCGCAGTCTGCGGAGACTCGCGCTGCGGAGCCAGGCGAAAGTATAAACAAGGCTTGAAACGTCAGGTAAAGCGCACAGGCTCGCAACTTAAGGAATACATATGCCTACAATTCAAATGCTTTGGTAAAGTCACACAAATTAAACATTGAAGTCCATGTTGCACAAAAATAAACACAAAGTTTATAATTACTATGTTGTTGTTTTTTTTACAGTGGGTCATATTATATTATATCTTTTAGTTTGTCAGTGCGTTTTGTGGTGTTAGGAATAGTTTTTTTGCGCATTCCCGCACTCAAAACGTGCGTACACCACCTCCCGAGCTGGCGTAGGATTTGAGCGTGCCGTACGCCAACGTCCATATTGATAAATCTCAAAGTTAACGTGGTTTTGGGTGTACGCCAGGTGTACGCTGGAAATTTGGTGTACGCACTTTTGATAAATGAGGGCCAATGTGATTTCATTTGTCAACATGCTATAGATCAGAGTACATTTCGTGGAGGGAAATATATTTATTATAAATTCTAAATGTAGTTTTGGTAAGCATAAAACACACACAATATATATATATATATATATATATATATATATATATATATATATATATATATATATATATATATATATATATATATATATATATATATATATATATATATATATATATATATATATATATATATATATATATATATATATATATATACTGTATAAACACATTAGTCATAAAACAGCCAGCTAAGGCAGCCAAAATTAAAATATAAGTGAAAAAAAATGATTGGCCTTGTTCTTTAAGGAGAATACAATTACATGTCTGTCTATGAACAAAGCTATAAACCCAGCAGATCAAAACCAATAGCAGCAGCATTTATTTTACTAAGAAAGTTACAAACCCAACAGAAGCAGGAATATAAACAATTTGCCTCTTTTAGGAAATTTACTACCATGACATTCAGCAGACATACTTACCCCAACCAATCAAAGTGAAGCCCCACAGGTATTTCGAGTCAGACAAGAAGGCCATGAAGATGAGACTATGCAGGTACAAGCCCTCCACCAGGATCCAGTAATAGTTTGTAGCCAGGAAATATATGAACAGCAAGACTGTCACTTTACAACCCATCTGAAAAAGAAGAGCGTAGCAAAAAAAGTCAACACCCACACCAAAACATGGCAGTTTCGATTATATCCAGCCAAATGTTTAGTTAATCAGTAAACATACTGGCTGGGAAGCAATACTTCAGCTGTGACAAACTATTTCCTACTCGTGGTTGGAGGCCACCTCAAAAAAAGAGTTGAAAATAGTTCTCTGTTGAGGAAAATAGTCCTAAGTTCAGACTGACATAAGAAAGAAGAGCAAAATGAAGTAAGATGCCTTTGTTCTGTTTCTGTTATGGTACAATCCGTATAATCACACGGGCTTCTTTAGATCAAAGCAAAATTCATCTATAAGACTCTCTAATGTGCTCTTATTTGTTTAAACACTGCATCAATCGTGAACAAAAGGGCAGAAAGAGACTTTTTTTTACTTAATTTAAAGTTTCTGCAGAACACTAAAAAACACCAAAGCATTCTAAAGTAGAATGCTTCAAATTTTGCATGTCAAAACACCTTTGGCTTTCACCTTATGGCCAAAAAAAAAAAAAAAAATCACAGTTTTGTGTTTCACAGAAGAAAGAAAGGGTGAACTGTCAGATTTAAGTCTTCTCTTTTACATTCCGCTTATCGTCATGAATCTTCTTTTAGAATAATTTGCTCACTAACTTCATTTAAGATGACACTGTCAGCATCAAATGACAGAAACACTCTTTAGGACAGTAGAAGTGTGACAAAATGACAACCTTTCACTACAGTCAGGTGACTGGCTGATGCTCTAGATGGAGAGCTGCACTTTAATGAAGCTATTAGCTCACTGCCATGACAGATCTGTGTGGTTAATGGCCAAGAAGCATTTCCAGACCAATGAACTGAATTAAAAGGGATTTCACATCACAATCAAAGCTTAGATGACAGATATTTCTCTCTTATTTTCTAGCCACCCTCAGCCTAGACTCTTCAGCACATCTTGGTATTGTCTCAGGCAACTTCTTGAAGTCATACCAGGAATCTTTTTCAAGGGCTCTCGAAAGATGTATGCTGGGAATAATGATAATTCTGTGGAGATTTTTTTTAGGGAAATCAAAAGAACTGACTTCATTTCTATGGATATTCTCTTTGAATTAACTGATCATGTGATGATTTGACTAGACAATCAGAGAAAATAAGTCTTCTGAACCTTCAAAGTCTTCTGATTTTGATAAAGGGTATAATGTGTTTCAAAAATGTTATATGGAAATTATGTTATAATAAAAAGAATGTTATCATTTTGTTTGTTTGTCATAAAGTATTTGAGTGTTCCGTTTTAACAAGAAAGTAAAGTGTCAAAAACTTTACCAAAAATGTATAAAGCAGAACACAGTGTGTAACACATAACAAAACTGAACAAAAGGAGGAACTAAAATGCAGAGTGATAATGAACTCAAGGGCGAACAGGTGTGCTAATTGAATGAGTGTCATTGGAAACTATTGACAGGCAGGAAATTAGAACAAAGGAAGCATGTGACTGAAGATAAACAAACTAAAAGCCCATGAAAATTAAACTATCTATAACTATAATTTAGGGAGTAATTGATCAAAAGTGACAGTAATGTTACAAAAGATTTCTATTTCAAATAAATCTATTCACCAAAGGATCATGAGAAAATTTACCACTGTTTTCACAAAAATATTAAGTAGCAAATAAGAAACATTTAGTTTTTTTTAGCACCAAATCAGCAAATTAGAATGTGGAACTGAAGATTGCTGTTTATTACACCATTTAACAGTTGTGCTGTGAGAGAAATTTGTTCATCCAGTGCCTTCTGGACATAATCAATAATAATGACTGTGAGGTCAAGATCTTTTGTTTAACGTTTCACATTACTGGGTGCAAAATACACTATATTGCCAAAAGTATTGGGACACCCCTCCAAATCACTGAATTCAGGTGTTCCAATCACTTCCATGGCCACAGATGTATAAAATCAAGCACCTAGGCATGCAGACTGCTTCTTCTCAAAAATTCCCATAAACACACTCCTAAACCTTGTGGAAAGCTGAAGAGTTGAAGCTGTTATAGCTGCAAAGGGTGGGCCGACTCCATATTAAACCCTATGGATCAGGAATGGGATGTCATTAAAGTTCATGTGCATGTAAAGGCAGACATCCCAAAACTTTTGGCAATATAGTGTATATGATTATCATAATGACCCAAAGTGGGTTCTTTCTCGCTTCGAAGCCCTCTAGGACACATTTTGAAGCAAAGTTTTTGAATCATCTTTAATTCTGTGTGTCTGTCTCTTTTGAGAGAAGCATCTAGTTTTAACTGTCTTTTAAATGACTTTTCAATTATTCTCAGCCTTCACTAGCAATTGTATTATAGTTACTGTTAAATTCTCAGTTTGTAAAAAAGCAATTATATTTTGGAATACCGAAATCTGAAAACCTGAAAGAGATTATATTAACATTGGGTGAAGTTAACATTGTTAATGGTGTCAAATTTAAAACGGATATAAGAGCAACTTTTGACATCATCAGTTAAAACAGTGCCATTTCACAAAAGAGTTGTGCCTCTTTGGTTTAGATTTCAGTCAGGGATAAAAGTCTCTTTTTTTGCATCTATGCATAGCTATAGCCTTACACAGTTTATGAGTTAAAGACATAAGAAACATTGCATTTACAGCACATTTAATTATTTAGCAGAAGCTTTTATCCAAAGAGACTTGAGGAGAACAATAGCAATTTATTTAAATAAATAGAAAAAATAGATAGAATAGAAAGTGATAGTGTTAATGGGTCAAGTGCTGATAAAAAATAATGTGTTTTTAGCGGTTTATTGAAAATGGACAAAGACTCAGCAGCTCGGGTTGAGTAGGCAGGTCATTCCGCCTGCAGGGAACAGTTAAAGTAAAAGTCTGTGAAGGTGATTTTGTACCTCTTTGGGATGGCACCACATGTAAGTCTGTGGTGAGTAAGTCTGAAGTAGTAATTTTAGGTACAGGGGTGCAGAGCAAGTGGTTCTTTCAAACATCAGTGCCTTAAATTTGATTAGCTAGCCTACATCATTTGCTTTACTCCATGTCTAGACACGTAATGTCATCATGTAATGTTACATTTACATTGCTTCAAAAATAATACAGCAACAAACATATTTTGTGTAGCTTTGATTTGTTATGACTGTTCCTCATCCTTTAAGACTATTAGTCCAGAAAAAGAAAAAGAAAACAGAATGTCATGAAGGTTGTAGACATAGAGGTGCAGCTTTAATTTAACAGACCTGAGTGGTCACTCAAAACCGGCTCAATCACAGATAAAACGTTAATTTCGATTCGAACGTGACCAAAAGTGGTGATGTGCGAGTGAATGAGTTGTTTACTTAGTCATTTGTCCATCCATTACCAAGTCTGACCCATTTAGGCTGATTTGAAGAACATCTACAACAGGTGAGTGTTAGCAGATGGACAGCGTAATCAGTCAATCACAGAAGCACTGCCTCCTCGTGACTTCTCTCCAAATTTATTCTGTACAAATCTGCAAAAGCAAATCACGCTTTAAAACATACATTCCCAATCCTCAACCACACGATCAATAAAACAAAAGATCAAACCTTGTCTGTGCTGTGAGCAGGTTTCAGATGCACATGAGAAAACCTCATTGGATTTTGAATCTTTAACCTCCCTGTCTTCTCAGCCACTCCCAGACTTTGTGACGAGAATATCTGTCCATCCAAATGTCATTGTATATATAAGGTGGTTGCATACTGGTCCAAAAGAGTCAAAAGTGCCACCCACTATGACATTCTGGTCCCTAGATATGGCTTAGTCCCTTCATTGCAAGTCTATGGGATGTTTAAACTTGATTTATTGCCTAGCAGGTGATAATCATACGTCTGATCACGTAGAAAAGTAATAGAACACCTCTCCTCAACAAGCTGCACATTTTGAGGCATCATTGAACCCAAATGCTGCAGGATGAGTTATGGACTATAGTTTAATAATATCAGGGATTAGGAGTTTGTTGAAATCCCTAACACCAAGTATAATCAATAATAGTGAGGCTTGCAACAGCAACTACTGATCAAATCTTAAGATATGTTTTTAGCTGTGCTTTCACTCCACACTTTTAGTCTGGATATATTGTAGGGTTACAGATATGATTGTTTGATAAGAATGTTGCTCTAAGTCCAACAAAGGGCGCTGATCCTGCAATACACTACCCTTGGGGTCCATAAGATTTAATTTTTAAAGCAGTTAATACTTTTATTCAGCAAAAGTGACAGTAAAACCTTTATGTTACAAAATATATATATTTTCAGAATCTGTTTGGACAAGTGTTTTCAACATTGATAATAATAAGAAATGTTTAGGATTTTAGGATTTTTCTAGTTTTATGATCCTCACTCTACTTAGTATTCTGCATACTGAATATTCATGACATAAAAAGGGTATTTAGCCTGATGTTTGAGTTTACATTTACCACAAATATCCATAAATGTAGCGCAACATTTCTTGACTAATCAAAACACTATCTGTCATAAGTGATTTGGATAAACTATAATTACCGCATATAATGTGCAAAACTAGCTATAATTCCAGTGCTTTTTCCAACATGGGCTCTATATTCTGTCCACACAGAGAGAGATGTAAACAGCTTATGAATGAGAATGAGATGTTGGGTTTAATCAGTGTTACATTTTTTTCAGTTCTCATTTATTCATCCATACGTCGTTCCAAACCTGTATGACTATCTTCACAAAAGTAAATTTTATAGAATATGATAGCTTTGTTTGAGGAACAAAAGTGAAGTCATTCAGTTTAATTCGTACTTCTGCATGTGATGTGGCAAATATGTGAATGCTTAAATGAGATTAGAGAGCTACGGTGGAAAGGAAGATATATCGATCTGTTCCTCACAACGCTATTGTATGGCTTTAAAGATTTAGAATATTGTGCATGAGTCATACAGACTATTATGCATATTTACAGTAAGACGTTTTTACAACTTGGCAGCCCCTGTATGCTTTAAAGGTCACTTTAAATTTTCTTTTTTTAACATTAATATGAGTTCCCCTAGCCTGCCTAAGGTCCCCCAGTGGCTAGAAATGGCGATAGGTGTAAAACAAGCCCTGGGTATCCTGCTCCGCCTTTGAGAAAATGAAAGCTCAGATGGGCCAGTCTGGAATCTTCCCTATGCCATCATACGGGGAAAGGTTACCTCCCCTTTCTCTGCTTTGCCCACCCAGAGAATTTGGCCCGCCCATGAGAAAATGAGCTACGACCGTGCGAGCGCGATATTGGTTTTTCCTCGAGAGACATCATGGCTTGCAAACGAGCGAAGCATGGCAGTTGCTCAGTGTTTGGATGTACAAATGAACACAAAAGTCTTTTTTTAGTTCATTCATGTAATAATGGCAGAGGTCTGACTAATATAGTGGCGCTGGTTAGTGTCTACAGCTGATATCATATCATATATATATATATATATATATATATATATATATATATATATATATATATATACACTCACCTATAGGATTATTAGGAACACCATACTAATACTGTGTTTGACCCCCTTTCGCCTTCAGAACTGCCTTAATTCTACGTGGCATTGATTCAACAAGGTGCTGAAAGCATTCTTTAGAAATGTTGGCCCATATTGATAGGATAGCATCTTGCAGTTGATGGAGATTTGTGGGATGCACATCCAGGGCACGAAGCTCCCGTTCCACCACATCCCAAAGATGCTCTATTGGGTTGAGATCTGGTGACTGTGGGGGCCATTTTAGTACAGTGAACTCATTGTCATGTTCAAGAAACCAATTTGAAACGATTCGAGCTTTGTGACATGGTGCATTATCCTGCTGGAAGTAGCCATCAGAGGATGGGTACATGGTGGTCATAAAGGGTTGGACATGGTCAGAAACAATGCTCAGTGTGCCAATAAAACATCCCCCACACCATTACACCACCACCAGCAGCCTGCACAGTGGTAACAAGGCATGATGGATCCATGCTCTCCTTCTGTTTACGCCAAATTCTGACTCTACCATCTGAATGTCTCAACAGAAATCGAGACTCATCAGACCAGGCAACATTTTTCCAGTCTTCAACTGTCCAATTTTGGTGAGCTCGTGCAAATTGTAGCCTCTTTTTCCTATTTGTAGTGGAGATGAGTGGTACCCGGTGGGGTCTTCTGTTGTTGTAGCCCATCCGCCTCAAGGTTGTGTGTGTTGTGGCTTCACAAATGCTTTGCTGCATACGTCGGTTGTAACGAGTGGTTATTTCAGTCAAAGTTGCTCTTCTATCAGCTTGAATCAGTCGGCCCCTTCTCCTCTGACCTCTAGCATCAACAAGGCATTTTCGCCCACAGGACTGCCGAATACTGGATGTTTTTTCCCTTTTCACAACATTCTTTGTAAACCCTAGAAATGGTTGTGCGTGAAAATAATATTGAGAACAGGCGCGCCCAACTCCCAAATGCGTGAAAATCCCAGTAACTGAGCAGATTGTGAAATACTCAGACCGGCCCGTCTGGCAACAACAACCATGCCACGCTCAAAATTGCTTAAATCACCTTTCTTTCCCATTCTGACATTCAGTTTGGAGTTCAGGAGATTGTCTTGACCAGGACCACACCCCTAAATGAAGTGAAGCAACTGCCATGTGATTGGTTGATTAGATAATTGCATTAATGAGAAATTGAACGGGTGTTCCTAATAATCCTTTAGGTGAGTGTATATATATATACCAACGCATTCTCATCCTTGGGCGTCATATACTGACGCTTTTGACATTTCGTCTACATCGAACGCACATGGCACCCTTTAGCGTCAATATGAGACGCACAGAGCTTTGTTCGGTTATGGGTAGGTTTAGGTCTGGTGTAGGGTTAGGGTTAGACCGCTAGGAGGCGCCTTCTGGCCCATTTCTATCTGCGTCTCATATTGACGCTAAAGGGTGCCATGTGAGTTCGATGTAGACGAAATGTCAAAAGCGTCAATATATGACGCCCTAGGATGAGAACGGGCTGATATATACAGTAGAGATCAAAATTGGAAACACTTGATTATTTTCAGAAATACTTAATCTTCATTGCTTGAAATTTGAAGGAATATTAGCTGTGGGTATACCATTGTTCTACTAGCATTTTTTACAAAATAACCAAGGTCCTTCAACAAAAACCTTTATTTTGTGGAAAACACAGCGATCAATATTATAGAACAATAACCATTGCAGCACAAAATAAAGCATTACAACTAACATTTGAGGATTACAGCAGTCAAAATTTAGTAGGAAGTGTAGAGGCCCTTGCTTTGAATGACCTGAGCACATCTGCGGCCACAGGACATCACTAGATTCTTACACTGCTCTGGTGTGATCTTGGTCCACTCTTCGTCCAGTCTCTTCCACAGTTCGGTAACTGTAGTGGGTTTCTTAGCCATACCTTTGTCGCCAAGGATTTTCCAAAGATTTTCAATCGGGTTTAAATCAGGACTCTGGGCTGGCCATTTCATTATTTCAATTTTCTGAGCTTCAAGGAACTGCTTTACACGTTTTGCAGTGTGACAGGGGGCATTATCTTGCATGAAAATTGCGGGATGATTGGGAGATGCTTGCAGGGAAGGAACCACATGTTGCCGAAGGAGGTTCTGATAAACATTTGCATTCACCCTGCCATGTAACTGTATAATAGGCCCAACTCCTGCTGCAGAAAACATCCCCCAAACCATGTGTCACGATCACTGTCTATGTTATCGTCATCGTCACTCATCTGTTAGTCTTCGTTTGCACTACAGTTCCCAGCATCCTCCTTGTCCCACACCTGCAAGTCTTTCATCATTACCCGCACCTGCCAGTCATCATCGCCTTCGACATTGTCTTCAGCCGTTGTCTCGTTATCTTTTGTGTATTTAGTTCCTGCTTGTTTTCAGTTCATGGTCGGTGATTGTTTGTGTTAGTTCACACCTTGTATATGAATCATTGATTGGATTAAAGCTTCTTGTTATTTTGTTAACCGTTGCATCCATCGTCCTCATTTGAGAACCCAGCGTGACACCATGACACTTCCTCCTCCACCTCTGACTGACTTCTTTACGCACTTTGGGTTCAATCTTTCCCCAGTCCGATGCCGAACATGTTTCCCATTGGACCGAAATAAATTAAACTTACTTTCATCACTAAAGTGAACTTTTGACCAGTTCTCCTCTGTCCACACAACATGCTCCTCCACAAAGGTTAGTCTAGCCTTTTGATTCTTTCTGCTGATGAGAGGCTTGGTCACTGCAGAATTAGCTTTCAGTCTGAATTCTCTTAAAGAGCATCTTGCAGGTTAGAAGACCCAACAAGTCAATGTATAGAAAAATAATGTAGGAACTAGATTTCCTTAAAAAAAAGCTTATAAATACGCTAGAGTGGCTTGTGGAGTCGTTTTTGTGAGAATTTTACTTCCGCATCTGAAAATGGGCGTGACGGGCGTGACGTAGCACGAGGGAGAGCGGTTGATTCAAACAACAGGGAAAAATGGATCGCAATGACATTTCGGACGCTGAGGAAATAGTTGATGGACCACAGCCATACAATTATGAGCCTGCTAGACTGCTAAGAGAGCAGGGACAGGCCAGGATTAATGTTAGACAGAACATATGGGAACTTACAATAACAGAAACTAAGCTTTGATCAGGCGTTTGTCATGCTCATTAATATCCGCCCAGACTAACGTTACGTGATATAACTTAGCGGTTTCTCATCGAGAGACAGAGAGATATTTTCCTGATAGATTTTATGTTCCATAGGTGCTTGTGTGGGAAATGCGAGGCAATGTTTACAGCTGAGGAAAGTCAGTGTTGCAGGGAGGTGGATGCATACTGGGCCTTAGTGGAAAATGCCAAACTTCCATGGTTGCAGTTAGTGTTACTACAGTAAAGCCATGGTGAATGTTGCTGATCTGTGGACACTGGATAGTTTGTTCATTCATTGCACAGTGTTTATTCCTGATTTCCACGTCAGCGCTGTTCGATCCGTTAATAACGGAGAAATGTGAATATTTCTCACTAGATCTCGCAGCGATGTTATTACTTCAGTGGCGAATTCAAATGCTTTATTTACTGGATCTCGCAGTTACAGTGTTGCTTGATCAGGCTCGCGCTGCAAAGCTCCACAAACACAATAATTTACCATGACGATGATAAATTGAAATACAAAAACTACCTGATAACACACTGACTCACGACCGCTCTTACTGAATACCAACCTACTCTGCACTGAGCTGCGGCAGAGCACAGCACACATCTCCCTCTTGTGACGTAAAATGACGCGATGTTGAAAAAAGCGGTTTGTACGAGCAGTCAAAGAAACGCTCACTTTATCTACTAAATTGGTGTCCTTATGTCATTTTAAAACATTTTAAATCCTGCATTATCTTTTCATATGGTATTTTCATACACGGTTATATATTCATTTAGATTTTTTTTTTACCTGCAAGATGCTCTTTAAACGACGAGACACTGTATGCCGAGACAGATCCTTACCGTGTTCATCTCTGAACTGGCAAGCAATTTCAGCTGCAGTGTTGAACCGATTCCCCATTGAAAGTCTCCGCATCGTCCTGTCCTCTCGTGCATTTGTCTTATGAGGACGACCAGTCTTTTTGGGGGACTTGAATGAATGAGTGTCTTCGTAAAGCTTCAACATTCTAGAAATCACAGATTTGGAACGACCAATTTCTGTTGTAATAGCTGAAAGGGTCATCCCTTTGGCCTTCATCTGGACAACCTGGTGTCGTAGGGTTTCAGTCACCTTAGAGCGGCAGTTAAAATTGGAAAGTTAGCTGCCAGTTAAATAGGGTGTGCCAGATAATTAAGGAAATTAGCACCAGGTGCCACATTATCACCAATAACTTGGAGCTATATGAAAGAGTTCTCTAATTTTGACCAGAGTTATTTTTTAATTGTCTCGTTTAAGTTTTACTGCAGTTCAAAATATATTTAACTTATAAAATATGCTAAAAAAACTGCCCTTCTGCTCCTGTTAGGTTAACTTTAATTAGGACTAAGCAGTGACCTTGAAATTTAAGAAATTGTATGCTGTTCTTTAATTTTGATCTCTACTGTAAGTATATATGTACAGTATATGCTCTACAGAAGAAAGAAAGTAAGGTGGTTTTTGAACAACATGAGGGTGATTAAATGATCACAAACTTTTCATTTTTAGGTTAACTATCACTTTAATGTTCTCTACTGTTCTTACTTTCCCCCAAAGGAGTGCAACAACCCAGTGAAAGGAGCTGCTATTCTGAGTATGGACAATAACAGATGTTATTGTCAAGCCACATGAAAGTGCCAGAAACTAAGGGTAACCTTGAGAGCTTCAGTGCTTCTGACAGATGATCAAAGAGGCTCTGGAGGAAAGCAAGGTGCAGATTATGTTGTCAAAACACCTGGAGGATCTGAACAGCTCACCTGAATGCCTGAAATTTTTGTTCTGTCTTTTAAAATGTCCTAAAAATGTTTTACTGAAACAGCACTATTGACTGTGTAACTCTCTTCAGATCTCTTGATATAATCTATCATCTTACATCACAAAAAAACTACGGTCCAATTTGGTTTAGAAGTAAATTGACTTCTATTCTTGTTGTATGACGCAGATTCCAATTATTATTAATAATGGAAAATACTGTGCAGCCATTAAGTGCAGCCATTCCTTCAGTTCACACAATACTGAGAAAGGCAAAATGGGTTGAAAATAATCATATTAGCCTCGGTCATAGAGTTAACTCAAGACTAATAAATGACAAAAATAACTAAAATTATAAAATGATAATGCAATATCCAAAGACTCTATGAGTCACTCTAATTCCTCCCACAATAGGCCTACAGTATCATAATTTTGTACCAAGCATACACATTAGCTTACCAATAGCGATGTGCGAGACTATTCGACTAGTATGGCAAGCAGTTTAGCTTGAAATATACCCTGCTTTATTCATCGTAATTGCATTTTTACAAGTAAGAATTAAATTAGAGAGCTCTCTAATTCAGTTTTTACTATTAAAAATTATTATTATTAAAGAGCTCTCTAACTGTAATGGGCTACGCACAAGCGTCGCGACGAACTTTGGCATAGCCTATCAGTTTCCGGTTTACGACTGTCTCGGCATCCGCTATAAACAAACAAGATGAGTGCTGCTGTTGTACGAAATAAAGAGATATAATGTGCGTGACACATCTAAGTTTCTAAGAACTGTAGGTGGATCTAACGGCCGTTTCACACATTCTCCGTGTGCAGTGTGTGTACGGTGCAGGAACAGCACGCGCTATAGGGCTTCACATATGATGCGTTTGCAGTGAATAACTGATTCACGGCAGTACCACAAACACTTACTACTTTTATTTAAAATCCAGAAGTTACCCTGCAACTTTTATTTTAAAAAGTTTTGTCAGCATTGCGATTCTCTTTGTACACATATACACTCTTTAATGGACGCATGCACGTTTAAGCACAATTTAAACAACGTAGGGCTATTATTCCATGCATTAGCCTACTTATATTTGCTCAAGCAAGTGGCCAAATATTTAACTGTAAATTGACAAAAACAGACGACTCTCATGTCTTTTCTTTTCCATTTAAATTTTAATAAAACAAGTCTTGCATGTAACAAAGAACTTGTTTTTCGAGTTCTTTGTTACATGCAAGACGAGTGTTGTTCATTATGTCGCCTTCTTGAAGTAAATTGCAGTTTACCTTGCTTTACCCCGGTCCTCTAAAAGTAAAAAGATGACTGTGAAAAATAATAGTAGGCCTATATAATTAAATGCATTCATGGTGAGATTACTACATTTTATTTAATTAAACGCATTCATGGTGAAATTACTACATTTTCAGGTCAATCTTTGTTCATTTTGACCACAAAACATGCACTGTCACTTTAGTTCAGCGTTTGCAGCACAGCAAAAATAGACTCTCTGCACTTCTATATGCTGTATACTTGCCGCACCTGGAACGGATCGACGGACTGCAACCGCTTGCAGTGTGAAAGCTCTAACCTGTTAACATGGGTACGTATAAGGAGCACTGCTGTGTGCCACTTTGCTCTGCTTCAAGTCGCTAACAGCCATTTGAGCTTCAATTTCGCAGCACGAAATAGACATTTTGGGTGACGCGCAAGTAGACCGGAAACAGATATGCCGACTTCTGGCGTCAGCGGAAGTTCGTTACTACGCTTGTGCACAGAGGCTAATTGTTCCAAGTAAGAATTGAATTGAGCTCTCTAATGTAATTCTTACTAGTAAAAATGCAATCATGACGAGTCAGTACTGCCAATAATAATAATAATAAATATTATTATTATTATTATTATTATTATTATTATTATGCCTTGCATACCTAAATAAAAGCTGGCCTGAAAAAATATGAAAACCCAAATGTGAGCCTGGTGTTTACTTTGAGAAGTCCTCACAAAGATCCTTGATATGATGCAGAAAGCATATATACATGAATATCAGTCACGTGACCTCTTACATCATCCGCTCTTTTTCCAACTGATTGCCGCCATCTTGAGTACCTACCGAGTACTGGTACTGACAAGCATTAACTAGCTAGCTTGCTACTATTTACAGCTTCGTATGGATACAGTAAATGGCTACGAAAGACAACATTTCACACCTCGACTGACATGAAAAGAAAAGCTACTTTCAAAAAATAATATCGTTAGGGTGTGATCCCTATGCGATACCAGATGCGTACTTCCAGCCTCTGTCCGCTGCTATTTAAATGGTCCAGAGGCAGAACTTTTGCCAAACGTGTCAGAGGTTCTGGGTTCTAAACCGCACTCATATAGTTTTTTTTTTCTTATCAAAATCGATTATGTTTATCAGTGGTTGTATATCAGGCAGGGACACGTTTGTGTGCAGTTTGTTTTGTAATTGTAAAATACAAAAATTGTATCTTTTGTAATTAATTTTGTAAAGTCTCTCCACATTGAAGCGCTTCCGAGTGAAGACTGAGCTAGCCACAAACAAACACAGTATCAGCACCACTGATCGCAGCGGCAACGAGCACTTTGATCACTTGATTTCAGAAACAACACATTTAAGCGCTAGATCGCCTCTTATTTAACAAACAAGCGAAATGAATGCTCTGCTAGTTAACCGGAGATGTTTTGTTTATTTGTATTGGTACATTCATGCCGCGAGATGTTTCAAAAGTGGTTGGGACATGTCCCACCAGCAAATTACTTACAAGTCTTTCTTCATCCTGAGGTAGCCTGTAAAAGGATATTTTGGGGTCTCTTTTTTTGTTGTTGCACCCCACCGCACAACATATTGAAGGCATAGCTAGCTAGTTCCTTTGCGACTGACGTGAATCAGGTACTCAAGATGGCGGCAGACAAGTTTTAGAAGTGAGTGACGTCAGTGAGGAGACGTTGGTGACATCATCTGATATTCATCTATACAGAGCAAATCTTTGCCAATAATTGGTTCTACTGCCATACTGGTCCACTGAAGAAAATGGAAGGGCAGGAAATTTCCTGCATGTTCCTTTAAATGAGAAATTTGCCAGAGTAATAGCCACATATTGATGTGAGCATTTTGGCTCACTGACCTATAGAAACACAACACATACTGTACAACAAAATGGATCAAAGCAAAGCAGTTGTGCCTTTTAATCTCTAAAGACAGAGTAGCTGCAACGCTTATGTTGTAAACAATGGATGCTAAACGACTGGTCGCAAAATCCTCCCTCAGATGTTGCCTCCATCGTACTTATCTCCTGCAATGCAGCTGTTTGAAGAAAAAGCTGAGGGCGCAGTCATTGAGTCTCCAGTATTGCCCGCAATGGGATACAGTTCGAGTCTGAGCGTAGGTGGGAATGAATAATCATTTCCCACCCAAAAGACAGCAAATGGGGACAAGTGAGTTTTTTTACCTCTTTGCATGGATTGTTGAGGATGGCCATGTGGTGGGCGTAGAGTAATAAAAAACACTCAGACATGTTGTGTATGAGGTGGAGATTGGGGATAGAATAAAACAAAAGTCCTCCAGTTGGAGTATGACACACTGTACAGGATGAGACTGAGCACTTATAACTTCTTGCAATCCAATAACATACTTCTAGCATTGGCATTTCTTCCAAAAAATTCAGTGTCAAGACTTAAAATATGTATTCTCCACCATAATCAGAACTGAAGTCAAACCTCACCAAGATGTCATTTCATTCAGACCCAACTTGACCCTTTTCAGTTTCTGCTCTACTAGGCTTGTTTAACACTTCACTGTGCCTCTATGCAGTGTTCAAGCTGTTATGGATGACATTCTACAATGATTTATGCTTCTGGTCATTCAAGAGTTACTAATTCAAATGGCACATTTTGCACACAGCATGATACGTACAGTATGTACCTGGAACAGAGAGCAGATCATTTAGAAGAGTCTTGTCAATCTATCTATCTATCTATCTATCTATCTATCTATCTATCTATCTATCTATCTATCTATCTATCTATCCATCTATCCATCTATCCATCTATCCATCTATCTATCTATCTATCTATCTATCTATCTATCTATCTATCTATCTATCTATATTCAAATTTGTCACAGCTGATGGAATATGTGAAAAGGTTAAATGAATATGCAGGGTTACTTATAAATTAATATTAGAATAAAAGCTGAAACAATATATAATTTTAAATATAATTTAAATTTAATAACATAAAATATATTTTTAAACAATATCACCCAGCCCTAATATAATATAAATATTGATTGCATAATCTAAAATCTAGCCACATGAGTTACTTGATAAATATTTGCTAAAATACTCATGATGCATGAAAGAGTCAGATAGCGTTTGACTCACATACTGTGAAGTGTCCACTGGTGCCATATCCACAGTATTAGTGAAGTTATTCATGAGCACAGCATCAAATTCCTGCAGCCCGGTACCAGTGTGCACCACGTGATCCTTCACAAAGATGCTGACTGCACGCAGCATGAAGGAAACAAACAGGTGCATGTGAATGTAGTTCCTAGTGCAGTGGAGACGTCTGAGGACACACAGAAATACATATGAGGTTTGTTAGGGCAGGCAGAGAATAGAAAAGATGGTAGACCTCAGAGCTAATGTGCATTCAGGGAAATGAGGAAAAGGAAAGTTTACATCAAAGGGATAGTTCACCCAAAAATTTAATTTCTGTCATTAATTACTCACCCTCATGTCGTTCCAAACCCGTAAGACCTTCGTCCTAATAGTCCATATGACTAGTACAGTCTTTCTTCAGTTGAAAAGAAATTAAGGTTTTTGAGGAAAACATTCCAGGATTTTTCTACACAGAATGGACTTCAATTGCAACCAACTATACCAATGTTCAAAGAAGGTTCAAATGTCCGTCTCAATGCAGCTTCAAAGTTTCTACATTGCCTCTACATTTTTCAAAGTCATTTTCTAAAAAAAAAAAGAAAAAAATTACATACTTTTTAACCACAAATGCTCGTCGTGTACCACCTCTGAGATGTGCCACGCATTGCGTCATCATGTGGGATCATGTAGAGACTTTGAAGCTGCACTGAGACGGACATTTGAACCTTCTTTGAACATTGGTATAGTTGGTTGACATTGATGTCCATTCTGTGTAGAAAAATCCTGGAATGTTTTCCTCAAAAACCTTAATTTCTTTTCGACTGAAGAAAGAAAGACATGGATATCTTGGATGACATCGGGGTGAGTAAATTATCAGCAAAACATTTTTTGAAAGTGAACTAATCCTTTAATGTTATGAAGCGACGAGAATACTTATTGTGCGCACCAAACTAAAATAACGGCTTTATTCAACAATTTCTTCTTTTCCATATCAGTCTCTGACACAGGTCATGTTGTAAACAGTGCAGTGCTTCCATGCTCTTCGTCAGAATGCTGGCTTAGCACTGACCGGCTCCTGCGTCAGCATCAAACGCATGCATCGTGGTGCTCACGTGAACAGCGGAAGAGAAGAAATTGTTGAATAAATTCTTTTTTTTTCGCACAAAAAGTATTTTCGTCGCTTCATAACATTAAGGTTGAACTACTGTAGTCACATGGACTATTTTAATCTTTTTAAAATAGATTTTAATCTTTTTAATCTTTACTATCTTTCTGGGCCTTGAAAGTGGCAATAACGTTGCTGTCTATATATATATATATATATATATATATATATATATATATATATATATATAGTGACAGGGGCTATATATCACTATATACTACACTCTATCACTATATATTGAACCTTCTGTTTCCCAGAAAGACCTGATCCTGATGCAATTCTGTGAAAACTGCACACTGGGAGATACTTTATTACAACACTGGTCTAACTGTAATGCACTGGAAATGGCAACAAATAAATTAATGAAAAGGATTATAATGGAGGCAGATAATAATCTACCTGTATAATAATCTCCATGTCATCATGCATATAAACAATTAAGCTAAAGCAAGACAGAGGAAAAAAAATGCATTTCCCAGATCACACTACATTCATCATCAAAAGTGTAACTGCAAGCTAGCACTGTCCAGCATAGTTTTGCAATGTTACATTGCCATCTGTGCTATAAAGGTGCTCTAAGCGATGTTGGGTGACGTCACTTCTTGTTGACGTTCGAAGTTTTGTTAACAAAATAGAGGCTAGGTCGACCCTCCCTCCTCCTCATCCCCCTCTGACCGCGTTTTTTTACAGTGTGTTCAGGGGACAGGCAGCTTGCGGATAGTGAGGAGATGTTTGCTGTATGTGACAAAAAATGTTTTGGCCTAAAAAACACGTGACATCGTTTAGAACACCTTTAATATTGACATTTTGTACCAAGCACTTCCTTTACTGAGTGAATAGTATTGGCACGTCTCAGCTAACTGCACGTTCTTACTGAACGAGCTACTAATGGAGCAAGGAGAACAGAGAGAAAGAAAACTACACGGTAGCACTGATTCACAAGCCTAGAAATCTAGACGCACCCTAGCGGCAGCAAATTTTATTTTGCAGCAAAGTGTCGTCTAGCAACTCTCCGTTGGCTTTCAAGCTGGAAAAACCAAAGTCTAGTCAGGCCAATCACATCGTGTATAGAGTCGGGGGCGGGCTTAACATAAAGACGGCAGAGTTGTGACGTTTCCGCGTGAATTCTCTGCTACTTGAAAACAAAGAAGATGGCTGATGTTGCAGGCGAACAGCAGTCTTTCGGATCTGCTTTGGCAACGACTGTATGACTTGGAGTTAAGCTTGTCTTTGAGAAAAGAACAAAGAACGGCACTGAAGACATTCTTAAAAAAGGAAGATGTGTTTGGAGTTTTGCCGAAAAGTTTAATCTATCAACTAGCTCCGCTGGTGGGAAAACACTCTGGTTGGTTGTAGCGCTATCCTATTGCGTGCAGAGGGAATTTGAAAGACAACCATTAATCCGGCCCCTCGGATTGAGCCCTGCCAATGGTGTGTTCCCAGACCCAACATCTTGGTGTGGGTCTGGCTTGTCAGGCTACTGATTCACATTTGTGCAATACCAGTCCGATAGAAATAGAAATACGGTATTAGGCATGGCTGGACTGGCCATTGGGCATACCGGGCATTTGCCCGGTGGGTCGACGTGCTTTTTGGGGCGATACATCTCATACTCATACTCATACTTTTTTTTTTTTTTTTTTTTTTTACGGCCCCTAAAATTTGTACATCGGCGGCCCATTCGTTTTGTTTTGTTTTGATTTGCTTAATTGGCGGCGCTGGGTTTGTGCCGGTGTAATGCATTGGTCAAAGTCAGTGTTAGGTTTTTTTTTCTGACAGACCAGCCCATGAAACACGTAGCCTAGATCAGCGGCCCATTGGCTCTTTTCTTGATTAACACTGGGCTGGCCCAATCACAACTTTAAACGAGTGAGCGAGCGTGCAGCAGTGTCAGTGTGTATCTGTCAAAATAGATGGAGAAGAAACGCAAGGAATGTGCAGATAAATAGCATGAAAAAAATAGAACCAGGCCCTTAAAGCAGACACTGTAAACTGTGTCAAAATATATGTTCTCTGACCTTCATCAGCTCCTGTGGCAGATGATAATAGTGAGGACGGAGGATCAGGAGAGAGATGAGAGAGTGTAGAGTCCGCGGTAAGCAGAACTACTTTCAAAACACTTAGGCCATGTCATGAGTGTAGATTATTTCCACATCTGCATAGTTGACGATTACCGCAATTCACTAGAAATTTAATGAGAGGCTTTTGTAAACCATGTTTTCCGCCAAAATAAAAGCTTGATGCAGTTTGCGTCAAAATAAAAGATCATGTGCTTATCTCTTTCAAGTATAAAAATTGGTACAACACTAATTGTGAAAGTTTCCTTTATTTTTTAGTGCATTTGTTTTGCAAAATATGGCCATTACTGTCATTGGATTAATATTATATCTATTATTATGTAGTAGGTGTAATGTAGACACTGTAACTAAAAGAGGTTTGAATTTTTCTTTGTTTAATTTGCACACTGAATATGGGTTGGAGCTTTTAATTTTGAACTCTCAAAGTGCACCCGATTGATGAATTTAACATTAAAATGCACAAAATTTTCTCACGGGGGGGGCATTCCCCCGAAACCCCCTAGAAGGACCGAGATCCCACCACCATAGTTTTAACAAAAATCCTGTAAGAAACACTTGTATTGCTATGCCAGAGCCGCTTAAAGCTTGTTTTAGGATTCACCACTGTGGAGTATAGTTCAACTGTATTAATAAATATCAAATTTTTACTTATTTCATCTGTTAACTCTCACTTGTTCCTATACTCACTAATTACATGGCATTAGTGGTTTTAATGAATAGGAGTTGGTATGCATATAATTAAGGGCGTGCAAAGATGGGTGGTGTTTATGATCATATAGTGGGCTGGTCTGGGCAAAAATGCCCGGGCCGATTTTTTGTCCCAGTCCAGCCCTGGTATTAGGTATAACAAAAAACTATTTAAAGCATCAGTTCAACTGTTTTTCATGCAGTTTATGAGATGAAGTACAAACAGTCAGTCAGTTACTTACCTAAAGTATCCAATAATAAAGATGGCCACTAGAAGAGAGCTGAAGGAAACTGCATAGCCTACTGTGTACATGATGTGCAGCCGTTCAAAAAAGACCTGCTGTGGGGTTAAAGAGGTGGTGCGTCAAGCCACCTATAAAGTGATCTCGGTCCATTGAAGACAACTGATGGTAATGTAGCTTACTCTCTTTTTGTTGGGCTCTGGGGATTTGATGCACTCGGTGTAGTTCACCCAGGTCTTGTTTGAACTCTCTGCAAGCACCCAGGAACCATTAGAGTCACACCTCCTGTAGGCATGTCCTGAAAGATTGACAAAGACTTTACTGGCTATGTTATGTATGCTGCCTATTATTATTATTATTATTATTATTATTATTATTATTATTTAAACAGTATGCGAAACAGTACACATTATACATCAATAAAAAATTAAAACAGTGGTAAATGATAGTATATTAGAATGTCGGTAACCAAACAGTTCATGGGCTCCACTGACTTCCATAGTGTGGAAAAGAAATACTATGGAAGTCAATGGGGTCCATGTTCTGTTTTTTTCATACTATGGAAGTCAATGGAGCCCCTCAACGGTTTGGTTACCCATATTCTACAAAATATCTTCTTTCGTGTTCAGCAAAAGACAGAAATTCATACAGATTTGGAACAACTTGAAGGTGAGTAAATGATGACAGAATTTTTTGGTCATATGCAGTGGAAATCTGTCATATAGGCTACATAAAATTATAATGAAAACACTATTGTAAAAGAATGTTGAGTATTAATTGTACACCCATGTTTCAGCACGTTGTTACATGATAAGCACATGGATACACCTTCATGACTATTAGTTATTTTGTGCATTCGCTGCCTTTTGCTTTGTGCAATTTTAAGTTGTAATATGTTTATTTTGATTAGATTTATATATATGATTTATTTATCTTATATTGGATGTGTTTGGTTAAGTTAATTAACGCGGTAGTAAAGCACTCATCTTTAACTTCAGCGCACATGACTCAAACAGCAATGCACATGACTCAAACAGCAATGCACGACATTCGTAACTACAAAAAAAAAACGAAGCAGAGAGAGAGAAAAATGTTTCAAACCTGCATGGTTGAAGTCATAGATGTAAGTTGGGCAGAGGGTCTTGGTCAGAGCTCCAGGGAAGCCTTGCGGCCAACAGATCAGACCATCCCACTCTGGGACACATGCACCAACTGAGAATAGAACAGTTTCAGAGCAGAGATGTCAATTCACTGATGTCAGTTCAGATATGACCAGTGAAATTATCCAATCTTGCACCATAACGTGATACCGTATGAAAGTTTTGCACATTTTCATTCTTTCCAAACCATTAAAGTAAGATATTTTCATATATATAAACATGAAATGATCTGTAACACAGTCATACATCCTTTACCGTCACCAAATTAATTATATATGCTTTCCATTATCTGTAAGAAATATCACTCATGGTATCAACTAAATACCTATGGGTGATGTTTTGTGTTGTGTGGATATTGGATTATATCCAACTGGCATGACCTAACATGAGCGCCCACGGGGTAACCCACACTGACACATCATGAAGAGGCAACAAGTGTGCTTGTCCAAGAAATTATGTATGCGTGTATAATAAGTACGTATGTGTGTTTAATAAAATTGTAAATTCTGAACTTGGTTAATGTACTTACATTTTTTGCTAAAACAATTATACAATTTATAACGGTAAAAATGACTGTAATGATTTCTGTTGAAATAAAAACATGCTGATGAAAAACAATGCAATTAACGCCAGGCAGTTGATGAGTAAAGATGTTCAATAAATCACCGGTGGATTCAACAGAGTCAGTCCAGCAACCACAGATTTCTTATAACATCAGACCACAGAAGCAATGAAGCTTTAAGTTTGAAAACATTAGACCATGAAGTGCTTTCAAGTCTTGAGCTAGTCATGAAACACTAATTTACTATCCATTTTACTTTAATGTGACATTTCCAAGTGAAACAGGAAACGATGTAGGACTGGACTTAATTTCTCTGGTATTTTCAAACTGCTGTTGTTACAGTATAAAGCTGGGATCACATTAGCAAAATTAATTGCCAAAAAAGGTCTATTGTCAATAGTGTTGCAATGAACAGTATAAAGCACAGCTCACACAAAAGTCACTTTCAAACCAAGCAGCTTTCTCTTGGTCAGTCTACTGACATGGCCAACGTTCCGAAATATGCTTTGGGAAATATTTCGCCCTCAAACGAAATTAATGATCGCATGGATTCTTATTGAAATGACGCAAAAATTCCTACTGAAATTTTTCACCTAAGAAAACAACTGTAAATTTGACCATACATTAAGCTAATATAATTTAATGATGAGATGACAGCTTTGAAACTTGGAAGGATGAGGAGCATGTTAAAACATTATTATTAACAACAAAGGTCTTTATTCATGCCAAAAAAAAAAAAGAAAAGAAATCCTAGTTTACTGTTTAATCATGTTAAAAAATAATGTACTTCCACTCAAAATGGCATAAATTAAAAGATACATTTTAATTTGTCCCTCTCTTTAGAAAAATGTAAACCAATAAATTGTACCAGACTGTATTAAGTATATAAGGTCAGTTTGATTTTATGTTGACTTTTGTTGGCAAAAGTAAGTTCAGGAACCAAAAGAACAATATAAAATCGCAATTACGCTAAACACTTCTCCTACTGAAAATTGGCTGTAATCAACTTCTCACGTGCCAGTTGAGAACTAAATATGCTGCACCCACATCCTTTGCACACTATTTCCTTCTACATAATTGTTGTTTTCTCCCCGAATTACGTAAAACACTATAACCCACAACATTAACATGAAAGGGAAATGGGAGTGAGCCAAGTTGTATTATTGAGTTGCCAGGTCACTACGATAAAATGGCCAGGAAGGCCATTTTACAATGAGTCATCTCCAACAGAGCTTGTTTTTTCCTCTTCACATGTTCTGCCTTTTCACCTGTGTTAATAATGAAGCCAAATGAAACAGCAAACTGTGCAGTGAGTTTCGCCTAACAAAGGTCCTGAAGGAGTCAAATTAGCTGTCTGATTCAGTTTATTTCATTTACCTTTGCATGCTTCATTTAAGTGAGTGAGCTGACTCAAGTTTTATATAAAACATGTTTTGGCAGAAGTGATGATGGTCATTCTTTTGTTTAATTTGTTACTATTTCTAGGTGAAATTGTGTGGTGCACAACAACATTAATGTGGAGAACTGCACTTAAAGTCACCCTAACATCAAAATTGACAATTCTTGTTTTTTTATGGAATATTGCAGTAAACTATTCAGTGCACGTCATTATTTTGTTTAAATTCATGTCCCCACGTCAAAATGATTTCCAACAACATCTATTCTCTGATGACGTGTTTACTGAAGCTTACTCACGGCAATAGCAAACAACAACCATCCTATCAAATCAATTCCCAATGAACAAAATCAAGTCCCGCCCTATATTTTTTCTTGTTTGTAGAGCCATTTCACACAGATATACGTCACAATATGGAAAAAAAGTTTAACTTAGATATACGTCACAATAGGGAAAAAAGTTTCACTCAGATATACAGTACGTCACAATAGGGGGAAAAAAAGACTATCGCACCTTATGCCATTTCATGCTGACTTAAAGGAACACTCCGACTTTTTGGGACTTGAGCTTATTCACAGTATCCCCCAGAGTTAGATAAGTCCATACATACTTTTTTAATTTCTGTGCGTTCTGTAAGTGTTATTTGACGCACCCACCGCTAGCCTAGCTTAGCACAAAGACTGGATGTAAATGGATAATGGTAGCATACTAATCCCAATAAGTGACAAAATAATGCAAACATTTTCCTATTTACATGTTGTGATCTGTATAGTCACAGCATGTACAAATAACAAGGCTATATGAGACAGAGACCATTTTTAATCGTATAAATACTGGGAACTTTATTCTCACTAGGCGTATGAGCACAGCTAACGTTACTTGGGCGGAGTGATTAGCGCAGCACACGAGACACCCTGTTGATGGTTCCGTAAACAAAACAAACGTGACTAACTAGCTAGTAGCGAACGTGACTCGTGATCATGGCTGACTTTGAGGAATTGTCAGAGGAATTTTACTGTGTATCAAACCAAGATCCCGAACCATATAGTTTTGAGCCAGAATACACAGACGAGGAGTTACAAACTTTGGAAGCTGTTCATTAGCAAGTTGAATGTTACAGTCCTGAGAGTTACATTTAGCGCCGCTCATTTGTTATTGAGCGATACAGTGTTCATGACAACACAATAATAACAATAAAGGGGATACACGGAGCCCCTATTCACGTAATAGTGTCACTACTAAGGTTACATTACATTAGCATGGCACTGTGACTGTTACAGTATGGCTAATGTTAGTCATCTCAAAACATAACGGAACACTTACCGCAGCAACAGGTGATCCAATTTGTCCTGTCTTTATTATCGATGGGATGGCTGTATCCTTTAGCACACGTTTCATGGTCCGTGTGGCAACTTGCATTTTTTCAAAATAGTCGTCTATAGTAAAACGTTCAGAGCAAACGAAATACTTCGTGATGCTGTTTACAGGTGTGTTTGTAGCCATTGATTCATCAGGTCAGCGTTTTTGGTTGGAATTCTATGAAACATCATAGTATTAGACTACCTGGTCTCCCCTGTTTATTGACGCAGCTCTTTACAATACAGCGAACACCCATGATTGTAAACTATAAATTTACTATCTAGTAACTGCTGACTCTATTACTCCAACTCTGAGCGAACTCTCTGCTCCTCACCACAGGGCGTCTCGTGTGCTGCGCTAATCACTCCGCCCAAGTAACGTTAGCTGTGCTCATACGCCTAGTGAGAATATAGTTTCCAGTATTTATACGATTAAAAATGGTCTCTGTCTCATATAGCCTTGTTATTTGTACACGCTGTGACTATACAGATCACAACATGTAAATAGGAAAATGTTTGCATTATTTTGTCACTTATTGGGATTAGTATGCTACCATTATCCATTTACATCCAGTCTTTGTGCTAAGCTAGGCTAGCGGTGGGTGCGTCAAATAACACTTACAGAACGCACAGAAATTAAAAAGGTATGTATGGACTTATCTAACTCTGGGGGATACTGTGAATAAGCTAAAGTCCCAAAAAGTCGGAGTGTTCCTTTAAAGGAGCAGTTCACTTTCAAATGAAAATTAGCCCATGATTTACTCACCCTCAAGTCATCCTAGGTGTATATGACTTTCTTCTTTCAGATTATGTTCGTTTATCCAGAAGCTAGAATTTTACTTTGTAACATGTTAAATATGAATATTTTTCTTACACAAACTCATCGTTTTGCTTCAGAAGACCTTGATTAACCCACAGGAGCTGTTTGGAGTTCTTATATAATGGACGGATGCACGTTTTTGAGCTTCAATCTGTTGGTTGCAATCCACTGGCATTATAAAATTTGGTAGAGCCAGGATATTTTATAATAGAACTCAGATTGTATTCGTCTGAAAGAAGAAAGCCATATACACTTAGGTTGGCTTGAGGGTGAGTAAATCATGGGCTAATTTTCATTTTAAAGTGAACTAATCCTTTAAATTTAAAACTGGGTAAAAAAAAAAAAAACGTTCAGCGGGAACAGTGCCTACCTGCTGGGTAGTCTGTGGAGACCTTCAGTAGGCACTGCAGCTTTGCATCCAGTAGCATCTGTACCTGTTCTTCAGCTGTAATCTCACCATCTTCACCAGCCTGTCCAAAAAAGGGCTCATTTTGTTTCTCCATTATGTACTAAATATTAAACTACATGTGAGGATGTCATTTGTATTTTCTGTAACACTTTATTTAGTTGGTCCACTTTAGACATTTTAAACTTTGCAACTACATGTCAACCAGTGCTTTATTTGTAAAGTGGGAGGTCCCGGAGCGCAGAGGGGGGGTGGATCCGGCGACTCAAAACGGGGGTTGGAGGTAACGGAACAAAAAAAATAAATAATAATAATTACACTGCCTACGTAGCTTCTCTGCAGGGACAGCGCCAGCTGAGTGGGTGCTATAGATAGATCATTGACGGGGAGCTGCGCAAAACTTGGCCACTAAATATTTAATATTCAGTTATGTTAATGATCCCAATTAAAGTTTTAATTTTATTAAATTGAACAAGTAGGCTACTTAAATAACATTCAGCATTCAATCAAATATTCTAAAAGATGTAGGCTATTATTAATAATAATGTTTATTTATTTTATTACAGATAGAACAAATAAATTAATAATAATGACTGTTATTTCAACAAAATATCTCGTTATTTCGAAATAATATGTGTGCGTGCATCTGTAAATCCGGTGACGCGTGTATTGATTTTTATTAATAAAAACAATAAAGTGTTTTCTCTAAAAGTGTCGACTCAGCTGCAAAGATGAAGTTGACGATCGCCATCTCCGTGTGAACGCACTTATAGAGAGAAATGCACATAAATAGGCCTAATGGATTACATAATCAGAGAGTAGCCTTTTTCCTTTTTCGTTTTGAATTATTTCGTTTAAAGACATTTCAAGCTTTGTGTATTTGATGTATTTGTCATGTCTGTGTGAGGCATACACTGAGTTTCGTGCTGCAGTTCACGTGCAATGCAAGTGAGCGCGCTGGCGCCTCCGTTATATTTTTTTCGTATTCAATAAATAGGCCTACAGGCAAATGGTTGATGAAAATTTGATTAAAATTAAGATACAATTTATACAAAACGAAATTCACTTTAAAGAAAGGCTTTCTAAACAACTTCAACTTCAACGGACAAAATCATGTCTGACCCGCTCCATGTCTCATATTGCGCATCCTATCTTACTCGGTCGTGCTGTTCACTTTTCATAAATCAACATAAATGAAAAAAAAAACAAAAACATTATAATATTTTAACAAATATGAAACTAAATGTGCTTTTTTAATGGCTACAACGGCATAGTAGGCCTACATACTCTCTATTTGTACACATTTCTGCACATTAATTTAATTCTGAATTTTGCACACACAAGTGAAAGGCATTTGTTCAGATCAAGTTCACGGATAATTGTGCGTTATTAATCATTATGATACTAAAATCCTGACAAATATGCTATGTACAAAAAATCAGATGAGCCCATAATATGAACGCATTTACACGTTAAGCATTTTCCTCCCATATATAGAAAACCATTATAAGAACGCTTAATGTGGCAGATTAGAATGTCCCCTTATTATGTCGAAATAACGAGATATAATGTCGATACTAGGCTACTGTGTCCACCGTGGTCTCCTTTTTGATCAGCAGAAACGATTTTTGCTTGTTTGGGATCTGACTGTCTATAGCGTCTTTTTGACATTTTTCCCCTGAGTGAAACGATCGAGGCTAACATCAATCTCAACTCGTACAACAAGCGCGCAAGTCATGTGTCACAAACATTGAACACTAAAACAGTAATTTTATTTTATTTAGGCAATTAATTTTATTGACACGGGAGGTGCCGGATCCAATAAAAAAGGTTCCGGATCCATTGTCGGAGGTGCCGGAACATGTTCCGGCGTGTTCCGGCTCAAATTAAGCCCTGATGTCAACTAACTCTCATTGAAATAAAGGGTTACACTTTATTTTAAGATGTCATTGTTACAGTGTAATAGTGCTGCACGATTAATCGTATCGCAATCGCAATCGCGATGTCAAGCCTACGCGATTATATGACGCAAAATGTTGCGATTTTATATTAAATAAACAAATTAGCGCTGTTAACGCACTTATTAATGCAAATGCTTTTAAACCATTCATGCGCGATAATACATAAAAGAACGAGCTGCCTGTGAATGTCCTCCACACACACACACACACACACACACACACAGAAAGACTCGCGCTAATATCGTGCGTGCGCACAAAACAGCATGACAGAATACAGTTCTCTTTCGAGCTTGAACGAACAATAACACACACAATTATGCCAAAATGTCTTTTTGTCGAGTGTCTTCATAACATAAGAGTAACGTTAGTCTTATGATGAACATAAAGAGTTGTGATGACTCGTGAGAGAATGAGGCGCGTGTGAGATCCGCGTCTCTCACAGCGGCTGGTCTTAAAGGGATAGTACACAGTAGCCACTAATTACATCTGTCGCTAAAGTTATTCTATTTTTTTTTTTTTTGCTTTTTTTTTAATTATTATTATTTTTCTTTACCCCTGACATGTATGGTTATATGTACTCTTGTATGTAAATTATGTTTTGTTCTTGTTAAAATGCAATAAAAAAAATATCTGTCGCTAAAGTTAATCAAAGAACAAAGGGAACAGAGAAAAACACTCACTGCTCTTGACTAAAGAACTTTTTTCTTTAGGCTGATTATCACTAATCTGTGTGTGCATTTATTTTCCTTGAGAACCAAGCAAGTTGACTCATGAAACCATTTGTTTATTATATCGCATATCGCAATCGTAATATTGACCTCAATTATCGCAATATGACATTTTCCCCAAATCGTGCAGCCCTACAGTGTAATTTTATATTTAACAACCTGTACTTACTATAAGGTTAGGGTAGGATTAGGGTTTGGTTGAGGGTTAGTTGCATGTAATTATGCATACTTTATTGTTATTACTATGATAAATAACATGTAACATATGTAACAAGGACACTGTAAAATAGAGTGTTACCAAATAAAGTGTATTTCAAGCATGGCCCATCAAGACACATTTGGGATCAATGATGCAAAATGTATTGATTCACTGTTCCTCTCTCAAAGTTATCGTATTATGCAGTTTTGTCATTACCTTTCACTTTTACTACACTTTTAGTATGGAAAAGAAAAGCTCTGACCCTTCAAGATTTAAAAATATATATATATTCCTTATATGTTCCATGGAGGGAAAAAAAGTCATAAGGTTTGGAACGACATGAGAGTAAATGATGGCAGAATTTTAAGTTTAATTAAGTTTAATTCCCTTTATTTTTCAAAAGAATGGTGCATTATGTAAAGCTGAGTGTGTGTGTTGGTGTGATTATCAAAGGGTTAGTGGTGACATTCTCTCTCTGTCTCATTTCTAGTTTCTTATTGAGTCTGCAAGGGAGTGTGAAGAGTCGAACTTCTAAATACCCTTAAGAAATGAAAGAAATTAAAAGATTCACTATCTGTAATGATGAAAGAAAGGTTTTCAATTAGTGTAAAAGTGTATCAGAAGGGTACTGGATCTGTCATTTCTGCCTGATATTCTGCCTTAATTAAAGACATTTTCTCAGTCATGCAATGTACAGATACATGTACAGTTTTGAGAGCTGTAAATTGGGCTTTGTTCAGGAGGATATTAAAATGCAGCATGTAATTTATTATGAAAAATAACGGGGGGGGGGCTGAATTTAAATACATTTATTAATGTCTTCCCTTCTAATTCTTTGCAATAAATAAATTTGGAATTGACATTAGTCAAGGTAGATGTCATATTTGAAATGCATGAAAGCAAAACTGGCAGAGAGGAAGTGCAGCCTGTTCACTTGGATTGGATTGTCATAAATGTTTAGGTTACATCTAAATTCACAATCCAGAACTACAATAACCGTCATGTTTACAGACAGGAGAGGTGTCAGTCAATCAATGAGAAAACAAATACTTATTTGAAAAAAGTAACTCAATTTTTGTAAATTTAGTAATGCATTTCTTTACTCATTATTTCCAAAAAAGTAATCAGATTATGTAACTTGACTTGTAATGCATTACCCCCAACACTTATGCCACTTATGGATAGTGTTATCTTATGGAGATGACCATAAGATAACACTACTCCAAACTTTTCTAAGCAATTTCTAAAGTATCTCATCCACCACTTCCTTCATATCTACTACTTTAAATACTGCACAAATATTATGACTCAAATTAGCATAAAAATTATAGTGGGAGACTTTTAATCATTTGGGCTCAATGTGTGGGGAATTATACATGATTACGTTCGTATATCCTATGGCAGCTTAATGAAGTATGCAAGTGCACTCTCCGGTGGTAATAAAAATTAATAATAGTCATGCAGCACTCTTGACATCATCAGGCGACACTGTGAGACTACTGACAGTGTTCCAGTCAGATGAGAAAATATGCTTGTCCAATTCAAAATACCTAACAGATTCCAAACGTAGCAAACATTTATGAAAAATGTATGAATGTATGTATGAAAAACATTCTGAGATTGATCTAGAGCCCCAGTTTCTGTAAATAAAAAAGTCTGAACACAAGCAGATTTGTCATAATTACAGCAGAAATACACAAAAATATTGTAGCATTTCAATATGAAATTTCAAAATTTCAAAAGGGGGCATTTTAAAAGGATCAGAACCTCTGAATTAGATGTAATACATTTAGATGTGCCACATGTAGCACATTTTTAGATGATTCTCACAGGACAAGCACATTTACTCATGCATTCATGATTTACTAATTTGTTATAGTAAATTGTTGACAATGCAGTGGGAATAAGTTTTAGGTATATGAAAGTAGCAATTAACATGCAGCACACGACTCAAACCTGCAAGCTGACCCTCATGAAAACTAAATCTCACAAAGCATTCCCAGTTTAACTGTGATTTGCTGCTTATTACAAAATTGTGAGGTTATACAGTCCATGAATGAGCATATTTTTTTGCTGTTGTGAACAATCCGTCAACAACATATAATGGAATGCTAAAAAAAAAACATGAATGCATATTATTCCATACTCACATGAGAAATTGTTACCATAAAGGTCTATTTCCAATATGGTCAATTCAGTCATGTTAAATAACATGATGAATGACAAATAAACTAATTGAATTGCTGACTAATACCAATTTAGAAAAATATGTATTTTTTTTTATTATTATTTTACAGTGCATGCAGTAGCAACTCTTTATAGTTTAGGAGAGAGGAAAATGGCTGTGAAACATCCCAAGCTTTCATCAACACCTCTACTGTTGTATTTCACGTCTCAGAGGCTGATAATAGGGATGGGGATTACAGAATTGATGAAAACACACACACACACACACAGCACAAATAAGGGGTTTGTATGAAATGTTATGTTCGAAATCTCACATTTAGCCTACAGGTGCTCATTTTCAGGCAAATCGAGACGCAACATAAAGACGCCTAAGGTACCAAGTGAACCAGGACTACCCCAAGTGCACCCACAAAAGAAAAAAACAAACACAAGTCATGTAGACCTAATGTCTTACCTGAGCATCAGCTAATGTCCAAAACAGAATCACTTTGGCGAAGTTCAATAGGAGACAATACCTCATGTTTCTGAGATGATGCTTTTGTCGAGATAACAGGCAGCCTTCTTCCTTTAAGACTTTGTGTATCTCCAGCGACCATGATCTAGTCATGTCGTAAGTGGAAAAACATAATGAAATCTCCCGAAATCTTAAGTGTCTAATAAAACAGCCCAGAAGCACGTGACGTCGTTGTTCTACGAAGTTCAAATTCGTTCACATCTCCTTCGCATCGTAAAAGCAGCTTGAAAGTTTGCAAGTGTAGGCTACTCCATGAAGAAATCCCCTCGGCCAGTTCGGCTGACGGACTCAACGTGAGTGATATATGAGTGAGGCGCTTGAATGAATGAGAGACGCTCCTCCCGTCACAAACAGCAAGTGTCTCACTCTCACTATGGGCGGATCGATCTTGAAATATTGATAGTAGGCTATAGTATTACTGACGGTTTATCGCGAGGAAAGATGTCCTCACGTCAACAATATTAACACAATGCGTGTTAACTAGTGCTACTTCTTCTTCTTCGAAAATGAATACGTATCACGAGCTTTGAAGAGAAGACAATGAATCATGTTAGCAAATTGTTGTGTAGAATAGGAACTATTTCTTCTTCCGCTCATCTCTCAACGCACATGACTACGGAGGCAGTGATAAGCAGAGCTCACTCGCCTTGTCTTCAAAGAGTTGAGAGAGAAAAAGCAACAACTTCAACTTTCTTTCAGATAAGTTGTTAAATGATTAATCGCGTTCTGAAATGGTTGTTAATAAATGAAAGAAGTCTGATCATTTGCGATTTATTTAATATAGCAAACTAATGGCCTTCAAATCATATTGTTAAACTGGTATAGGCTACTCAGTTTATCCTGCTAAACTAATTTGAATAGTTCTCTCAGAAAAATGAAATACCGGTTATTCCAAACTTGTATGATTTTCTTTCCTCTGTGGAACACAAAAACAGATGTTAAGTGCACTTCATCGCCTTCTTTCAGGGAGAGGTCAAAATCGTTGAAGTTGGCGAAAACCACGGGTAAGTCAACTTTATGGGGTGACGGTGACGTCACATAGGCGACATCATGTAGCCTAGTCTTTCTCGTTATGTCTTCCCACAACTGCTAGACGAAGAATCATACCATATACTGTCAAACTCGTAACATGAAAGATTATATAAAAATTCACAGACAACATGTTCACATTCATGGCACAATTCAAACGGGACCAGAAAATAATTATTTTCTCCCATTCACTTGCATTGACGATTTTTTCAACCTAGAGGTCCACTTGGGGTTTTACGGATGGGCGGGACTTACCAGCTCTAAAGTGACTGACAGCCTCACTTTCATTGCATTCTTTTGCATACAATGAAGGTCAGTTGCGCTCTACTGTAAGTCCTTCAGCCCTTCAGCCAGGGAACAGGTGAGACAAGATTTTGTTGTGTTATAATTTACATGTAAACAAAAGTATATAATTATCACAATATGTTACTATTAAAAATGACCATAGTATCCTTATCCCTAATACTGAACATTTTCAGGCATAATTTATGAGTAAAGCCATTTACAAAAAGTGCTATGCTCAGCTACAGTACCAGATAGCAAGATTAATATAAGGTTATTTTGAAGAGGCAGGGTACTTCAGAGAACGGCATCCATCTAGAGTCTCTTTTGAGGGACACTGTGGGCTTTACATATGATCTGTAGTAGCCTACAGTGTAATTGATCTGCTGGTATCAGAAAGATTGTTCAAACCCCAGGGAGGATAAGCTAAATGATTTATAAAAATCAAAATAAGAGTAAGTTGTGCTGTGGAGCTGTCCATGGTGCTGAAACATCTACTAGCAACTGCAGTCCCTTATTAACTGGTTATCTTATTTTCTTTTAGGGGCCGTTTACACAACACCGTTTTCACCTAAAAATGTGGAACTTTTGATGCGTTTTGGCCGTTCATTTACAAGACAACGGCATTTTGGGAGCCTGAAAAAGCAAACTTTTAAAAAACGTTCAAAGTTCAAGTTTTAGAAAACTATACTCCATGCAAACTACAAAAAAGCTAATTTGTGAAAACTGTGACGTCATGAGCATGTGTATTACATGTTCAGTCTATAAGCACATAGTTTTGTGCTGCAGAATACAGCGTTTTTAATCGTTTTCGCAGATGACAACATTGATTTCGTTGTCACTTTTGTGTGAAACACGCAAAGGAAAGACTTTTCGGTTGTTAGTGCATCATTGTTGTGTAAACGCACCCCTTCAGTTCACTACAACTAGTCCACATTTCAGTAAAATGAAGGTGAAAATAGCAGCTAACCTCTTACAAGGGGAAAGTATTAATGCATTAAATAAAAGAAACCCTGTGTAGTAAAACATGTAGTTAACCCATTAAAAAAAGGAATCCTGCAGAGCAAAACGCCAACACATTTTCTCACACATCAGTTATTCAGAGGGACCCTGAGGATTCAGCATTACTCTTATCCCTTGGATTCAATCTGTTTAAAGAGGCAGCGACAGGCCACCGCTTAACCATTTCAGAGACTGAGCGAACACACATTCAGTTTTTCTCTTTGCTGTTAAACATGCATTTGACTTGATCCAAAGTTGGCTGAAAATACTTAATGAAAGACATGCAGCCTGTCTGTGAAATGTTATGTGAATAAAAGCCACATTAGGGATGATGACAGCTAGGGAACAAATCAGCCTAATTTCTCTGTCAGGTTTGAGAAGACGTTCAATAAAACAATCTCAGTTCAATTACTTAGGGTCTCAGGTGGGGATCATTACTTTATATCATTCACAAACATAAAAAAGAAACATTTAATGCCCCCTGTATCTTGTATTCTATGTCCAAATTCATATCAGTCATATCACCATTACTCATCAACACTGATACATAAACAATAAATGGAGAAAATAGTATTAAGACTCAAGTCCATTTCCGTCAATGCTCTGTCCCTTTTTGTTAATAAAAGGCTGCTCAAAGAATGTATAGCTGAATATATTATGTTTTGCATTCATAGAAAATCTAGGAAGAATATCAAGGTCTGCATTTTTTTACCTTAATTTAATACACACTCTGCTTTCAACTTTCTTTGTGACTCTGATGCAATTTTACATTTATTTATTTTAATCTAAAGGATTTACATTTAAATTAGCACAGATAAACAACTAACAGAATAGCAAATTAAATGACAATCTCATAACCATATTATGTTTCTAATTGAGTGTACATTGAACTATCATTTCCTTTCCATGCAAGTGGAGTAATGAGCTTCACGAGCTTCCCTTGAAATAAGTTGTTGGAGTGCAGTCTAGCATTCTTTAAAAATCATAAAGGATTACTCATCTGATGCAATTACTACAAGAGACCATCCTACCAAAGCCTTTCTTCTGCAGACATTGACTCTGAAATGATTAATATGTTTGTATTTTATCTGTTTGTGTCACTTGGCAAGTGAAAACATATACAGAGGGGTAAAAGTCCAAGAAAAAGCTGAAAATATGGGATTCAGAACCTAATTTAAACATATTAAAACCAAAGAAACCTCATGATGAAGAAGAAATCTTAAAATCAAAAAGAAATATGTCAGACTCAAATAAAAAATGTTTTACTTTGAACAAAAGGTTAGAGTTCATGCCTAAGTAAAATGTTAATCACCATTTTTCAATTCTTAAATGTAAATTTTCCAATTAAGCTTCTACTCAAATTGTTATATAAAAAAATATACTATGCAATGAAAAAAGATTAAACTGGGGGAAAAAATGGAAAGATTTTCACTAGTGGTCTCAGACTTTGGGCTCCCACTCTTTGAGGTGCAAAATAGCTCCAATACAACCCTACTACTGTACCAGCAGCACTGCAGCATCTAACTTATAAGTTGAAGACTTTGTGTTTGGCTGGTGAAGGCAGCAGTGTTGAGAGAGATTTATGTGTGGAAAATCTCAAGTAGGGGATATGTCATCCCCTACTGTCTCTAGCCAACTAAATCTGTCTCTAGCCAACTAAATCAGTTTTTACAAAAAAAAAGCCCCAAGTTTATAGGTGGTCCAATTAATCAAAACGGCTCAGTTTTGCTTGAATTGCTTGAAAATGTCACATATTGTGAAAGGAGTTCAACATTTAGGATTTTATTTTAATTGCTTTCTGTAATGCTCTTAGTTTGTATTACTTCCTAGCTGAAGCATACATCCATTGCACAAGACAATACCTCATTAGTGCATGTCTTCACAGCAACTTTGCAACTTCTTTTCCCAAACATTTGACACTGTCTTTTTTATTGTATATTAATGTTCATATTCATATTTTCACAGGGTCATTTTGATCAAACGGTCGAGAAGAAGGCATTAATTTCATAAATGTTTCGTGCTTTTATAAATGCCGACATGTTTGGCTTTCAATATGCATACATACAAACAAGAACACAAACTGGAAAAGTCAACAATGACAGAGATTTATACTGTCATGATCGGACAAAACTGGAAACAGTTGCAGGTTCTCAAAGCGTTTATTAAGCTCAAAAGGGTCAGACAAACAGTTCAGAATAACGAAGGGCGGCGACTCAGGCTCGTGCAGGGACTTGATGGTCTGTGGTGCGCTGGTGCTGTGACGGTGATGAATCCCGATCCCGGTGCTGGAGTGCGGTGAATCCAAAGACAAAGAACAGGAACGGCAGGAAGACACGGCAGGCGAACAAAGACACGGCAACTCCACGGGAAACACAGACACGGCAAACACAGGACCTCAACAAACAATCCGACACTGGAACAGAGAATGGTGTGAGTATATATAGGGAATGGAAATGAACAGCAGCTGTGAACAGTGATTGATGATGATGATGATCAGCTGGAGCGCTGACAGACACGTGAGCGGGACAACGCCCACTCACACATAAACAACAACGACACGAGGCAAGAAGGAAACAATGCATTCAACAACCGTGACAGTACCCCCTCCTCTAGGAACGCCTCACGGCGTTCCCAGACTCCCTTACCTGTCGATTGTAATCATCGATAAGAGAGTGATCCAGGATGTCACGAGCCGGAACCCAACTTCTCTCCTCCGGACCGTAACCTTCCCAGTCCACCAGGTACTGGAATCCGCGTCCCCTCCGCCTAGAGTCCATAATGCGACGGACCGAATAGGATGGTTCCCCATCTACGAGTCGCGGCGGTGGGGGAACCGGGGCAGGCGGATTAATGCGGGAAAAAAAAACGGGTTTAATTTTGGACACGTGGAATACCGGATGAATTCTCCTGTACACTGGAGGGAGGTTGAGGCGGACTGCCACCGGACTAACAATCTTGGTGACAGAAAACGGGCCAATGAATTTAGGAGCCAGCTTATTGGATACGGAGCGGAGCGGAATGTTCTTAGTAGAAAGCCACACTTTGGAACCGACGACGTATACGGGAGGCCTAGACCGGTGGCGATCGGCCTTGGCCTTGATGCGCGCCCGCACACGGAGGAGAGTCTCACGGGCTCTTGTCCATGTGTGGTGACACCTCTGGACAAAGGCGTGAGCGGAGGGGACCGCGACTTCGGATTCCAGACTGGGAAAGACCGGTGGCTGGTATCCTATACTACACTCAAAAGGAGATAGGCCCGTAGCTGACACTGGCAACGAATTGTGGGCGTACTCCACCATAGGCAGTTGCTGACTCCAGGAGGAAGGATTCCTGGCAGCCGTACATCGCAAGGTTCTCTCCAGGTCTTGGTTGGCTCTCTCAGTTTGACCATTGCTCTGAGGGTGAAACCCGGAAGACAGACTGACCGTCGCCCCCAGTAACTTACAAAACTCTCGCCAAAATTTGGACACAAATTGGGGACCCCTGTCGGAAACCACGTCTGTCGGGAGGCCATGTAACCGAAAGACGTGATTAACGACTGCAACCGCTGTCTCCTTGGCTGAGGGTAATTTGGGCAAGGGAACAAAGTGGGCTGCCTTCGAGAATCGGTCCACCACGGTTAAAACTACCGTGTTACCCTGGGAGGGTGGGAGGGCGGTAACAAAATCTAGAGCGATATGGGACCAGGGTCTCGAAGGCACCGACAGCGGTTGGAGTAACCCATCTGGGGGTCGATTAGACGACTTACCAATAGCACAAACTGAGCAAGCCAAAACAAAATCGTGAACATCGCGAGCCATAAGCGGCCACCAGAATCGTTGTTTGACCAAATAGAGGGTGCGACTAACTCCTGGATGACAGGCTAGACTAGAACAATGGCCCCACCGAATAACGTCTGGACGTAGTTCCTCCGGCACAAATAAGCGGTTCGGTGGGCACCGGATCGGGGGCGTTACCCCTTCTAGAGCCTTCTTGACTCTCGATTCGACCTCCCAAGTGAGCGTAGAGATAATTAGGGTCTCAGGAAAAATACGTTTGGGAGTAGGTGCGTGTTCGGATCGATCAAAAATACGCGACAAAGAATCGGGTTTGATGTTTTTGGAACCCGGACGATACGAGAGGGTAAAATCAAAACGGCCGAAAAAAAGTGCCCACCGCGCCTGCCTGGAGTTCAACCTTTTAGCGGATCTAATGTACTCCAGATTCTTATGATCCGTCCAGACAATAAAAGGTACCCCGGACCCCTCTAACCAATGACGCCATTCTTCCAAGGCTAACTTGACCGCCAACAACTCCCTGTTGCCAATGTCGTAATTTTGTTCAGCTGGTGATAAGCGATGGGATAAAAACGCGCATGGATGCATCTTGTTGTCTGAGGGTGAGCGTTGTGAAAGAACTGCGCCTACCCCCACCTCTGACGCGTCGACCTCCACCACAAACTGGCGTGAGGAATCAGGGGCGATTAAGATGGGAGCCGAAACAAAGCGGCTCTTGAGGTTGGAAAAAGCAGTCTCGGCTGCTTCCGACCACCTGAACGCAGATCTGGGGGAGGTCAAGGCAGTCAGAGGTGCGGCTAGTTGGCTAAAGTTGCGAATAAAACGCCGGTAGAAATTGGCGAACCCCAGAAACCTCTGTAGGGCCTTACGGGAATCTGGGTTTGGCCACTCTACCACAGCCTTAACTTTGTCAGGATCCATACGCATACCCTCAGCCGACACGATGTGTCCTAAGAAAGGAACCGACTGTGCATGAAAAGCGCATTTCTCCGCCTTGACAAAAAGCCCATTCTCTAGCAACCTCTGGAGTACTCGTCGGACGTGCTGCACGTGTTCCTGGAGAGACGAGGAAAAAATCAGAATGTCATCCAGGTAGACATAAATAAACTGATCGATCATGTCTCGCAGCACGTCATTGACGAGTGCCTGGAAGACTGCGGGACTGTTGGACAAACCGAAGGGCATGACCAAGTATTCAAAGTGCCCCCTAGGGGTGTTAAAGGCAGTCTTCCATTCATCCCCCTTCCTGATACGGACCAAATGATAAGCATTACGCAAGTCCAGCTTTGTGAAGATGGATGCTCCCTGCAACCTCTCGAAGGCTGAAGACATCAGCGGCAAAGGATAAGTATTCTTTACCGTGATGTTGTTCAGCCCCCGGTAATCAATACAAGGTCGCAGCGATCCATCCTTCTTCCCCACAAAAAAGAACCCCGCCCCCGCTGGAGATGAGGAAGGTTGGATGAACCCGGATGCTAGAGAATCAGAAATATATTTCTCCATAGCCTCCCTCTCCGGAACCGAGAGTGAATAAATCTTGCCCTTAGGCGGAGACTTACCTCACAGTAAATCTATAGCACAGTCGTAGGGACGGTGCGGAGGGAGAGAAGCAGCCCTTGACTTACTGAACACTTCCCTCAGGTCACGGTACTCCGCGGGCACGTTTGATAAATCCACTGCTTCCTCCTGCAACACAGGAACAGAGACAACAGAACAGGCAGACACAAGACAAGAACTATGACATTCAGCGCTCCAGGCTGATATGGTTCTCTGTTTCCAGTCAATGCGGGGGTTGTGTTGATGGAGCCAGGGGTGACCCAAGACAATGGGGGTGTGATGGGAGTCCGTGATGTAGAATGATATTGTCTCTGCATGGTTTCCTGAGGTGATGAGTGTAATGTTCTCGGTGGCCTGGGAGATGGTGGGTAGTGACTGTCCATTGAGTGCATGTACAGTGATTCTCTGGGGAAGTGTTCTGAGTGGGACTTGAAACTGTAGTGCAAAGGTGCGATCCATAAAATTACCTTCGGCCCCAGAGTCCACCAGTGCGGTGCAGTGATGATCGTGGACAGACCATCTAAGTCTTCCCGGGAGGATGGTGGATGTGGATGAGGACTTTTCGGCGGAGATCCCACCCGATAGTAGCCTCATACTTACTATCGGGCTTGACCTTTTACCGGGCAGTTGTTAGCAAAGTGTCCCGCTCTCCCGCAGTACAGGCAAAGGCCAAGGGATCTCCGCCTCTCCCTCTCCTCCCGGGAAAGTCGAGCTCGACCCACCTGCATGGGCTCGGGATCGGAGGGACCGACCGCGTCCATGCCACTGGACCACTGATGTTCCACCCCCCCACGAGGCAGGCTGGGTGGAGCGCGTGGTCCGACCCGGGCTAGTCGGGCGTCCACCCTCAGCGCCAGATCGATGAGTCCATTCAGTGAGGGGGGTAGGTCCAGGGCGTAGATCTCCCTCTGGACGCGGTCGGCCAGCCCATGCAGGAACCTATCCCACTGCGCTTCCTCGTTCCAGCGACACTCGGCCGCCAGGGTCTTGAACTCAATGGCGTAATCTGAAACAGATCGTTCTCCCTGGCGTAGATCAGACAAGACCCTGGCAGCCTCTCTTCCCGCGACCGCGCGGTCGAAAACTCTTCTCATCTCCGAAGAGAGCGCCTGGAACGAGGAACAGCATGGTTCTTGATTCTCCCACACCGCCGTCCCCCATAGTGCCGCTCTCCCAGTCAGTAGAGTGAGTACGAATGCCACCTTCGTCTCCTCTCTCTCAAATGTCCGGGGCTGGAGTGCAAAATGCATGCCGCATCGAGTCAAAAACGGCCGGCAAAAGTTAGGCTCACCAGAGTATGGCTCAGGAGTCGGAAGGCGAGGTTCCAACTGGGAGGCGGGCATCGGTGGTGTGGGAGGGACGGGCGGTGCGGCTGGCGCAGCGGGAGGTTGCAGCTGTTGAAAACGCTGGGTCAGCTCGGACACCTGCGTGACGAGAGCCTGAATCGCGCGCGCCGCTTCCCCTTGATGACGGTCCTGAGCGTCCATCCTTTGAATACTTGCACGAACAAAGTCATCCATTGTTGCGGCGGCGGCACCTGCTGCTTCCATGGATCGGTCGGATTGTTCTGTCATGATCGGACAAAACTGGAAACAGTTGCAGGTTCTCAAAGCGTTTATTAAGCTCAAAAGGGTCAGACAAACAGTTCAGAATAACGAAGGGCGGCGACTCAGGCTCGTGCAGGGACTTGATGGTCTGTGGTGCGCTGGTGCTGTGACGGTGATGAATCCCGATCCCGGTGCTGGAGTGCGGTGAATCCAAAGACAAAGAACAGGAACGGCAGGAAGACACGGCAGGCGAACAAAGACACGGCAACTCCACGGGAAACACAGACACGGCAAACACAGGACCTCAACAAACAATCCGACACTGGAACAGAGAATGGTGTGAGTATATATAGGGAATGGAAATGAACAGCAGCTGTGAACAGTGATTGATGATGATGATGATCAGCTGGAGCGCTGACAGACACGTGAGCGGGACAACGCCCACTCACACATAAACAACAACGACACGAGGCAAGAAGGAAACAATGCATTCAACAACCGTGACATATACTGGTAATATATATATTTTTTAAATGCATGTAGCATCCTAAAGCACAAACAGAGACATGCTCCCAACTTATAGGGTGAAAAATTAACTAACTAAATAAATATATTAATTAATTAATTAATTAATTAATTATTAATTAATAAATAAATTATTAATAACCATAATTATTAAAATATAGATATAAAATAATACAAAAAGTTCAACTGTTTAGAAGCATAGTCAGACTGCCATTGACTACAGAGCTCTGTATAAGTATCTCTATCACAGGTTTATCTCATAGCTGAATTTTTTTTATATATATATATATATATATATATATATATTTTTTTTTTTTTTTTTTTTTCTCTTATTATGGTGAAATTGATTTGATAGACTTGCCTTTTTCATTAAATATTGTCAGTATATTTACTCTGAGTTAAACATTTCTTAAAGGCTTTCTGATTGATTTATTACTATTTAATACGGCAGCCCCATCAAATGCCCAGAGGATGTTGTCTCATTTTATTGTCATCAACGGTACAACAACAAGGAAAGAGTTCATGCTCAGATCCAGGGCTGCGTTTCCCAATAGCATCGTAAGCCTAAGTAGATCGTATTGCCACCAATGGTCTCTATGATCAACTTAGCTCGCAAAGCTTTTAGAAACGCAGCCTGTATCTAAAATTTAGCCCTGTTGAAATAACAGTCCACCCTAAAATTAAAGCAGGGGTGTCCAAACTCAGTCCTTGAGGGCCACTGTCCTGCAGAGTTTAGCTCTGGGCTGCGTTTCCCAAAAGCATCGTAAGCCTAAGTTGATCGTAAAAACGATCGTACGACTGATCTTAATATTACGGTCTGTTTCCCAGAAGCATCGTAGCTTAAGTAGCACTTGAAAATCTTCGTAGATCTACGAGTGCTCTAGACTAGAGTAATCGTACATCCCCAAGTGCATCGTAAGAAGACAGATTTATGAGGACACCTGCAGGACAACCGGCAGATTACACCTTTAACTTTATTCAAATGCAATGTGATTATAATATAAGGTTTTGATTGTACTTTATTGTACACATTTCATTAATCTTTTTTGTTGTTGGTTAAATTAATGTATAAATAATTAAAAAGGTCAGAAAACAAAACAAACAAAAAATGAATGAATGAACAAACAATAAAAAAAGAAAACCTTTAAATCTGTTAAAAATTACATCTTTGTTTTGCTCTATATCCTCTAAATAAAATCTTAATGAGCAGGGGACATCTGAAAATGTATGGTTTTTTTTTTGTTGTTTTTTTTTTGTTTTTGTTTTTTGCCATTTTGTCAGTGACTCCGCCTGTAGGTGCTTTAAATAGAGTTGTCTTGATTGCTAATCCACAACAGATGACAATTTTTAGGTTAAACGTTCAGAATACGATTCCATATAAGGTTATATTTCAGCAGTTCGCGAATGGACAGCGACTCTTAAGTAGTACGTAGAGCGCGTTCTCGCGCGTTTATGTTAAAGTCCACATGAAATCAAAATTGACCATATTTACTTTGTTGGCCTAAATTGATCGTTTTGTGGTGAACAATTCATCCATGCAAGTCAATCCACACAAAAAAATGTTTTGGCTTCGTAATCTTTAATCAAAATCTGAAAATGCCCCTCCCCTCTGCTTTGGAGGACCTTCCCTGGTGACGTAGGTTTGAGGACTAGGGTTTGGGAAACGCTTAACCACTCCCCTCAAACCGTTAGTCTGTTATGAGCAGAGATGGAGAGGAGGAGCGCTAGAATAAAACACTGCCCTCTGTTCAATATTCCGTTTCACTGGGAAATATGTCACAACACTGGAGAAAAGTCGTTTGCAACTTCCGGTTCACGCGGACTTTAAGTGCATTTTTGGGAAACGCTCGTGGAATTGCTGCGAGCGTTCGTAACCTTGCACGTAGAAAGCGCTCTTAAGAGCTAAAATACATCGTTATCGGGAAACCCGGCCCTGGAAGTTTCTAGAATGCTTAGTAAGACCTTGATTATCTGGTTCAGGTGTGTTAAATTGGGGTTGGAGCTAAACTCTGCAGGACATTGGCCCTCCAGGAGCAGGATTGGACATCCCTGAATTAAAGGAACCGTATGTAAGATTGTGGCCAAAACTATTACTGCAATCACTTTCAAATTACTGTAGAGTGGGGTATCCCCTCCCCCTCCCCCCTGACTCGAGGTTGCCAGATAGGCTGGCATTTTTGTATAATTTTTTGTAAACATTTTGTACAAACGTGCCGACACGTTTGTAGCTGCAGCTGTGGTAACTAGAGCAGAGCTGGCAACCCGGATGCCGAAACACTACTGACTTCGTGATTAGTAGATAGGTGGAGGGTGGGGCATCAGGCCAAAACACAACATGATAACATCAACATCAGTTGAGGGCTGCAACTTCACTTTTAAATGACAATATCCTGTCCCGACTACTTTTGTCAGTGAAATAAGTATTTGAAATGAACATGATTTCTTAATGTCTAGTGACATATCAGGGCCATTTTATGATTAATTGAAATATATTTCTTACATACGGTTCCTTTAAAGCTCTGTGATAATTTACTCACACGGCCAAATTCCAAACCTCTGTCACACACAAGATTCTAAGGAATGTTGAGAAATTGTTTTTTATATATATATATATAATTTAAGTCAGAGGTGTCCAAAACAACAGAGGTGTCCTTTTTGTGTGTGTTTGTTCTACAAAAAAAAAAGTCATACTGGTTTGGAAAGACATGATGCAAGTAAATGATTTTGATGAAAAATTTTTCGCTGAATTATGATATGTAAGTGGTATGAATTATGAATAATTACATAACAAGTGATTTGATTAAAAGTCATGTCCTCAAGTAAAACTCAATAATTGCCCTATAATGCTAACATATCAACTAAACACATATTTGGCAATAGTTCAGCTGAAATGCCAGTCATGCTCCAGGCTGATGTGTTTTAATGCTGAATTGTTATGTGTGGAGGTGAATTGTTTTTGTTATAAGGAAACACTTTCAATCTGTTGAAACTCAATTAAGAACTTTTGCATGATATAAATATATGATAACTCTGGAACTCAATCCCTTTGAGTCTCTGCATCATCTCCTCCATCTGTGCTTTCAAATTACTTCAATAAAAAATAGTTCTATTTCTACCACCGACTCTTCTCTCTCTGCTTCTCATGACTGTCAGTAATATCTGCCTCTTAAAAGTTGGCTGATAACTGATCTTGAGCTATAAAGGCATTTAATAAACAAAACATTTTCTATTATTAATGACAGATTATTCAAGACAGACATTAAATTAGCTCTGCTGTGATACATTTCTTCATTGTGAGAAATGGTAATAACCTCCTAATTATAATAGCAATCACCTGCTCTAGGAAACAGTGTTGATCTCTTTCTACATTCAAAAGATGAAACACTTGATCTTGCTGGCAAACTCATGAAAGTAAGTGTAAATTCCTAATTTGTCAAATGTCAAAGGCATTGAAAAAGTCTTTATAGCAGTGTGCAAAGCTGCTAGATGCATCCAAATCTGCAATGCATGCTAATTGGTAACTGCAGGGGAGTATTTTAATGTCTTTCTATAAATGGATTAGATTGATTGAGTTTCCTCACCAGATGTGATTGCTGTTACGGCCGTGGCAGGGACACACTTCTAATTTACCCATAACCTTCAATGATGAGGGCCAGCTTTCTCTCTTTGTTAGTATAATTGAATCTGTTCTCCTATGACCTCCAGAGGTTAAGATAGAAATTTCATTTCAACTCAAAAGCTCCAGACATTATTTTAGATAAATAATGTAGAATTAAATGTCAGATTAATCTTTCTCTGAAAGTTATGTTTCCAGATCTGGATACAGTAAAAGCCAATTCCACAAGTGTTAGCAAATGCATCAACTAAAAAAAGAAAACATATTTTGTCATGCATTAAATATAAGTCATAAGTATTTTTGTATATATGGAATCACTCACCCTCATGTCATTCCAAACCAGTCTTTTCGTTCACCTTCGGAACACAAATGAAGATATTTTTTGATGAAATCAGGCACCCGAGAGCTTTCTGTATTCTCCATTGACAGCTACGCAACTACCACTTTGATGCTTCAAAAAGTTCATAAAGAGATCGTAAAACTAATCCATATGAATTGAGTAGGCCAGTCCAAATTTTCTGGGGGGAAAACACGATCGCTTTATATGATGAACAGAATTAATTTAGGCTTTTATTCAAATTTAAACACTGATCAGCGAAAATGGACAGAAACTCAACCGAACCTGCTTGACGTGCATTGTTGAAGAAATCAACTAGCAAGTCAAGACTGTTTCCCGAAACCATACTGTCGCAGATTTGTCGTTCAACCACGTTGTTTGATGTCATGCAGGTGGTGGAGTAATAACTTCTTTTAATTAATACATTTTAGATTGATTTAATGCAGATTTTTGCTTTATTTCCAGAGTCAATCATATGCTCCTCCTTTCGCACTAGAGTACGCACATGCACACTCTTCAAAAACGGCACTTTAAATCTCTTGAAGGCAGTGGCGGTTCTACATTGAATTACACCCTGGGAGAGACCCCCTTCGAGCGCCCCCATAACCCCCCCCCCCCCCCCCCCATATAATTTTTCTTACCCCATTGGCAGATCATGTTTTGCTTGTTTTAAGCAAAAACTACATTTTTATTTATTTCCCCAAAAAACAAGACTTAATATCTTATGCCATTTTACTACTTTAGTAAAATAACGTTATGCATCTTTATTTAAGAATGTTTGATATTTGGACTGGAAACAAGACAAAAATACTTAGCAAGAAAAGCATTTTTTGCAGTTTAATAACTGAACTTTTAACAGTTTTGTTGCAAAGCACAATATTATGGTGAAATTAGATCTCATGTTTGAGTTAAAACCGAATTGTTGTTAAGCATAGCAAGAATCATAGCAAAAAGGCTAACAAATAAGAGCTATATCCATCAATTAATATTGCCCCTTCATTCATGACATGGATACTGTAATCATACAGAGAAAACATAGTTGCATACCTTTATCTTTCGCTCATTTCTAAATTGGGCACCTGATGGCTTTGACCTTTCTTGTCCATCTCTTATTTGGCACTCGACATCGACAATCAACAGATTTCCCTGTTATTCCTGGCTTTTTTGGAGTAAAACAGTGATTCCACTGTTACCACTTTATCTGTGTGTAATGTTGTAGTAGCTCAAAGTTTTTTGCTGTTTAAACTGTACCATTCCTTTATTACTGTGATTACTGGTGAAAACAGCCAATGTGCTGAAATTTTAGAAGAGCATCAATTCATGGATAAAATATAACTAAATATAACTAAATATGGGGATAAAAGGTTTCTGCCCATTGCGACAATGAAGCACAGCTTGGCAGCACTGCATCTCCATCAATGAGAAAGTCTAGTTTATTATGCAAAGGTTTTAAGTTTAACTGTTGTTTAATGAATTGCAACACTTGCTACCACCTGTCAAACCTAAGCCCATTTCCAATACTTTTTAACCTAAATTAATTAGTTAAAGACAACTTTTTACTAAAATTGACTAAAACTTGACTTAAACCTTTTTGCGTTTTCGTCGACTAAAACTTGACTAAAACTATAAAGTTTATAAGTGACTAAAATGTGACTAAAACTAAAAAGCATTTTCGTCCAAAAGACTAAGACTAAAACTAAAAGAGCTGCCAAAAACAACACTGATTCGGACAGCCGAGCGTTGATCGGCTGTAGGCTACACACTCGTTATTGCGGTTCAATGTGGGATAGAATGAGTGCACTCGATAATGTTGTCCACTATGGTTTCGGACACCACTACAAATGGCTGTTCCCTCAAATAAGGCCCTATTTGAAGGTATATTCAGCCACTGTTTGAACTGCCCTGTTTCGGGAAACCATAGTGGACATTGTCGAGTGCACTCATTGTTCTATCCCACATTGCACCACAATAACGAGTGTGTTCAGCCGATCAACGCTCGGCTGTCCGAATATCACTCGTCTTTTCATCTTACTACTGGAGCTGCCAGTTTACTAAGTTTCAAATGATTATCAAACACAAACTAATGTATGCAAAAGTGGCAGCCTTTGAATGAGGGTATATAGGGAAAGATTTCGAACACAGCCACAGACTCGTTGAAGTGAACTAACGGAACTTGCAATCAAAGTTGGTTAACAATGCTTTTGGGAAACGCACCCCAGAGTGACAATAAAGTGGCAAAGCATTTCAAGTTTTTTCACACAGCATAATTCCTCTTGTTATTCAAAGCAAAACACTCCAAATTATAATTCAAGTCAGCGTTCTTGCACTTTTAACCAAGCTTTATTTTTTTCCACTTTGACATTCTCCCATAAAATAAGCTTGAGAGCATTCTCAGCAACACTATATTATATGAGTTATTTTAATCAGATGTGGCCTATCCCCTTCATTATCACACTGTTTTTCTGCTGTGTATGATTTGTTTTCTTTCACAGTCTTTTAAAAGGCGTTCTTGTTTACTTGTCCCATGAAACTTCTTTTTGTTGTCAGCTAGAAAATTATTCTTGGATGAGACTAGTTATTGCCTACCACAAAATATCATAAACTCTGTCCTGTACTTTAAAAAAAAATTAACAAAGAAGGCTGGCTGAATAAAGCAAAGCAGATGTGAGAACAGTTTGCAAAGTTTGGCAAGAGGAAAAACAAAGTTCCTAATCTTAGAGAGTAAAACAAGCCTTGTCTTCAAACTTCTAAAAAGTGAATCCATTGAACACTCTCTTGCTCTCACTCTCTCTATACGCTTGACTAGAGCGAGCAATACTGTTATGATATGACAATTGGACTGCTTAGGCTGCATTTAATTGATCAGAAGTGAGAGTAAAGATATTTGATACAAAATCAACATTAACTTATGTTGAAGTTAAATTATGTTCTTTTGTACTTTCAGTTTCCACAAAAATGGTCCTATAAGCAGAACAACTGATAATAAAAAATATTACTCAAATCAGCAAATCAGCGTATTAAAAAGATTTCTGAAGGATTATGTGACACTGAATACTGGAGTAACACCTGCTGAAAATTCAGCTTATTAAAAGCTTATAAAAGGACAAAAGTTTATTCTTTACATGGTGAAATATTTTTGTATATTTGCGTGTGTGTGTGTGTGTGTGTGTGTGTACTGGATAGTGTAAGGGGAACGAATATACAGTTTGTACAGTATAAAAATAATTATGTCCAAAATAGAAAGTCCTCATTAAAAATTAAAACACAACACATTGCTGCTAAATAATTGGTGAGCCTCAAGTGCTGCTTAACTCAAATATCAAAGCTTTTCTATACTTCCTCCAAACGGCTTTGTGGGTTTTACTAAACCAAACAGTTCCCGTAAACACTCAAGTTCTTGTGAGCATTAGACCCCATAGTATAATTTGTGCTGACATATATGCTCACTTGTATTCAAATAAATGGGAATGAAACTTCAGAATAACTCAAAGCTTCTCTGAGAGGAAGCATTAACATCTGATTAAGACTTATGATGAAGTATGTAAAGGACAATGTTTATGTTTTACTATTTATCAGAAACTATTTCTGATTTACATGTCTTTAAACTGCACATTCAAACAAAACATTTGTGGTTGGTCACTTAAAATGCCATGCAGGCAGACACTTCCTGTCTAAAGTGGCATTCAAAATTGTAAGGACAAAGCAACCATACAGAAGTCATACATTTCCAATAAGAGTTGATATTTCCGGCATAATGACAATGCAAAGGTTAGTTATACACGATGTGATAATGTCTGGGATACAACAAAGCTGCTGTATGCAAATGAGCAGCAGCGACCAATGGGAAGAGACAAGTGTGGGCAAGACAGAGAAAGGAGTGTTACTGAGAGACATTTTATTGTTCTACTGTATATGATTTGGCTCAGCCCACGTACAATGATATAATAAAAAATGCATGAAGAACATCTCAAACATTGTCAGCATGAGCAAGTTTGATTCTTGCATTGATAATCATTCATCTTGTTCATTACATGATTTGCATTATGCTCTGCTGTAATGTGAATGCAAAGAAATAAATGAAAATCTTATTTTTACCTGCTATTTTATAATCAGATTTTCAAAGCTATTTCCAGTCAAGCAACCTAAAAATATTGTTAGGGCTTCCAGCAGAAGGAATGCCTTCTCTAAAAATGCAGAAACCTGGTGACTTCCGATGATCAAATCACTGTGTGGATGTTCTCTGCCAGAGTCAGCTGAAATCTGGACCAGGCTTCATGCTGATAGCCAAAAGTCTGGTTATGCAAGGCTACCTCTAATCCAAACATACATATACAATCAAATGCTACAATGCATCTGGATTGCAGTGGTCATAGACATACTGAGATGTTTATTACTCCTTGCTTATCATCCAAAATTCTGTGCAAAAAAATAATAAAAAATGAAATATATTACACACTCACGGACCTCTCTCTCTCTCTCTCTCTCATCCCCACTGGTGTTTTCAGAGGAAAACCAGTGACAGTCTGCCTTCAGATCAGCCAAGCAGGTGACTGTCAATCAACGCAGCTAACACATCATGATGAAAGAAACCTTCCTTTTATCTGACTGATCTCAACTTTTCAAAGACTTCCAAAATTATTTTCCCATCCCTGACACACCTACTGAAAAAGAAGCCTGATCATAGCATACATCCATATTTTTGTAGATAGCCGAGATAAGACAAAAAGATTTGGAGAAGAAATGATGTTGTAGATATGACTTTGGGAGCGGAAATGCTATAAGGGTCTGGCTTTTGAAGAGATCACCAACGCTGCCAATACTGTTCAGTCCTTTCGTCTTTGCTATGATGTACTGTGAATGTCTCTCTCAGGGTACCTCATTTTTGTGCGTACGTTTGATTCAGAGAATGAACATATGCACAAAAAGCATGTGTACGCCTCTCTTCCAGATGTGAAATCTATAAATCGCAATTGATCTTGAAATTATGCTCAGCTGAATGGGTTGATCTTGCTGCCTAATTAATGTCATTAATAGAATCAGTCAATGTCCAAACCCTTTACTTGAGAATGGGCGAGCTGCAAGAATTACTTAGATTTCCAAAAACCTGCAGTACACCGACTCTCTGCCAGAAGGAACAGTGTGTACGTCTCTGACGTAGCACTAAGCACTTTTCCATGTCAAGACTGTTTTTACATCTGAACGTTGGCATGCATTTTAGCATACGCACACTTTAAAATCAAATCTGTAGGTTATGCACGTTTTATAAATGAGGCCCAATACGTAATAGGGTTTTTTCCATGACCCTCAAATAGGCCTATTAAAATCAATGCTTGAAATTCAACTTACATAATCTAGTATTTAATTATGACCGCCGCTAGCGTAGCTAGCGAAAGCGGTCATATAGGGATTGTCAAAGGGTTTTTTTTTTTTTTGTTTTTTTTTTTGTCATCTACTGAATTTTTCGTCAACGATACCAGGGACACCGAAACACCGTGGAACATGAAATTTGGTGGGCATGTAGCCCCACTAGACTTTTACGGTAAAATTTTGTTTGGTCCACGGGGGCCACCCCCCCCCACCCCCCACCACCCCCCACCCCCGCGCGCTGGGCCCCCCCAAACCCAAAAAATGCAGTTTTTCCTAAATAACTACCTGAACTGTGGCACCGAGGATGAAGAAATTTTTTTGGTATGTTGGTCTTAAGGGCCCACATCAACCTAGCCCATAATCACTCATTTGTGATTTGCGCCCCTCCCATAAAAAATTAAAATGCAATATTATTCTGCTTTAATCGCCCCTATCTTCAGTTGAGATGTTCAGAACTGCACCATATTTCATGTGTATGATTAACTTGACATCCTCTGGGGGTATGCTAAGTTTTGTAGAATTTCATCCATGGGGGGGTATAAAATAAATTCATTTATGTGCACATTTAGTGACTGTACACTCATCATCCTGTAGATGGTGGTGTTGAGCGAAGGGTTGCTGGTTTAGGATGATACTGTCACTAAGGTTGCCAACTGTCCCGAATTAGGCGGGACGTCCCGCATTTTGGGCCTAATTTATTTGTCCCGTGCGTGACCTCCCGTGTCCCGTTTTTTGACAAGCTGATAAACCACTGACTGATACAACAGCAACAACAGCAGTGCTGACCACGACACTTGAGAATGATCACCGACACCTGTCATCATCCAATCACAGCTTTTTTTAATCACTGTTTTGAGACAAATCATTGTTTGATTTGCGAACATTCTCTGCCGTCTGGTCGCTTCCGCTTCAAGCCGGACTCGTCTCGCGCTAACGGTAATTTCCTTTCACTGTCCATGTTTTGATTTCGGCTAATCAATTTTGGCGAATGCAAACAACGTGATTATTGTTCATGAGTCTAACATCCAGCCACGCAAGAAAACATGTAATCTACCTGAGGGAATAATATGCTCAAAAAACATTTCTGATTATTATTAATGTTTAAAGATTTTAGAAAGTACATAGAAAGCTTTTGTAACATTATCATTAACATTATTGTAACTGTCACTTTTGATTAATGTAATGCATCCTTGCTGAATAAAAGTAGGCAATTACTTTCTTTATTTTTTTTTTCCAAAAAATAATCTTACTAACCCAAAACTTTTGAACTGTAAGCCTGTATAATGTTAAAAAAGCTTTCTATTTTAGATAAATGCTGTTATTTTGAACTATGGTTTGTTTGTAATGTGACTTTTTTCATGTATGACATTAAAATTATTTTTAGAATTAAATACATAAATGGTTAAGCAATACAAATGTGTTTATGTCTGATAACCTTTTAAACACAAACTATGCAGACACTGAAATGACGTAGGCCTACACTGTGTGATACAGTACAAATATTTTGAGTGTCCCTCATTTTCCTATAAATAACCACGATTGTCCCGCATTTTCCTTTTCTGAAGTTGGCAACCCTAACTGTCACAGACACATGCAGGAATACAAACAAATGCAAGCATGCACACACACTGACATCCACACGCACAGACACACACCCATACACACACATACAAATCCACATGCACAGACACACACACAAACACACACATGTACGCACGCATACATACACACACAGACACACACATACACAAACACACACACACACACACACACACACACACACACAGACAGACATGCACATACTACTACTTTTTTTAGGTATATACATAAACACGCAATACAGCCAAATTGCTCCACGACATTTATTTTTGTGGAAAGCCAGTGCAGGCCTGAGCGGCGGTCATATTTTGTACTGCCATGCGGTACATCTAGTTATATAGGTCACACATATTTTAAATTACGTAAAGTATCTTTGTAGGTTTAAACATGCACAAACAGCTGAATCTGTGCAAGCTCTTTTCTTAACTGATTTTTATAACATATATAAGATCTCATTCATGATCTTAAAAAAACACACTTGAGTTTGATGTTAATTATCAATAATTAAATACCCCAAATAATCAAAAAATCTGAACTGATTAATTAATTACACAGTTAAAGTGAATGCTGTTGATTAAACATAATTCATTCTCAGCTGGTAACTGTACTTTTGCAACATGGAGTCTATTTGAAATTGTGGTTGCATATTATACATGTAAAATACAGTCTATTTGACTGTGACTTTGAATTCAGTAAAAAACATATCTTATTCATTATTTTATTTATTTTTTTATTCCATAACATTCTCTTTTAAAGAACATTAATGCATCAAACTAGATCTATAGTTCCCTTTCGTCAGCAGGGAACTCCGACGCCTCGTCGGGGGAGTTCCCCTGACGAATTGGGATCACGCTAGGGAGACCAATTGCCTTCGAGTGAATTAAAACGAGCCAATGAACATTGGCATGCAACATTTGCATTCCGCAGCCCGCCTACCAGCGCGGGTATAAAGCCCGGAAGCAAACATTGCATCATCGCTTATTGCTTCGGAGCCGACCGTTTGTGTCCTCTTTGAGTGAATGAGCTTAAGATTGTATCTTTCTTACGCTCTACGAGTCTGCTGTTTCAGGAGGGGATCTTTCTGTGTTGGTGAGACGGCGCTTCAGCGACCACGCGATTCCTGTCTGCCGGCTGCGTCTACACTGTTAATTCAAAAGCTGTTTTCACAGCTGGTAAACGGTTGAGTGCGCACAGCGGGCTTGCAGTTTCCCCGCTGTGTCGCCGCGTTGGATCCCTGTGTGCTTCAGCACAATAAAGAGAGTACTTTCTTCCTGAAAGAGCAACACGAGTGAAGATCGCGTCCTTTTCAGGATGACGTTTCACTCGTGTGTTTCTGGATGCGATCGTTTCCTGTCCTCATTGACGGCCACGACCGCTGTTTCACATGCCTATTCGGTGTGTTGAAGCTGCGTTCGTGGGTGGTTCATGCTCTCTCATGAGTGCATGACCACGTCGGCACGTTGTTCGTCTCCCCTTTTTAAAGGATCGAGCCGTTCAATGTGCCGTGTGCCGTCGAGCGCCGGCTGACAGCGCGGGTTGTCACGGCAACTCAGCGCGCGTCATTCGGCGCTCTAGATGCGCGGCCGAGACTCGTGTGCCTCTACGAGGTTGAGTCCCATTTGCTTGTTCCCCAATTTAGTTCCTTTTCTAAAAAGAGGACTACTTTGGTTAATGAGCATTTGGTGGTCTGAGGGTTACAGTACGGAATGTCTCGCCAGGTGAAAGATCCTCACGAGCTTCCTACTCCTCTAGCGCATCGCAAACATGCTGAGACTGTGTTCGTGGGTGGTTTATGCTTTCTTATGAGAGCATGACCACGTCGGCACGTTGTTCGCCTTGCCTGCAGGCTTGAGCGCTCAGCGTGCCGTGTGTCATCAAGGCGATGGCCACGTTCACTGTCTTGCATGCCTGGTTGACGGCCATGATCACTGTTTCACATGCCTAATCAGTGTGTTGAGACTGTGTTTGTGGGTGGTTATGTTCTCTCATGAGTGCATAACCACGTCGGCACGTTGTTCGTCTCCCCTTTCTCGTAAAGGCTTGAGCCGCTCAGCATGCCGTGTGCCGTCGAGGCTTTCGGATGGGATTCTGGTCTTTCTCATGAGGGACCAAGCATTTCATTCGGGGCCCCAGGGGAGGGCAGATGTCGATTGCTACATCGGAGAGAGGGCTGTTATACTCTGAAAATAATGCTGAGTTCCTTCTATAATGGTGTGTTCTCATGCTGAAGATTCAGACTTGACAGCCACACTTTCCTGGGCTATTCTAAAGTGCCTGGATGTGTGTGAAAAATTTTGGCAGTATGGAAGCTTTTTGGTGCCAATATGGCAAGCCAAACATGCCTAAATCTGCAGAAGTTTTTCCTCTCTCACTACCCCTGCACTTTCACTGCACGTGGGTAGTTCTGACTCGGGGTGGAGCTGCGCTTAGTGACTGACCGTGATTAGTCACAACGCTGGCCCTCGGTCAGACGATGTCCACACTTGTGGTCCAGGAGCGCCTCAAAACCAGCCCGCTCAGAGTTGTTTCCCCCTAGCAAAAGGAAGGGAAATAACTCTGAGAGAAGCGACCAGAGTATGTGACATTCTGCTCTTCGAGAGTGCGTGTCATCACCACTCCTTCCCCCGGGAGAGGGCCGGGTGGAGAATTTTGTTTCTGTTCCGCTGCTGGTCATCCAGTCAGTGGTACCCAAAGTTTGAGCAGTCCACTTCCTCTAAGTCGCTCACGGGCCCCAGCGCTCAGATGGCAGTGAGGGCTTCGGCCTCGTCACTCTCGTCTCTCGCTGGGTGAGGCGGAAACCAGGACTCGATGCCCCCGGGCCTCGCTCCTCGTTTCCCCTCACGGTCGAGACTGGCAGTAAAATAAGACCAGTCTCCTCCGTCTGAGAGGGTCAGAATGGCAGTGTGCGCCGCCCCCGAGCTGCGCCGCTCTCGTTCCCCTCTCCCCAGCTCTCAGATAGCAGTGGCGCCACCTCGGTCACGCCGCTCCTGTCTGTCGCTGGACCGGCACAGTGCTCAGATGACAGTGATGCCGCCTCGGCCTCATCGCTCTCATCTCCCACTGGCCAGGGAGGTGCGGATACTTGGACTCGATCCCCACGGGCGTCGTTCCTCGTCTCCCCTCCCTCCTTCGCCTCCGGGCAACGAACAGCTGAACGCCTCCGGGCCTTCCCTGTCGATTGCCCCCTCGTGGAAGCAGGTTGGTGTCGTATGCCACGCCCAGACTCCACTTCTGGCCGCCTCAGGGCCTCCGGAGTCGAGTCCCTGCCTCCACCTCGCTGCCCCTCCGCGGGTACGCCGGTCGTGCGGGTGGGCTCGTTGCGCCGGTTTCTCGGAGCCTGGTTAGAGCTCCCGAGTCCGTCGCGCTGGCTCATCCGCACCATCCGGCTCGGCTATGCAATTCAATTTGCACGCCGGCCCCCCAAGTTCAGGGGCATCCACTTCACCCATGTGCGTACAGTGGATGCTCCGGTCTTGCGGAAAGAGATCGATGTCCTGCTGGCGAAGGACGCGATCGAGCCGGTCCCTCCAGCCGATATGAGGTCAGGGTTTTACAGCCCTTACTTCATTGTACCCAAGAAAGGCGGTGGGTTACGGCCAATCCTGGATCTGCGAGTATTGAATCGGGCCCTGCACAAGCTCCCGTTCAAGATGCTCACGCAGAAACGCATTTTCGAATGCATCCGTCCCCAGGATTGGTTTGCAGCGATCGACCTGAAGGACGTGTACTTTCATGTCTCGATTCTTCCCCGACACAGACCATTTCTTCGGTTTGCTTTCGAGGGTCGAGCATATCAGTACAAGGTCCTACCCTTCGGGCTGGCCCTGTCGCCCCGTGTCTTCACGAAAGTCGTGGAGGCGGCCATTGTTCCCATGAGAGAGCAAGGCGTTCGCATTCTCAACTATCTCGACGACTGGCTCATTCTAGCTCACTCGCGAGATGTGTTGTGCGATCACAGGGACATGGTGCTCCGTCACCTCAGTCAGTTGGGGCTTCAGGTCAACTGGGAGAAGAGCAAACTCTGCCCCGTGCAGAGGATCTCTTATCTCGGTATGGAGCTGGACTCGGTCGCTCAGACTGCGCGCCTCACAGAGGAGCGCGTCCAGTCGGTGCTCACCTGCCTCAAGTCCTTTCGAGGCAGGACAGCGGTCCCACTGAAACAGTTTCAGAGGCTCCTGGGGCATATGGCAGCCGCAGCCGCAGTAACGCCGCTCGGCCTGTTGCATATGAGACCGCTCCAGCACTGGCTTCACGATCGAGTCCCGAGGTGGGCGTGGCAGAGCGGCACGTTCCGGGTCAAAGTCACCCCGAACTGTCGCCAAACCTTCAACCCTTGGTCGGATCCTGGGTTTCTACGGGCCGGAGTGCCCCTAGTCCAGGTTTCCAGGCATGCTGTGGTTTTCACAGATGCTTCTGCCAAGGGCTGGGGGGCCACGTACAAAGGGCATGCAGTCTTGGGTCTGTGGACGGGGCCCCAGCTGCATTGGCACATCAACTGCCTAGAGTTGCAAGCAGTACGCTTAGCCTTGTGTCGCCTCAAGGGCCTTCTCAAACACAAGCACGTACTGGTCCGTACGGACAGCACTGCGACCGTTGCGTACATCAACCGACAAGGTGGTCTGCGCTCCCGTCGTATGTCGCGACTCGCCTCCCACCTCCTCCTATGGAGTCAGAAGCATCTGAGGTCGCTTCGTGCCGTTCATGTCCCTGGGGAGTTCAATCATGTGGCCGACGAGCTTTCACGTCAGCCTCCCCTTCCGGGAGAATGGCGACTCCATCCCCAGGTGGTCCAGCTGATTTGGCGAGTCTTCGGAGCCGCACAGGTAGACCTGTTTGCCTCTCCGGACACGACCCATTGCCAGTGGTATTACTCCCTGACCGAGGGAACTCTCGGTACGGATGCTCTGGCACACAGCTGGCCCCGGGACTTACGCAAATATGCGTTTCCCCCAGTGAGCCTTCTTGCACAGACTCTGTGCAAGGTCAGGGAGGACGAGGAGCAGGTCCTTTTGGTGGCCCCGTATTGGCCAACCCGGACTTGGTTCCCAGAACTCATGCTCCTCGCGACAGCCCCTCCTTGGCCGATTCCTCTGAGGAACGATCTACTTTCTCAGAGACGGGGCACTCTATGGCACCCGCGCCCAGACCTCTGGAAACTCCATGTCTGGTCCCTGGACGGGACGCGGAGGTTCTAGATGGCCTGCCACAGGCAGTGGTAGATACTATCTCTTCAGCTAGAGCCCCCTCTACGAGGCGCCTCTATGCTCTGAAGTGGAACCTGTTCGTCGGCTGGTGTTCTTCCCACGGGGAGAACCCACGAACTTGCCCGATCAGAGTCGTGCTCTCCTTCCTACAAGACGGGTTGGAGCGAAGGCTGTCTCCCTCCACCCTCAAAGTGTATGTTGCCGCAATAGCCGTACATCACGATGTAGTTGAAGGTAAGTCCGTGGGGAAGCACGACCTGGTCATCAGATTCCTCAAGGGTACTAGGAGGCTAAATCCACCTCGCAATTTGCACCCTGTACCCTCTTGGGACCTAGCTTTAGTGCTTAGAGCACTCCAAGGTCCTCCTTTTGAGCCTTTGACGACAGTGGAGCTTAATATCCTGTCCATCAAGACAGCGCTCCTGTTAGCATTGGCTTCCTTCAAGAGGGTAGGGGATCTGCAGGCTTTTTCGGTCGACGAATCGTGCCTAGAGTTCGGGCCTGGCCTTTCTCATGTTATATTGAGACCCCGGCTCGGATATGTGCCCAAGGTTCCTACCACTCCTTTTGTGGACCAGGTAGTGAACCTGCAAGCGCTGCCCCAGGAGGAGGCAGACCCAGCCCTAGCTTTTCTCTGTCCCGTCCGGGCCCTCCGGGTTTATATAGACAGAACGCAAAGCTTCAGGACCTCAGATCAGCTCTTTGTTTGTTACGGAGGCCAGCAGAAGGGGAAGGCTGTCTCCAAGCAGAGGTTAGCCCACTGGCTAGTGGACGCTATCACCAGGGCTTATGAGTCCCAAGGTGAGCCCTGCCCGCCCAGGTTGCGAGCTCACTCCACTAGGGGTGTTGCCGCTTCCTGGGCTCTGGCACAAGGCGCCTCGCTAACAGACATTTGTAGAGCTGCGGGCTGGGCGACACCGAACACGTTCGCTAGGTTTTATAGCCTACGTGTGGAACCGGTTTCCTCCCGAGTACTCGCTACGGCCAGTAATTAGAGGGAATAGGTGTGTCGGCTTGCGACGCCATTCCGTGAGCGGATACGTGCGTCTTTTTGCTCCGTTGGTTACCCAACAAACGGCTAACCTTGTGAGTTCCTCCATCACCCCTCCGGTGCCAGGCGTTGCGGACCGCCCGGCACCAGGTCTGCTACCTTCAGTAAGGAGTTGCTAGTAGACTGGGTGCTTTTCCAGTGGTCCCTGCGGTGACCCATGATTGCCACGTGCAGTTCAGCCGTGTCTTCCCCTTGACAGACTCATTCTGTCGTCCCTGTTGAGTACGCTCCACACTCCTCCGGACTGGGACTACCTTCAAGGACTGCCATATGTTTCACTACCCTACGTGGTTAGTACATGTGTGTATTTGAGGGCCTTCCTCTAGGCTGCCTCAGCTTCCGCAGCGTTCCCCCCCATTATTATTTTCCTTGGGGACGGGCACGCTTTCCCAGTGTTATCCAATATCCACTGATTGGGTCTTGTGGAACAGCAGTGTGATTCCCTAGCTAGCTCCCGCAAAATTTCTGGAAACTGCTGCAGGGCTGTAGCTTAGCTGGGCGCTGGAAGGGGCCAGCACCATGGCGTTTTGGTAGGGATCCCAATTCGTCAGGGGAACTCCCCCGACGAGGCGTCGGAGTTCCCTGCTGACGAAAGGGAACGTCTCGGTTACGTATGGTAACCCTCGTTCCCTGAGTCCAGGGAACGGAGACGCCTCGTCCCGTCGCCATGTTGCTGTACCTTCGCGGAGGGCTGGACACTGTTCGGCTCCTCAGCGAAAAGCGATGATGCAATGTTTGCTTCCGGGCTTTATACCCGCGCTGGTAGGCGGGCTGCGGAATGCAAATGTTGCATGCCAATGTTCATTGGCTCGTTTTAATTCACTCGAAGGCAATTGGTCTCCCTAGCGTGATCCCAATTCGTCAGGGGAACTCCCCCGACGAGGCGTCTCCGTTCCCTGGACTCAGGGAACGAGGGTTACCATACGTAACCGAGACGTTTTCAGTTGGACGTAACAGTGAGATCATTAGGAGCCAACTTGGCCTGACAAACATGTTGTGTTCTTGGCGGCTAGTCTCTGAAATTATATGATGTGCGTTTACACTGACAATGACATAAGGAAAATCAGATAAGAAACAGTTACATAACTTCCTGTGTATTATGTGTCCTGTACCTTCAAAAACATTCTCTGTGAGCAGTTTATCTTCCCATCTTATTAATACTATCATTCAGACACATTTATCAGCCACTAAATTCTTACTCTTTCCTTAGTATTTTTCTCCTTTTTGAATTTTATTCAGCTGCTTGATGTTAATTTGCCTTCCAGGTACAAGAAATGCAAAATTATAAAGCATTAACTGAATAGGAGCACATCTTTCACAGCATTAAAGAGAGTACAATACCACAGGATTCAATGTTGAACTATATTATTATATTAAAGGGGACCTATTATGCCCCATTTCACAAGATGTAAAATAAGTCTCTGATGTCAGGACACTCTGAAAATGTCAAACTCCCAGTAGCAGCGTTCAGTTCGAACTGAAGTCTGACAATAACGCCTACCGAGCCAGAGAATATTATGCTATAGAACAGGTGAGTAAAATGTGTTTTCTTTACCAAGAAAGTGGCAAGATGAAAACCACAATTTTCTGTTTGAAACTTTCACATAGCATCTTTAAGTTATAATAACTTAAAAAATTCAAATCCAGATTTTGTTTTTCAAAGATTTATTATAAAAACTGTTTATTTTGCAATAATCCCCAAAATGCAATAAATTCATGACACTTTTTTTTTCAAAATGCAGTTAATCCATTGAATCAATATAAAATCAATATTATTTGTCATATTTTAACTGTTGAAAATACACAACAAAGTAAGTTATTCCACATGGCAGCCTCTGAACTTGGTCAATACTAATCTTATAGGCTACAGGTAATGGACTAAAAATACATTAAATCAGCCATGGCTAGGAAATACCTCCTGAACTTTTTTTGATGATGATCAGATGTAAAATGGCTTGGTCCTGCTCGGTTTTCGTTGACTTTGAGTAAAACAATTGAAAGTTTTTCAAAAGATCCCCATGGGTCAATTTGTCAGCGTGAAAGAAGTTTGATGCTGTCATGTGAGAACAAGCAACAGTCGGCATTTTTCCTCCATTTTCTTAATGGAATGCTCCATTTTCCTCCATTTTCTCCTCACGTAAATGATTACATTTCGATGGCTTACGTTTCTTCCCCACCCAGAAATCACCACAGGGTCATCAATGCCGTCAAAATGATTCAGTTTTTTTTTGTTTGTTTGTTGATCACGAGGTACAAAGTAGATAAGGAAAACTAGGATGCCGGTATACAAAGAAAGAAAAGAAAAGAAAGGGAGAAAACATGACAGAATAAAGGTCCTTGCCTTAACACGGCGGATATCACATTTTACGTAAAATTAAAAATTGACTCTTCATTACCAACCAGATACAATGCTGATTTTTGCAGGAACTTTTAAAACGTTTAAATGGCGTTTATCGCGTTTTGCAACCAAACTCTTCAGGTATAGTTTAGTTTAATTACAGTTATAACTTATGCTGTCATCTTGTCAGTATGCTAATGCATATGGGAAAATACAATACAGGTTTTGCTAAAAAGTTGTTACTCAGATGGATCAGTAACAACTTATGCTGTCATCCTGTTACATCCAACAACAGAACACCAGGATTGCTACGAGACATTGTTGTCGCAACAGCTGATCAAGCGCGGAGAAAATGGTGGATAGCATACAACTTGCTGAGGGCAGAAACTATGGTAATGCAGGACTGTCAGTCAGCAGCTGTGGGCGGGGCTGAGCAGTATGATGTCACACTGCGTAGAAAATCAAACCGGAATGGCAACGTTCACACACTGCCAACACACATTTATGTCCAAACTGAACTGGTTATTATATCATTATGTTTTCATAATACATAACAAACTCTGTTATCACAAAATATCAAGGTAGAAAGATAACATCTGACTCATGCTCTATTCGATACTTTCAGTTCATTCATCCATAACAACATTTCATAACAGCTGGCACAATTATTCTTTTATGGATTTTTTTTCAGTGGTTTCCAAACCACTGAACCGAGTCAAGCTCATTTTTAATTCACAAAAACACATTTGGTAATGTATACTGTCGAATGTATGACGTGATAATCACAGTTACAACAATTACCACTGGGGAATTTTAAGCTCACACATGCAATTACTGTCAGTGTCACAAATTGACAGTTCAGTCACTGCACGGATACTTCAGATGAACTGTAATTTAACAGGCATCGACTCCATGTATTCATGGACTGAGAAAAAAAAAGCTATTATTTTTCTAATGTTAACAGAAAAGTACACGACACGTCCAATACACTGACACAAGTGCAGAAGCCCTTAGAATGGTAAACATACTAAGACCAAAGAAATGGACAGAAGCAAAACCAAACAACTTCCTACAAGCAATTTAAAACGTCTAATCCTCATTATGCATCAGCATTCTAAGCAATAACACAAGATCATACTTTAAACACCTAGTTTGATTCAAACTTTCCTCCTGACTACACGATAATTGCAAGCCACGCTGTGGTGACTCAGTTGCTGTAGCAACACTCCATTAATCGCATGTGCAAGAAGTTGTTTGTTGGTGGAGGAGCTGCCATCTCTCCTCTCTTTTGTGCTTGTTGTTTTGCATTGGTGTTGTTCTCCTGCAATTAGTATAGAGCTGATTATGATCATACTGATAATGATATGTGGGCCTCGGATCAAGAACAAGGGTGTGGAGATGTTCTTTTGTAAGCACTGTAGTATGCTTTACTACAATTTAATTACATCTAAAATATACTTAGTACAAAATGAATTGTTTCAAAATAGCACACTTCAAGTTAACTAATTATTAACACACTTATACTGATAAGTATACTTAGCATATTTTGTTTTTCACCAGGGTTAAGACAACCAACCAACCTTCAACCAGGTGGTAGTAGCTACTAATAATTGATAGCCTAGGTAACTTATATGTTTAAAGAACCTATGGAATTATAAGTACAGTTGTTGTTGTTGTTTTACCCTTCTGAAAGAACACAAACATTTAAACCAGCCTGGCCAAGCTCTGTTTAGCTGGATGGTCAGCTGGTCTCCCTGCTTGAACAGTTTAAAAGTGGCTAAAACCCATCCAAAACCAGCCAACAGACCCACATAGCTTAGTTGGTTAGGAGAGAATCGGCTTAGGCTGGTTTAAGATGTGTTTTAGTTTGTTTGCAAAGGCATCAATTGTGTGTGGCAACACAAACAAACACAAGCTAAACTATAATCCTTAAGGCGAAACGACTAGCTGGCATCACAACTCAGCTCTGATTGATTGATCCGTGATTTTTTCTTCTAATATATTTTTTATATGCATGAATAACGTGAACAGTTTTGTCGGTATTGAATTGTATTGGAAATGTCTGTGTTCTTTCATCTTGATGAAAAAGTGAAAATCATTTCATTATTAGCAAACAAAGAACGCAAAAGCGTCTGCTTACGTCAGGGATGCGCAGCTTCGGTCCTGGAGGGCCACTGTCCTGCAGAGTTTAGCTCCAACCCTGAAAAAAACTCACCTGTCTGTAGCTTTCTAGTTATACCCTGATTAACATGTTCATGTGTGTTTTATTAGGGTTGAGGCTAAACTGTACATTCTCGTCAACAGACAAGACGACTTTTACCGCCACGTCACAATGGTGCAAGCCATCAAAGACCCATGTAGACTAACCACCCGGACTAGAGTTGCTCTCCAATACTTCCCACTCCAGCAGCGGCACCAAGAACCTGTGCTGCACAACGTCTGAATCATAGCTACTGTACCTGATTTTCTTACATTATTCACTGTAATTTCTTTTGTCCGTTTTCCTGGAAAAGAAGGACTGTAATTATAATTGTGTGCATATGCTAAATGGAAATGTGTCATTATTATCAGCTAAATGTCATAATTACTCAGCATTCTTTCCATCTATTATGTGTATCTCTGTCCATTACATTTTTGTAAAATTATTTATTTACTTATCCATTTGTTGTGTCCAAATGGCCTGAAAATGCATGACCATGATTTCCCATGCCATTAGCAGAGCTGCATGTTTGACTGTTCAGGTGATGCTGTGCCCTAAAACACTGCATCTCAGAGCCAGGCTCATGACAGGTGCTCCTATGACAATGATGTACAACAGCACCCTGGTGAAGAGAAGGGCCATAAAAATGTTTTAGGTAATGCATATATTCCCAGAGGCCTAAATCACCAAGACTTAATCATGCACATGCAGGCTCCTAAAGAGAGAAAAGAGGAAAGGAAAAAATGAATAACAAACAAACAATAAAATAGAAGTGAATGCCTTGACATTAAATTTCATCAAAGTAAATGTCGAAGCAACATGCGCAAGCTTATTTTTTGCCAAGGGTTTATTCATGATGTTTCACAATGAATTTCAGATTAATCTGTTCACAAATCAGTCCATCCTTTACTTTTAAAAAATAAAAGTAACAAAAACTTAAAAAAAAAATCAATATAAAGACAGTAAGGATAATTACTTAATAATTTAAGCACAGTTAACATCAAAGAACTGTTTTGAAAATATAGGTTGAATTTGGCAATGGTCAGAATAAAAATGTATTTGCTTTTACTTTTTAGTGTATCGTTTAATTTATATTCTAGTCTTGGTCAAGACCCACTGGAGTGCCTCTCAGTGCTCTGATAAGAATCTCACATGAACACCACACTTCAGCATTTTCAGATAATTTGCTCACGGACTCCAGCTTTTGCCTGAGAGAGTGGACACAGAGTAGCTCAAACGCACACTAATCTGTTATCACGAATCAAACAGCAACTCCTGCTAATGAAGTGTCAGTCCATTCAGAAAGACCTGACTCCAGTCCAGTCAAAATAGACATTGAAAATGTAGTAAATCCTTCTCTACAAGATTTTACTACAAGATAGGGACAAGTCTTGCAGTACCACTGATCAAAGAGTATGTTTTGGAATAAAAACATCACTGGCTGAAATGAAATGGCTTCAATTTTTCATCTTAGGGTGCATGATTTCCATAGGAAAGAAAAACAAATGAGATTCCTTTTATATTTAAATGATTTCTCCAACAGCAATATGATTAAAAAGAGAGCATTTTGCAGCTCACATTTTTTCCTCTGAGAAAAAGTCCCTTCACATCGCATATCGCTCTGATTCAATAATAAGTTACCAAAATGTCAAAAGTCCAAGAAAGCTAAAGTGTAGTCAGAATGTTGTTGAAATTCTAAAAAAAAAAAAAAAAAAAAAAATTCTAAAAAACTAAAATATTGTAATAACTACCTAAAACTAGATGTACCGCATCGCGGTACAAAATATGACCGCCGCTCAGGCCTGCACTGGCTTTCCACAAAAATAAATGACGTGGAGTAATTTGGCTGTATTGCGTGTTTATGTATATACCTAAAAAAAGTAGTAGTATGTGCATGTGTGTGTGTGTGTGTGTGTGTGTGTGTGTGTGTGTGTGTGTGTGTGTGTGTGTGTGTGTGTGTGTGTGTGTGTGTGTGTGTATGTGTGTGTGTATGTGTGTGTGTATGTGTGTGTGTTTGTGTATGTGTGTGTCTGTGTGTGTGTGTGTGTGTGTGTGTGTGTGTCTGTGCGTGTATGTATGTGTGCGTACATGTGTGCGCGTGTGTGTTTGTGTGTCTGTGCATGTGGATTTGTATGTGTGTGTATGGGTGTGTGTCTGTGCGTGTGGATGTCAGTGTGTGTGCATGCTTGCGTTTGTTTGTATTCCTGCATGTGTGTGTGTGACAGTATCATCCTAAACCAGCAACCCTTCGCTCAACAGCACCATCTACAGGCCGATGAGTGTACAGTCACTAAATGTGCACATAAATGAATTTATTTTATACCCCCCCATGGATGAAATTCTACGAAACTTAGCAGAGGATACCCCCAGAGGATGTCAAGTTAATCATACACATGAAATATGGTGCAGTTCTGAACATCTCCACTGAAGATAGGGGCGATTAAAGCAGAATAATATTGCATTTTCATTTTTTATGGGAGGGGCGCAAATCACAAATGAGTGATTATGGGCTAGGTTGATGTGGGCCCTTAAGAGCAACATACCATAAAAATTTCCCGAGTGGCCCCCGGGGACCAAACGAAATTTTTCCGTAGAAGTGTAGTGGGGCTACATGCCCACCAAATTTCATGTTCCCCGGTGCTTCGGTGTCCCTGGTATCGTTGACGAAAAATTTACGGGGGCCCCAGCGCAGGGGGGGAAGTGGCCCCCGGGGACCAAACGAAATTTTTCCGTAAAAGTATAGTAGACCAACATACCATAAAAATGTCTTCATCCTCGGTGCCACGGTTCGGGTAGTTATTTAGGAAAAACTGCATTTTTTTGGGTTTGGGGGAGCCCAGCGCGGGGGGGGAGTGGCCCCCGGGGACCAAACGAAATTTTTCCGTAGAAGTGTAGTGGGGCTACATGCCCACCAAATTTCATGTTCCCCGGTGTTTCGGGGTCCCTGGTATCGTTGACGAAAAATTTACGGGGGCCCCAGCGTGGGGGGGGGGGAGTGGCCCCCGGGGACCAAACGAAATTTTTCCCTAAAAGTCTAGTAGACCAACATACCATAAAAATTTCTTCATACTCGGTGCCACGGTTCAGGTAGTTATTTAGGAAAAACTGCATTTTTTTGGTTTTGGGGGGGCCCAGCGCGGGGGGGGAGTGGCCCCCGGGGACCAAACAAAATTTTTCCGTAGAAGTCTAGTGGGGCTACATGCCCACCAAATTTCATGTTCCCCGGTGCTTCGGTGTCCCTGGTATCGTTGACGAAAAATTTACGGGGGCCCCAGCGCGGGGGGGGAGTGGCCCCCGGGGACCAAACGAAATTTTTCCGTAAAAGTCTAGTAGACCAACATACCATAAAAATTTCTTCATCCTCGGTGCCACGGTTCAGGTAGTTATTTAGGAAAAACTGCATTTTTTTGGGTTTGGGGGTGCCCAGCGCGGGGGGGGAGTGGCCCCCGGGGACCAAACGAAATTTTTCCGTAGAAGTATAGTGGGGCTACATGCCCACCAAATTTCATGTTCCCCGGTGTTTCGGTGTCCCTGGTATCGTTGACGAAAAATTTACGGGGGCCCCAGCGCGGGGGGGGAAGTGGCCCCCGGGGACCAAACGAAATTTTTCCTTAGAAGTCTAGTGGGGCTACATGCCCACCAAATTTCATGTTCCCCGGTGCTTCGGTGTCCCTGGTATTGTTGACGAAAAATTTACGGGGGCCCCAGCGCGGGGGGGGGAGGGGCCCCCGGGGACCAAACGAAATTTTTCCGTAAAAGTCTAGTAGACCAACATACCATAAAAATTTCTTCATCCTCGGTGCCACGGTTCAGGTAGTTATTTAGGAAAAACTGCATTTTTTTGGGTTTGGGGGTGCCCAGCGCGGGGGGGGGGGGTGGCCCCCAGGGACCAAACGAAATTTTTCCGTAGAAGTGTAGTGGGGCTACATGCCCACCAAATTTCATGTTCCCCGGTGTTTCGGTGTCCCTGGTCTCGTTGACGAAAAATTTACGGGGGCCCCAGCGCTGGGGGGGAAGTGGCCCCCGGGGACCAAACGAAATTTTTCCTTAGAAGTCTAGTGGGGCTACATGCCCACCAAATTTCATGTTCCCCGGTGCTTCGGTGTCCCTGGTATCGTTGACGAAAAATTTACGGGGGCCCCAGCGCGGGGGGGGGGAGGGGCCCCCGGGGACCAAACGAAATTTTTCCGTAAAAGTCTAGTAGACCAACATACCATAAAAATTTCTTCATCCTCGGTGCCACGGTTCAGGTAGTTATTTAGGAAAAACTGCATTTTTTTGGGTTTGGGGGTGCCCAGCGCGGGGGGGGGGGGTGGCCCCCAGGGACCAAACGAAATTTTTCCGTAGAAGTGTAGTGGGGCTACATGCCCACCAAATTTCATGTTCCCCGGTGTTTCGGTGTCCCTGGTCTCGTTGACGAAAAATTTACGGGGGCCCCAGCGCTGGGGGGGAAGTGGCCCCCGGGGACCAAACGAAATTTTTCCCTAAAAGTCTAGTAGACCAACATACTATAAAAATTTCTTCATCCTCGGTGCCACGGTTCAGGTAGTTATTTAGGAAAAACTGCATTTTTTTGGTTTTGGGGGGGCCCAGCGCGGGGGGGCAGTGGCCCCCGGGGACCAAACAAAATTTTTCCTTAGAAGTCTAGTGGGGCTACATGCCCACCAAATTTCATGTTCCCCGGTGCTTCGGTGTCCCTGGTATCGTTGACGAAAAATTCAGTAAGGTGACGAAAAAAAAAAAAAAAACTTTGACAATCCCTATATGACCGCTTTCGCTAGCTACGCTAGCGGCGGTCATAATAATAAACACGTTTGGAGAAACTGTATTTGAAGAGTAGGCTAGTGTCACTTTTATGAAAAGCGCGGGACTTATGACCTGTAGCCATAATAGCCAGCCACTAGGGGGCTCACTTTGACTGAATGTCATGTCATCACTCTCATCACGAAACTCTACAGTTTCTCCAAACGTGTTTATTATTTTAGGTAGTTATTATCGTTATATTATAGTTATTATTATGAAATGGTTTTTATTCGTTATTTGACACTATAAACCATGCTATAAACACAGACTGACCACCTCGAGCTTTTATTTTGGCACTTCCTGCTACCGGCATTTTGAATTTGCATATTAGTTAAATATTTAGTTTCACCCGAAACATTTAGATTCAACATTTAGATTTAGATTTAACATTTAGATTTAGATTCAACATTTAGATTTAGATTTAGATACAACATTTAGATTTAGATTTAGATTTAACATTTAGATTTAGATTTAACATTTAGATTTAATATTCAGATTTAGATTTAACATTTAGATTTAACATTTAGATTTAGATTCAGATTTATATTTAACATTTAGATTTAACATTTAACATTTAGGTGCATTTAATATTTAGATTTAACTATTTAAAATATCTGTAAGTTGACAAATATTGTTGTAAATGTGGTAAAAAGTGACCGTCAAAAATTCATACCAGTTTTTTAAACATTGTTTGAAGCTAAATGTGACAAAATGTTGCTGTTATTTTCAGCGTGAGCCGCTTTACAAACGGCGCCCCATAGTACACGACTAATGGACCTGGCTATGCTTTAGGACTGTTGAATGAAATGGAAGTAATCAAACCCCAATGTGCAGCAGATTTATTTTAACTGTATACAGATATAAAGTAATTATATTTATTATTATTTTATTAGGCTATTATCCACATTTTGAGTTAAAGTCAGCCTCTCTCCAGGTATTAGGAACAAAATGACTAACTGCCAGATCAGGTAGGCCTAGTTCTAGAGAACGGATCATGGAAGAGTTCGGTATGATCTCAGTAATCAGAGTAGATTGCTGGAGTTATTTCACTGGTTCACCCAGAACATACAAAATGGCATTTGATGGGAAAAGACAACCACATGAATTTTTTTATGTGTGTACCTATGTGATATTTATACAACTGGCTGGGTTTTCTTTTTTAAAAAATGAATACTGCACGCCATCTAGTGGTAACACTTGATTAGTTATTGGAGCACAGCAAATGTTTGTGTTGTTGATGGTCTGTTTGGATGGTCTGTTTTGTTGATGGTTTGTCTTAATAAGGCTACATTACTTTTACAGAGGTTTACTTTGACTTGTTTTTACTTAATTTGACTTTTTGAAAGGAATTGAAAGAATAAAATATAAAATGTATTTAGCAAGGATGCTTGGAAATGATTAAAAGTGTCAGTAAAGGCATTTATAATCTTACAAAAAGACTTCTGTGCAAAAATGCATCACAGTTTATACATTTTGATCAAATAAATTACAAAAAGTCAGTTTGCACTTTTGATGAGCACAAAAACAAACCAATTACTCTCCATTGTAATCGTTTTAATTTATCCAGATGGGCCTTGTGTCTAATTTATTTTATCCATTTACTTGATCTCAATACAAATGAGAAAACAAGAGACCTTGAGGAAGAACCTTTGTTTGACTACTGCAAACAGATTTTACATGCAATGAACTGAAGTTGAAGTCCTTCTGTTTTTTTCTTTGTCCTCCTGTTTCCTCATACCAGGTGAATTCAAGAACTTCCCAGTTCAATCCATAAAACTTAATCTAATGGTGCTTTATCAATACATGTAGACCTAATACGTATCTTACTTTGTTATTTATTTTTACAAAGAAAAATACTGCTAGCTGCAAGCAGAAACTGTTAGCTGTAGTCATCTCCGATCTGAACTTGTGACTTTTGGTATCAGATGTATGTCAAACTCATGCAATAGTAGTTCTTTTCAAACAAGGACTGCACATATTTGTTCACTGGACAAGACATGCAGGTGTATGTCTGTAAGAAATGTTGAGAACTGCAGTTTTGTGAAATGATTAATCACAGACCTTCCACTGCCAGTATGTTTGTATGTGGGCTATAAAGACTTTTTCTAATAAAATGTTTCGGGAAATGTGTCTGTATCAGGAAATTATTACAGGAAATGTTAAATAGTAACTCAAGGGATAATGCCCACTGCTGTGGACAAGCTGACTCATTTCACGCGCATGTGTTTCTTGGAAGTGAAGCCAGACAATACAAAAACACAGATGACACTTTATAGACAACCACAAATCACTGAAACTCTGCTGATGACTGTGTGTGTTGATACTGCATTAAAGATTGAACAACTTGAGGAGAAAGCGAGCACTTCATCATGGTGAGTGAATATTAATGCAAAATGCCTTATGTTGAAAACATTCAAAATGTATAGGTTAATGATTTAGACTTACAAAAAAGAACCAGGAAATGATTTTTTTTTTTTATGGTACAGTATACCATAATATCATGGTAAAACATGACACAATGGCAATGCTGCCATAGTTTTTGGACAGCTCATCGGCTCGTCTTTCTGTTTGCCTCAAATTTGATTATGCTATAGGCTATTCTGAGAATATTAGTGATTTAGTCCACGACCAAATCTGAAAAAAATTGTTCTGATTCACTTGTAATGATGTTTTTCATTTATTAGTGTTAAACTTTTTAAAGTGACTGTTTTCCTGAAAAGTAGGCTATTGCAAATTTTTTACATTTAATTATATATCTCGTTCATTAAGAAACATGTTGTTCAGTTCGTCACGTGAATCGGTTGTGTAAATGATTCACTGAGTCATTTTTAACAAGCAAAAGGCCATTCAACTTCGTCGAGTAAGTGAATGAATCTGAACAAATCTTTTTGGTGAATGGATTCAAAAGATTATATCTATACATTTAATACAAGATAATAGAAAAACAGTCACCTCTGTGTATTTGTTTTTGAAAAGCAACAGAAAGCAATGGCAGGCCTGGAACTGAATTCAACTGACTGTCCTCCCATTGATGACTACATAAAGAGTTATTATCTGCCAGTGATGTATAGCATCATTTCTGTATTTGGATTTATGGGAAACTTCCTGGCATTAATCATTTACCTGGCAAAGCTCCGACCCTGGAAGAGCAGCAGCATTATAATGGTGAACCTGGCAGTAGCTGATCTGCTGTATGCTTTGAGTTTACCTATGCTGGTCCAATTTTACATTACCGGAAACTGGATCTTAGGGGAGTTCATGTGTCGTTTCATTCGCTTCTGCTTCTACTATAACCTCTACGGCAGCATCCTCTTCCTCACCTGCCTCAGCATCTTCCGTTACGTCGCAGTTGTGCATCCATTGAAGGCTGCTGAGATCCGGAGGAAAAGATGGGGCATCTTGGCTTGTCTGGCTGTCTGGGCCGTTTCGCTGGTGGAGATCGGCCCAATGTTGGAGATGATTACTTTACGGCAAAAAAACAACATGACGCAATGCGTTGACTTCGCCAGTAATGATCCATTGGTGGTATGGTGGTACGGTTGGATACTTACGATGCTTGGATATGTGTTGCCATTACTGGTGGTGTGCTGGAGCTACACTCACATTGCAGGTGCTCTGGGAAGCAGCATATCCAGAAACAGGCCGAGTCGTTCCCGAGTTCGCATGCTTACCATTCTGATTCTGGTGGTGTTTGTGGTGTGCTTCTTGCCATATCATATCATGCGTGTACTGAGGGTGGATAGCCTGCGCAGCGCTGGTGTGTCGTGCATGCAGAGAAGAGGCATCCATGCAGCCTACATCTTGTCAAGACCCCTGGCGGGCCTCAACACCTTCTTCAACCTAGCGCTTTATACACTGGCAGGAGACAGGTTTCAACAGGCTCTCTGGAGTTTTGTGCACAGGGAACGTACGAGCAGCACCATATCTGTGATCCACACACCAAACAACATGTCAAAGACAGACCTCTTGAGGATCTGATACACTGTGTCCTACATATTGTATGCTATACATTAGGTGTGTGTGTGTGCTGTATTTACACACACTATGTATTTACACACACTATGTTTCAAAAGTTTGGGTTCAGTAATTTCCCATTACGTCTTCACTGTCACATGTTCCTTCAGAAATCATTCTAACATGCTGATTTGGTGCTTAAGAAACATTTCTTGACATTATTAATATTTTTGTTAAAAATGTAATGCATTTTTTTTCAAGATTCTTTGAAAAAATACAAAGCTCAAAACACCAGCATTTATTTGAAATATATTTTGTAACATAAATGATTTTTTCTGTCACTTTTGATCAATTCCATCCTTCCTAAAAAAAATTTTTTTATCTTACTGACCCCAAACTTTTGAACAGTAAGTGTATATATGTTTATTAGCATCTTAGTACATAGACTTGAACAACATTTTAAATAGTGGGTAATAGTGTTTTAACTATATTACAGCTTCTTTGTGTATCTTGTGATGTAAATATTAAGAAATGTTTAAATGAACATATACACTGTATATATTACTGTCAAACAATAAGGTAACATGTATGCAAAAACCTATTTATTAAAATTTACACTTTTTGATTTTTTGATTTTTGGTATGAGGTTCAAACTCAACAATATAAGGACACAAAATATGTGAACTATAATACGACAGATACACATAATATAGAAATTATTCTGGGTCATTTGGGTCAGATGCTTTCTATTAATTAAAAAAGTTTCTCCACTCGTCCATGAGCATTCATCCACTCTTGCTGGGAAATCTCCACTGACAAACACTCACATAAAACAAAACATCCTTGAATGACTAATAATCTTCACAGACAAGGAAACACAACAGTATTTATAGGCAGCTATTTGGCTCCCAGAAGTATGTCAGTTCAGTAGGCATGAGATTTGCAATAAGGAACTGTAAGCCTAACATTTCTTTCAGTTCAATCAAAACATTGCTCTCTGTTTTCTTCAGTTGTGTTGCTCCATTATGATGTCTATAAGGATTGTCATAACTAACTCTTAAATGAGCTAAACATTTTTTTTTTTTTCATTTTTCCAATGCCAAATACAGTAGACTCCATCAGAACACAGACAGAAGACATCATACTGTAAAAGAACAACTAGTGTGCATATGTCTAGTACTACTTTCTTTCATAAACTACTGTTTTATAAACATTGTGAATTTGGACATTCTACTTTTTTTCTTACTATTTTTACTATTACTATTTTTTCTTAAAAGTAGGAAAGTAAACATATTCGGAAGCAGCCTATCACTTGTAACCCATGCAGAAAGGGACACTGAACTAAACTTTTATAAAAGATTTGATTCACAAAGATGAAGAAAATTTGTTCCACTGTTATCACAGTAAATCAAACTAACAAAACAAACCTCTGCACCAAAACACACGAACACAAATGCCAGGTGTCACTAAAACTGTCACTAAAAAGACACTAAAAAACCTGTGTTCTGAATATATATTTCTGACAGTTAGCCTACCTAACAATTAGATGACACCATTTCTATTAAACATTTTGAAGGCACACAGAAGATATGTCACTGCAGACCATGAGAGAAAAATGGTTTTCAGGAGACCGGTGGATGAATCAGGCATTGTCTAATAATATGACATCTTTTCATTCTGCCAAATTACATGAAATGCCTCATTTCCTAGTGCAGGTGAAAAATCATGACCTTTCTTTAGGACTAGGTCACCCCAACTCTTTCTTTTAAAGGTGCACTCAGTTTCTCAGTTGCCGATTTCATTTTAAAAATAGGCCTAAAATTTGTATTGGTCAAAAAAGATTGTGTATTTTAAGTTTATGCAGTGTTAAATTAGATAAACCCACATTTTATGAGTAATCAATGCAGAAATGCACTTTTAAAGGGTTCAAGCACAGTAGTCTTCATTATAACATTGGTGGAGCATCTCTGCCCTCTAGTGGTTGAATCACAAAGACAGAGAATATGGCACCTTTGAGATTTTACCCACAGTTGCCCCAACATGTATTTAAATGCCACACTTTCTATGAAACACATTTACATTACAATATATACAAAATATCACACAAAATGGCACCTGCAACCAAATTATGCCAGAGTTAAAACTTCACTGAAAATCTTATTGTGCTTCAGCCCCGGGTCAATATAATTATGCATTTGAGAAAAATATGATATATTTATCTGAGCATCACTGTTAAATAAGGGGTCATAAGGGGTTATTTTTAATATCATATTGCACTTAAGTGAACAAAGCAATTAAAATACATTGCAACACTGATATTTCAGAACACACACACATACACACAAAAACTTGCATTGGTATGCAAACCTCTTTTGGCCACACAATAAAGGCTAAGATAATAAAACAAAAAATACAAATAGCAGCACAGATTCAAGTTTTTAAAAAATAAATATGGAACAGCATATACAAAGAAAACAAAACATTCCACTTTACAGTCTTTTTCTCTCTTTTTTGGTCTAAAATCATATATTTCTGGTAATGCATTCCAAAACTTTAAATTGTAAATGTTGCATTCCTATGTTCTCCATAACCACAATGAGCAATACAGACAGTTTATTTGCTTTTATGTATAGAAAAATAAAAAAAATGTGAATGTGTTTACATCTTTTATTCATTTGCACACAGCATCTGTGGATATATATTTTAAAAGGTGCTACAAAGTACAGACCAGAAAAGTTTTTTTTTTTTTTCTTACTGCCAGTGGTTCAAGGATTTAAAGAGCATTTCATTCCAGGTGACTTGGAAGTTCTGGCTTCAGAAATATTCTCCCAGACAGTAAAAGTTTTAATGAGGACTACAGAAATGTGTGAAACAGCACCAGGGACGAAACAAATACTGACCCATTGATTTAATCTTCCTGAAACTCTTTCGCAGCATAATGCAGTTCCATACTGGATTTATCTATTGTACAAACATTCCCAAAATCTTTATATTGCTCCATTCCAAGTCAAACATGAGCTGAAGTATTATAACCATCATAATTAGACAAGCAATTGAAGTATGAACAAATGGGTGCAATTTTGTGACTTTTTTTTTGTGATGTGATTTTTATTTCACCATTAGCCTAAAAATGTGATGTGTTTTCACATTTCATCTGTTCATTCATATTTGCATGGCCTCTCATGTTATTAGCATTGTGTTTTTAAGTTAATTTTCCCTTTTAACACACAATCTCAATCTCAAAAAGAGTTTTAAAACAATTAATTAATCTGAAAATCATTAAGCTGAAGTCCACTTCTTACAGTTATGGCTTAGGGAACAGGATGGGTTTATTTAGTTTTGTTCACACTTTTATTTGCAATTATAAAACATGGAGAATACCACTCTCACTGTCTTTTTTTGTATAAAAAACAGTTGTGCAACTCATTCTCAAATAAATCATGTGACAAGAAAGAAAACAATGAAGGAAATATATATTTTTAAATATCTTAAACATTTCTCTGCTCCTATGTCACAGATGAGGCTCTTGTTGTGGTGGTGTCTGCTAACCCTGAATTGCAAAACATATCATTGAGAAACTACCAGAGACGACAGATTCTCAGTACAGACTGTCTCCGTGCTGTAAGTTTGATTCTTGAAAAAAAGAAAAGAACAAAAAAGAGAGCTCAGAGAATGTCTTCTGAGAATATCTACTGGCAACAGGCCTGGGCATTAACAACTTGTCTGCATTTTTTTCCCATTTACTATCTCTAGCTGTTTTTGAATGCAAGAACACAGTTTGAGTGTACACCCCTCACACTGTAGTGTTGTACCTATATAATACTCTGTTGGTGTAGGGTTTGTTCCTTCACGACAATGTTGCTTGGCGAATAAGCACAGATCCACCTTTTCAGCTTTAGGATTGCAGTCTATGTACATTGCAGTCTTGATTTCAAATTGCAAAAGAATCGGACGAAATCTTGAGAAACCACACTGTAAAAAAAAATTCTCAGTCAGTATTTTTGTCATGTTTTACAATTAAAATATTTAGACTCTCAAAACAAAACAAAAATGCAAAAAGTGTTTGCTTACTGTAATGAATAAATATGAAAATGTTAGTTGCTAAAAAGCTGCTGCATTTCATTGGCTCTGGGCTTGTACTCTGCACAATGACAGTAAGTTGAACCTATAACCAACACTACCGTTGAAAAGTTTGGGGAAAGTACGATTTTGAATTAATTTTTTTAAAGAAACTTTTATTCAACAAGTACATAATTCATTGATCAAAAGTGAGAGTAAACATTTATAATGTTACAAAAGCAAATGGCTTCCTATTCATCACAGAATCTATCATGTTTTTGTTTTGTTTTTTCGAAATTAAACATTTAAATAATTACATCAATCCTTCTTTCAAAATGCGTTTTTGTCTTACCCTGACTCACTATGGTAAGCCTGTTATATAAGTGTTTCTATTTTAGACCGGGCGGAATGGTTTTCGCAGGAAATTGTGTACGTAGATAGAGAAAAGTTTCTCCAGCTATGGTGTGAGAGTGGCATAGGTAAGTTGTCGCAACGAGCGTGAAAGGGTGACATGGACAAAGCTAAATCTCCAACTTCCGGGGAAACACCCTTTAAAAAAAAAAAAAAAAAAACACAGAACAGAGAGTCGACAGCTGGCAAAAAGAGAACGTTCGTCATAAAACGAGAATCAAGACTGGCTTGGCTTTTGGAGATGACCTGGGGATTTTACAGTAAATGCTGTAAAAATTACTCAACAGGCGAGTTATAAGAGCCAGAGCCGAAGCACAACCAAAACAATGTTCTTTTGCAAAATACATGCGGTTAAAGGGATAGTTCACCCAAAAGTGAAAATTAACCCATGATTTACTCACACTGAAGTCATTCTAGGTGTATATGACATTCTTCTTTCAGACAAATACAATCAGAGTTATATTAAAAAAATGTCCTTGCTCTTCCAATCTTTATAATGGCAATGAATGGCTATTTCTGTTTTGAAGCCCATCAAAGTGCATCTATCCATCATAAAAGTGCTCCACATGGCTCCGGGGGGTTAATAAAGGCCTTCTGAAGCATGCGTTTGTGTAAGGAAAATACCTATATTTAAAACTTTATCAATTATAATCACTAGCTTCCGATAGACGTCCGTAAGCATCGATTTACGATGGAAGACTAACCCCTGACCCGACGTACAACGTAATGACGAACGTGAAAGCTCAGAGGAAGAGCAAAACAAAACACCAGTCGCATATTAGAAAATTTGAAGAGGAATGTCAGAGGATTTCTATATAGTAGAAGAGGAGCTTCAGTTTGTTGCACTGCCCTATTTGTTTAAACCGGGAGAGGCGTCTAAGCTTACGATACTTCTACATCCTACGTCATATATGCGTCACGGGTTACTCTTGTGGTGCAAGTCGACTTGCGTAGTATGCAGTACGTCTGGCGGAAGCTAGTTATTTTAGATTATAGTTATAAATATGGGTATTTTTATAACAAAAACCCATGGCTTCGAAGGCCTTTATGAACCGGAGCCGTGTGGAGCACTTTTATGATGGACAGATGCACTTTTATGGACTTCAAAACAGAAACGGCAATTCACTGCTATTATAAGGCTTGGAAGAGCCAGGACATTTTTTTTTTATAACTATCATATACACCTATAGGATGACTTGATGGTGAGTAAATCACAGGCTAATTTTAATTTTTGGGTGAACTATCCCTTTACTATGTGTGTATATATATATATATATATATATATATATATTTATATTAAAAATCTTACCAACCCCAAACTTTTGAATGGCAAATTTAGATTTTTTTTTTTTTATTCAGCTGTGCCATCACAGGAATAAATTACATTTTAAAATATATTAAAATAGACAACAATTGCAGGTATGTATCTTCAAATTAAAGTTTTCTCAACCAATTTTTGCTTTGTCGATTTAAGCATAAATTATCACTCAATTTTATTTGATTCTATGCTAAAAACTAGAAAATTGATTAATTCTAAATATATTCTTTAAAAAGAACTCTTTAGATAATATTTACTATATAACACAAGACAAAAATACTGCTCAAGGCAATGATTTTTTTGCAGTGCAACAGGCTTCACGATAAAAGAAACTCATTTGAATGCAAAGTTCAAAATGTGACCTACTCTTCCTCAAGTGGTCCATTATGTATTAGCCAATGTAGTGCATGTTTTCAAGAGATATCACCAACGGACCACTTGGCTGGCATAGTCCTCAGTTGTGGTGACCTGAGGTTGGTTTTCCCCACTGGGCTGTTTGCTCTGGTTGACTCGGCGCTCCCTAAGCCAGCGTCTCTCTACCCGCCTCTTCAATCTCTCCTCCTGCCGCTCACGTTGGCGGATGAACTGGTATCTCTGCAGGAAGAGGTCCTTGGCAAACTCGTACAACTGCATATCCAGGAAATTCAGTTGCTCTATGCGGCTTCGCATGTCATCGCGCAGCTCCACGTTGGCGGCGCGGGTGCTGTTGATCTGTGTAAAGGCTGAAATGAACCGCAGACGGAAAGTGCGCTCGAACAGGTACTGCGTCTTGCGCTGGAACTCCGTCAGGCCATAGAAGGCCATGTTCTTCAGGTTACTCTTAGCGCTGGCCAAGAGAATGGGGTTCCGTTCGCTCTCGTTCATGGTGGAGAGGTTGTAGCAGCCCACCAGGCTGAGATCGGCCAGCATGCGCACCTGCCGGTTGTTGGCCAGGTTTGAAGGGCAGTCCATGAACTCGTTTAAAGTGACCCCTGACCAGTCGTCTCCGTTATAACAGGTGGGCAGCTCGTCCTGTGTGGGAGAGCGGCCATCACACATATGAAGGGAAGTCTTCCAGGTGGCACCGCGCTGCACGTGCTTCCATTCGCTCAGGTAACGTGACACAGGGTCTCGCAGCATGGTGATATAGTAGAAGTTCCTGGAATGATAATCACAACGTTACTTCAATAAAGTTAAGTTTATTTTCTCTTTTACAATTTAATTTGTAATTAATGTTGTAGAAAATGGCATTAAAGTCTCTGAGTAATGTTAAAGGTGCAGTCTGTAACAATGTCGAAATAGGTAGCCTACTGCAGTCCAAATTCAAAATATCGGAGATCATTGTTTCTCCCGCCACCTGCTCCTCCTCAGACTCCTCAGACTGGACGGTGCTCACACAGGTTGCCAGTTTGAGCACACGCAACAGGAACGAGCGCAAATGAAATTGTCAAATTGGCAAACAGTCACACAGACCAAAACAAAAACAAACATTCCAGCCTGGAAAGGCACATTTCAAAGTAAAATAACTGCTGTAGAAGTGTTTTTCAGAGAAACGAGTATGTGAACTTATAGTATGTTTCCTCAATATATGCAAACATATTATGGTATTTGTATGCTTTAGTTGAGTGAAAAAAGTTACACACAGCACCTTTAACTTAACTACAGGTTAGGCCTCAGGCATACACTTGGATCATTGTGGTATTTCAAGTCCTTTTAGCAACTTGCTAGCAATTTATGTTGTTGAACAAAAGTTTCTTCAAGTACCATAAAAAACAGACTTTGTGTTACTCATTACTGAAAACTAAAATAGAAAAATGAGTATTAAAAAAACTACTCTAAAAACCCACAGGAAATTCCAGTGGTTATCAATAGAGAATTAGCCTTTCTGGTAAGCAAATTATAGCATAAGGAATAAATAGCTCTATTCTGCAGAGCTTTGTGTGTTATTATTTTTAATGAAAATGATAAAACGTTATCAACCTGTCATCTAACCTCAACATTTCAGTCATGCAATGTAGGCTAATCCGATAGCATTTTCAGCACAGAGCGGCTGCAAAATGGAATATATTCTTTTTACACGCATCACTGCATCTCTTACAGAGAAAGACCATCTTCTCAATCCTTGTAAGCCAGTGGACAGCCACAGAAGAGTGAAAAAAAAATTAAACATGTCTCAATTAATTCGTTTTCAGCAGTGCAGCGTGGAGGACATTTGTAGGTTAAATAGTGATATACAGAATAAATTACTTCAAATTTAAGAAAGAAAAACAATGTGAATACACTACTCACACTATTTATACAACAAAAAGGCATAAGTATGCAAATTAGGACATACATAATAGCTTATCCTACTATTTTAGCATAGCACAAAATATTCCATTCCCAACCCATTTTACGGGGACCACAATTGGCCAGATAGGCAACAACTTAACGGACGTACCCACAACTTATTCATTTGTACCCTTCATTTTAGGAAAATTGTGGCAACGTTTTAGTTTAGTTAAATCATGGCCACGATTTAAATAAAATGAGGGAGCAAGTTAGTACAATGTGGGCACAATTTAACAAGAACAAGGAAACAAATTAATAAAATGTAGCCATGAATATAAAAGTTGAGTGAACATTCTTAATTTGGTTTTCACAGACACATTCTGGGGACAATTGAGACTTATATTACATCTTGTAAAAAGGGGCATAACAGGTGCCCTTTAAAGATTATGAAGACAACTTTCTTTATTTGGAATAACATCCACAGTGAATCATTCACAATACACCATGAAAGTGCATTAAAAAGTAAATAGGGTCAATTTTTATTTGTTTGATTTATCTAGGCTAAATGTAAAAATTTCTATTAAAGGTCTATTAAAGTCATCATATACTCACCCTCATGTTGTTTCAAACCTGTATGAATTTCTTTCTTCTGCTGAACAGAAAGGAAGATATTTAGAAGAATGTCAGTAACCAGACAGTTTCTGGTACCATTGACTTCCATAGTAGGAAAAAATATATACAATGGAAGTCAATGGCACCAGAAACTGTCTGGTTACTGCCATTCTTCTAAATATCTTCCTTTCTGTTCAGCAGAAGAGAGAAATTCATACAGGTTTGAAACAACATGAGGGTGAGTATATGATGACAGAATTTCCATTTTAAAGTGGAGTATCCCTTTAACAGAAGTTACAGCTGTATTTGATGCTGTAAAGAACAGACAAAGGTATAGCCAAAGATTCAGTAAATTAGATCACAACTGTAATATTTTGCGCTTACATTTGAAAAACACGTGAGGGAACAGATGCCACCAAAGTGTTATTAGCAGCAGGCCGATGCGTTAATGAAGAGAGATGAACTAGGCACAGTCATGGTCTGATGGAGAATGGGACTGAAGCAGGTGGCAACTGCCTCTGTGCTGGGATGAATAGTGAATGAGGCAGTTCTGATGTTCCCCCAGAGATGACAGACGCCTGGGATAGAGAACGCAGCTTCTCTCTCACCTTCTCTGAGCTTTCAAGGGCTTTTGACTGAAGTACTACTGACCAGATAGTTTGTGTTTTCTAGTAATCTGGAACTCATTTAATACCCGTCCATGTCAGTCAATGATCTGCAAGATTTATATTACAGTTTACAGTTTTCTGTAGGTTCCAAAACAAAATCACCTAGCAACCATATCTTAAAATCCCTGGTAATAGCACTAAATTTGGCACACATTTGGCACACCAAGTCAAAACCAAATATCTATAGGAAAAATATATTCAACTTTTTTTCCCCATGATACCACAATTTTTTGATTAACATTAATGAAACAGACCGCCTATATATTAAGACCTACTGTTCCACACGTATATAATATAATGTTATACATCAGATGTTTTCCCCAACAGTTAACCAAACGTTCACTTAAGACATAAAAGATGATGTCTGTGTATACTCGCCAGGACAGATCTTTTGAAATACTGTAATTCTGTGTAGGCTATATGTGTATATCTGGATCGTCAGTTCGGACAGTCAGTTTTGTTTACATCAGCATGAGTTTGAAAATCACATTTCATTGGTTCAGACTCATGCCATCAAGAATTCGATATGAATATTCACAAAGTTGGAATGCTGCGCTTTAAATCGATACCAAACTTGTGCTGCAGAGGGGAAGTGCCAGTTGTCGAGCAAGCAGAGAAGTTGTTTTAGTTAAGGATAACGGTAACACTTTACAATAAGGTTCATTAGTTAACAATCTTAGTTAACATGAACTAACAATGAACAATACTTCTTCAGCATTTATTAATCTTATTTAATATTAATCTCAACATTTACTAATATATTATTAAAATCAAAGGTTGTATTTGTTAACATTAGTTAATGTGTGAACGTCTCTGTTACACATGGCGACCGAGTCGATTTCCATACCGAGAAAAGAGATCCTCTGCATGGGGGAGAGTTTGCTCTTTTCCCAGTTGACCTGAAGGCCCAGGCGGGCTAGGTGCCGGAGCACCAGGTCCATGTGTTCACAAACCTGGTCTCGAGAGTGAGCTAGGATCAGCCAGTCGTTGAGATAGTTCAGGATGCAAACCCTGTGTTGCCGTAGTGGCACAAGGGCTGCCTCGACGACTTTCGCGAAGACACGCGGAGAAGGCTAGCCCGAATGGGAGAACCGCATACTGATATGCCCGCCCCTCGAAGCAAACCAAAGGAACGGTCTGTGTCGAGGCAGAATGGAGACATGGAAGTAGGCGTCCTTCAGGTCGATCGCTGCAAACCAATCCAAGGGACGAACGCATTCGAAAAGGCGTTTCGCTGTTAACATCCCGAACGGAAGCCTGTGAAGGGATCGGTTCAGGATGGGCAGGTCCAGGATGGCCATAACCCACCAGTTTTCTTGGGTACAATGAAGTAGGGGCTGTAGAACCCGGACTTCATTTCGGCTGGAGGGACAGTCTCGATCGCACCCTTCGCCAGTAGGGTGGCGATCTCCGTACGCATGATCTGGGCGTTGGGATGCTCTAGCCAGGCTCCCATGAGAACTGTACCAGCGGAGTCACACAAACCACGGTGTGGGGACACAGTCATAAGCCGCATCCTGACAGAGGAGGCCAGGGAAGGACCAGCATTCCACGGGGGCCTGCTCTGACAGGGGTCTGGCGACAGAGGGGGACGAGAGTGGTGAGGCAATCCATGGCCTCTTGGGGCTTGGAGGAAGGGGCATCAGTTCTTAGAAGACAAAATATTCTCCCCTGGCCCTCCACCGGGGGAAGGAGTGGTCCTGCTACCAGCTCCTGAGAAGAACTGAGCCCTAACTCCAAGCTGCCCATCTCAGGAGTGCAGCTGCTTAGCCTGGCATTTGGCCGGCTTAGGGGTGGAGATGGGTGGTGCCACCCTCCTGTGACTTCCTCCTGCTCGGGGCTGGTGAAGGCTCGAGGGGAGGAGCTGCAGGGAGGCAGCCTCGGCGGGAAGCAGACTAAGGAAACCGCACGTACGGATGACCGTCGGTGCAGAAGTGCCTCAGTATGCTACTGGGGGTTCGAAGACTGTTCTTTGGCACACTCCAACCGATGCTTTCAGCTGCCCGGGAAAGCATGGCCGTTAGCTCTGTATCTGACTCGGCTAATGCTGGCACTCCCGAGGGAGGCAACGCAGTCGAATTCTCATTCCAGTGGAATTGAGCCCGTCTTGTGATGCTGTGAGTGACATGACATCATCCGCCGGAGCCCCGAATGAAAACACTGGGTCTCCGAGAGGAACCAGGCACAAACGGAAGCTCCACGGTTTGCGATGTGGAGGGGTGCGTGGCCCAAGGAATGACTCGTCGGTTATTGTGCACACCGTAACCCTCAGATCACCCTGGCCACCTGCCAAAGTATCCCCTCTCAAGGAAGAGACAGATTGGGGTGTGGAAGAGGGGACTCTACCCACACGGAGATCGAGTCTCGATCTAAACACCGCGATGGTCATGTTCCCGGAATAAAAACATGACTCATCCACGAGTGCTACCAAGCGTGATTAAGCCCAACACGCCAAACAGCGCTCGTGATCGTTAGGGCAGATGGATCACGCGTCCACATCCAGAAAACACACGGGCGAACCGTCTTGAAAAAGATGTGCCGCTCTTTTAGAGAGAGATAAAAGCTCAGAAGAGTGCTGAAGCGCCCAGGGAGAAGCACACACACTGTCGGCAGATCACTGCACAGATCAGCAGCAGGCAATGTGATCTTGCTGGAACATGCCGTTGCACCAACACAATGGAGAGCAGCTCGTCTCGTAGAGTAAAGATAATTCAGAATGGCTTGTGGGAGTGAAGAAAACTTTTGGCTCTGAAGCGAAAACATAACTACATGTTGCCAGTGTACTTCCTTATATACCCACGAGGGTGCTATGCAAATTCTGCAGACCCATGGCATTTTCTTGCCATTGGCTTGTTTTGTATACTCGAAGGTGAGAGGCTTTCTAAGCGAAACCCCATTCGTCGTCACGACGTAACTCGTAGTGACCACGAAAGGGAACTAACTCACATGAACAAACAATGAACGGCTGTATTTTTATAAACTAATATTAACAAAGATTAATAAATACTGTAACAAATGTATTGCTCATTGTTAGTACATGTTAGGTAATACATTAACTAATGTTAACTAATGAACCTTATTGTAAAGTGTTACCACAATAACAACTGATTTAGCCCATTTGAGGAGTTTAAATGTCTGTGTGAACCGGAAGTTGTGATTTTACACGAGTATTGTGACGTATTTTGGAATGAAATGCTGAATAGAAGGCAAGCTTGATTTTATGTTCACAATTTTTTTACCGTCAATCTCACATCCAGAGAGGAGCACATTTTTTTATTTTGACTAAATAGTACGAAGACCTTTTTTTTTTCTGTGGATAGATTTTCATGTGGGTTAGTGTTGAAACCAATTTTGATTTAATTCAGACTTTATTGGTGAAATATGTAATTTCTTAGCTACCCCTTCTTCCCTGTTTCTTCTTTTGTTCAGACAAACAGGAAAACTCACACCGTTGGTGGAACCAGTTGACATGCCGCACCATGCAAAAAATAAACAAGTTCTTATTTGTAAATTAATCTGGATTGGAGAAATTATACTTAAAAGAAAGATATTAGATGCATCCGTTTTAAATTCATATGTGAGAATACATTAAACTATAAAGAATGGTGAGGAAGTATACATAGAAGTGTTGCTCGTATTTGTAACTGTATCAGTGGAAAATCAGTAGCTAGCATTACACGATGATGTTGTTGTGTGGGAGAGGAGACGTATCAGGGTTTAGCACACACACATAAAGTATAGAGGGGTGTCGGGCTTTAGGGAGTGATTAGAACCCTGCCAGCAGCAGCTGTATTCAGCTCGTCTTTCAGAGTGGGTGGAGTGCAGACACTCCCTCATTAGCCTGTCCCAGGGACACAAGCACATGCAGGAAGTGGTGTCAGAACAAGCCGACTGCAAAAAAGGTCATAGTGAGCGCCATCAGTGTCACAGTATATTAGCCTCAAACGGCTCCAGCCTGGCCCTTTACCTCAGCCAATCAAAGCCCAGGCGCAATTGTGGTGAGCCGTGCTTATTACTTTCTGCTCGATAATACGCATTTGAGTCATAGCCCACAAACATTCCACGAAGCACCCATTTCTGCCCATAAAATGTAACTGAATAACTGGGAAATGTCTTCGAATATACTGCCTGTCTCTCTTGACTTATAGTAGGAATAATTGAAAAAAAAAAAAGTGATATTAATTTAAAATTAAATAAATAACTGACACTTATGTTGTCACTGTATTACAGCCAAACAAAATTATCATATTACAGAAATGTTAGGAAAATACTTTTAATTCAAATAATTATTAATCATTTAAATGTATATGTATAGCACTTTTCACATTAAACATTAATATTAAATAATATATTTAAATATATATATATAAAATATAAAAAAAATATATATATATTAAATCCCCTTGAGATCCTCGGAACCAAGTTTGACCCCCCTGCACTAATAGTTTTTAAATCTCCTTTATGAATACATGTTGGATGCATATGGACTCTTTCATTATACACTATACCGTTCAAAGGTTTGTGGTCATTAAGATTTTTCTTTAAGTCCCTATGAAATCAAAATTGAAGTTTTTTGGCTTTTAGTATGAATATGCTAGTTTTACTGTTATCTATAAGCTAGTGTGCTCAAAACCAATGATAAAATTCACATATAAAAGATATAAGCATTCAAAACGTACAGTCTCTCGCTTCCGCCGATATGGATCAATGCTTTTGATGACATCACTCTGCACTTCAGCTTCTCATCAGATTCTCTGTCCAATCAAATGCTCTAAAGCATCCCACCTCCAAACAGACGCTAAAGCTACGGTTAAAATCGGCCAGTTGTTCACACATTTACTATTTTCTACATGGTGAAGGGCATATGGAACAATTCAGACAGTGTAAATGTTTTCTTTACTTTTAAGAAATAAAAGTTTTATTTCTTAAAAATGTTTAAACAATACTGTATGTAAATGTAAAAACAAAAACAAATCTTGACTTTTCTGGAAGAAACAAAAGTCATTCAGGTTTAGAATTAACATGAGGTTATATAGTTTTGAGTGAATTATTTCTTTAAGGAAAGTTTGCAGCAAACAAGTAAAAATAGCCCAGTCGTTCATCTAAAGTAGACCCAGTCAAATGTGTTTAGAGATTACTTGAGGTTTACCAAATGTCTGAAATCAGAAGCCGAGTGAAGCTCTTTAAATCCAGGGAGAGCAATCGTGGAGTGGAAAAATGTGTCTCAATAACACTCGGTTGTCAATTGACTAGAGGCGACCTGCCAAACACAGCTCAGCACAGCAGATTTCAGAGTGCAGTAACTACAGGAAGCATGACAACAGGTGAGACTGAAGAGATGAAATGTCACAGAGCATTAATGAGTGACTCCTATGAGGATCTGCAAATAGACACGCAATGTTCAAACTAATGTGGACCCTTGGTTTAAAATGAAAACACCAAAAGTGCTACACATGGGGAAAAATAACATCATTAATATCTCAATTGTCTCCTATACAGTACTGAGATTAAACTGAGAGCAAATGGAGCGTTTCGCTTGCATCTTCTGCCTCTCAGATTGTTCTATGCACCATCATTTTAAAGCTTTATATTGTAATTAAATAACTCAATTAAATCTCCTGAACTATGAAAGAGCAAGTCTTATACTACTTAACTGTGCAATCAACCAAATAAAGTACAGCACCAAACAGGAACAAAAAAGTACTTTCAAATAGCATTTTGCTAACTGAAACAGTCCAGATAGAGATCTCCATTCTCTAGCTGTGTCAGTTTCCGAACTATGTGTTTTAAAAGCCTGTAATTAGCCACAATGGTGCAATCACGCTCTGCTATTGTCTATCCAATTACATGCTACCAAAGAGAGCCGAATATATGTAGCCAAACTATATGCTTAATACTAACAGAGGGTTTAACTTTCTCTTTTGACCTGGCAAACGCCTGCTGATGAGGGAAATGGATTGAAAAAGCCCAGTCTTTTGTCTGTTGCTTGAAGTGTTGTGACTTTTTAAGTGGCCATTTCAGCTAAGAGAGAGAGAGAAAAATACCATTTTCTTTAGTTTTCCTTACAAGAGGCATTTCGTAGCTTATTACTTTTTGTATGATACAGCAGTTTGATTCAGCTGCAAAGCACCTGTTTCTCTGCAGTAAAATCTCCTCAAACTCAGATGTGCACATCTTTTTATGTCTGGCCTTGCTGCATCAGATGCAGTGAAGTTCACAGCCATCACACACATATGAACACAAGCAGAACACAAAAATACACACACAAAACATCTGTAGGGCCTAAATAGGGTGAGGTTTCAAAGAGCAATGTATCCTACCAAAAACTGACTATTTTCACTTTTTGTACTGTTGAATTATTGAAAATGCATGTGCACAAAAGGTGGTAATATTATGGTCATGGCTTGGAGCAGACTGGTCATTACACTTTGGGTATAGGAAATTGGCTTAATAATTCAAGGGTCTGTCTTATTCTTTATTAATGTTATGATGAAAACTAATATGTTGGCCAATATCATAAATCAATGCAGTTTTTATATAAACATATTCAATGTTTTACATGCTGCAAATCAGACATCAAAATAGTAGAGTACAATGGACAAACACAAAGTTCTGTCATGAAACTGTAGATGGCGCAGGCTGATAGGTCCTTAACTCAATTTGCTTTCAATCACATAATTCTCTATAGGGCACAGCTGATTGGTTCCTGCTGTATCAGTAGGCAATGAACTCACGTGCTCAACCTTCAAATGCTTTGTCAGCGTTTGCTATAGCAGTTTGCAGCACGCTTTCAGAAGCCTTACCCAGCTCCACCTGTATAGATCTGCTACAGGTATTCATGTATGCTATTGTGCAGCAACAGTCTTGCAAAAAAAAAATTAGTATATATATATATATATATATATATATACAATGTTTCAAATATGCTGTATTTTGCAGTCAAAACCTTTGAACCTTTGAACACAGTTTGTCCAAAGACTTTTCAGTCGATTGTCTGTTGACAAAAGTATCTGACACATCCGTTGCAATTGTGACAGTAAAGATTTTTGCTTAGGGTGATGTGTCTTCTCCAGTCACCTAGGAAAGCTGATGTTTTTACAGTGCACACAGAGACAGCATTATGATTGAGGCTGAGAACGCACTCAGCACCTCTGTTGACTTTTGCCCTTTCCTCATTCAGTTTTCTTCCTGTGTCTCACAGCCATCAGTTATCCCGTGGGACCTCAGACCTTTCCTCTAAAGGTTGCTGGATTAATCACGCCTCTGATTCTGCTGTATTACGCACAAATCTGAACCCCCTCCACTTCTATCTCTTTTCCTCCGCTCTGCATCCATCTATCACTTATTCTGCCACTGTCCCCGTCTCCGGTTCTTTTGCCTTAATTATTGGTATCAGATATGACATTTTGTCTCAGTACAAGGATATTTTCTGTGAAATTATATTGGACCTGAGGATAAACCTACGGATAAGGAGGATATTTCAGTGCTGTCTGAGGCAAAGAACAGAGGATAATAACTTTACTGAAAATAAAAAATGACTTTCCTTGTAAATAAACTTGAGCTCAGATCTGTATCAGTAATGAAGACAAGCAGAAAAAGATATGCATTTTCACGACAAAAAATAATAATAATCTGTAGGCTATATCCATTTTGTCAGTGATATCTTTCCTGTCTCCTTTTCAGGTTTGAAGACCAAAAGAACTAGGAAAAGTAAAAAAAAAAACACTTATTGTGTTGGGTTTGTATTCAATAGATATTGAACAATCTATCAATTCTGCAGGTCAGTATGGAAACTCATCATGCAAAAAGTTCTGCAGACTGTTTCAAAATCGGAAGGCCTGCCATTAACAAAGTTCCCTTAAAAGTCTGCATGAAACAGAAATTGTGATAGTCTTTTATTCCCTATTGTGACATATCCGAGTGAAACAGCTTCTCGAACAAGAAAAAAATGTATAAGGCGTGACTTAATATTGTCCATTGAAAATTGATTGGATGGTTGAATGGTTGTGGTTTGTTACTGCTGTGATCTCATGTGACTGACAGGTTATCCCGCCTTCGCGCCAGTAAACATGTCATCAGAGAACAGATTTCGTTGCAAGAGGCTGGGGAAATTATTTTTATCAAAGATTACAAGGGAATAAAATAATTTAAAAAAATGTGCATGGATAAATTATTCATAATAAATAATGCATTAAAAACAATTCATGGTGACTTTAACCATTCTTTAATTCATATTTTAGCTCAGTTATGTTTTCAGATATCAATAGAGTATCTGTATCTGTTTATCAAATCAAAGCAAAAAAAAGGAGACAAAAAAAATTGTTTTCTGTTATCTTTTATATTTCACTACCAACAAAATGGCCCAAAAGCATAAAAAATAGGAAATGGGAACACTAAATTATCTTTAAATCATAGTATAAACAAATATAGTAAAAATATTTAATAAAATATTTCTTGTACACCACCAAGCTACAAACATCTGACTGAAGAAATTTCCCAGATAACTTAAAGGGATACTCCACCGTTTTTTCATATTAAACTATGTTATTCCCTTAACTAAGACGAGTTGATACATACCTCTCTCGTCTCAGTGCGTGCACTCAATCGCTCTGGCGCGTGGTGACATTTTGAAAGCCCTTAGCTTAGCCCAGTTCATTCATCAGGGACCAAACAGAGATGAAGCTAGAAGCGACCAAACACCTCCACGGTTTCCCTATTTAAATACAGTTACACGAGTAGTTACACGACCAAGTATGGTGACACAAAATAAAACGTGGTGCTTTTCTAAGCCGATTCGAAGTGCTCCCAAGTGCTATTCCACCATACATTATAGTTATCCTTTTTAGCTTAGAAAAGCGCCACGTTTTATTTTGTGTCACCATACTTGGTCGTGTAACTGTATTTAAATAGGGAAAACGTGGAGGTGTATGGTCGCTTCTAGCTTCATCTCTGTTTGGATCCTAATGAATGAACTGGGCTAAGCTAAGTGCTATCAAAGTGTCGCCGCGCGCCAGAGCGATTGAGTGCACGCACTGAGACGAGAGAGGTATGTATCAACTCGTCTTAGTTAAGGGAATAACATAGTTTAATATGAAAAAACGGTGGAGTATCCCTTTAAGATAGCTTCCACAACTACAAAAAAGAATAATTTCCAGTCCAGTTTGTCAACTATACATCTTTGTGCTTTGCCTTCGTCAAATGGTTTAGGGCTGTTGAATTTTCATTGTTCTTCTAAATGTTGTGTTAAGCAGTCAAAAGGTTTTTATTCGGTAGATCTGCGCTTGCCTCTGGTGGATCCTCAGGCCGAACAGCAGCTGTAATCCCAATACAGTTCCCCAGCACTCCTTCCCTCCGGCCAGAAACTGCATTAACATCTACAGTACATGCTCAGCGAAGTTCAAATGATGAAGAAAACATAGTCCGAAGCAAACGAGGGCATACGAGGTATAGAGTCAACATAACATGGCCATTGTAACCCATTTGACTTACACAATGTGACATATTTAGTGAAACACGATATACAACAACAAAAAATGACTGCATCATGAAAATTTATATAACGTGGTCAGAGGGGATTGATGACATCAGCCGAAACAGAAAATAGTTTAAGAGGAAGAGCAAGTTATATCTAAATAAAGATTTTTTACTACAAAAACAAAGATTTTTTTTCTTTAGCATAACATGCAGCACAATCGCCCTCAACACAATCAAGACATGAAAATGATTTTTAGACTTAAGTGTAAGGATGATGGATACAAGGGGTAAGGCAAAAGTAATGCATATTAAAGAAGTCATTGCACTTAAGATTTCACATTCTGCAGTGACATTATAATAGACATGCTGCCCTAACAGCAGAAATGACATTCACAATCCTGTCTCAATATCATTAGTGCTCTTTCTGGAACGCAGATACAAAGGGAACCATATAAAAAAGAAATCTGACAGCATTTTTCCTTTCACAATAAAGTTTGTATATATTGTAATGTCTCCTAAAAGCTCCAATTAACAGTTTCAGGAAATCTTGACAAAACGGTTCTTCTTTTAGTGCATTTGAATTATGTTTATAATATATGGTTACTGCTGAGAGCTTCTATCAGGTTTTACTGGGATAAAGTGAATATATATACTAAAAGTTTGGGGTAAGTAAGATATTTTTTAAGAAAATAATACTTTTATTTATCAAGGATGCATTAAATTGGTCAAAAGTGATTTCTATTTCAAATAAATGCTGTACTTTTAAACTTTCTATTCATCAAAGAATCCTGAAAAAAGGCATCATGGATGTATCACAAAAATATTAAGCAGCATAACTGTTTTCAACATTAATAATAATAAGCAGGACCATGTGATACTGAAGTAATGGCTGCTGAAAAAGACCTGTTTTGCCATCGCAGGGGTAAACATTTGAAAAGATATTACACTGTGTTAGGTAAGTTATTCTAAATTACTTTCTCTAAAAAAGTATTGCATTACTTATTACTATAATTACTTTCTAAATCCCATATCAACCACGACCAGTTGAACATTACAAGGATAGACATCAAACTGCTCTTTTAATTCTTCCAAATAAATAATATAAAATTGCATAAATTATTCTTGAACTGATCAAAGTATTTAAAGGAAGAAGGCCACATTAAAAACATCCATTTTAACATGAAATTACATTTTGATGTTAAATCCACTATTGTTCAAAAAAGAATTGTTCAATCTATACAGTATTTAATGCAATTACATCAGAAGTAACTATATAAAATTACAGAAAAATTAAGAAAATTCCTTACTTTGCTTTTTAACATAGAAAACAGTTATTTTTAAATTGTAATATTGCATTAGAGACTTCTATCAAAAACATAAAAAGATAAATAAATAAAAAATCTTACCCCAAGACCCCAAACTTTTGAACATGTAATAATAAATATGTATGTTAGGCAATGATCATATTTTAATCTTTGTGCAAATAATTCTATGAAATCATCCAATTAAGTATGTGAGTTTATGATGAGAGGATCTAATATGAAGGATACCCCTTATCCATCATATTACATCAGAACTGCATCATGTGTGCATATGTTGGCCAAGATATAGTTCTGGCAGGTCACATTAGTCAGGCTTGCATCAGCTGACTCTCAGCTGATCCACGTCTACATTAGGAATATACGTATCACAGCATCCCCATATATATATATATATATATAAGGTCCATTAAGTATTATCAGTAACAGGTACATTTATCAAAGAAATATTCTGTTTTTATTTGAAATATTGTTTTATTAGGCTGCCAACTTACCCCAGTTATCAGGGAATTGTTTATTACACTATTTCAAAAGCAATTTAGCCCTACCATTAAATTCTCATAAATGTCTTGAAAAACCAAATGGTATTTAATAACCAAAAGAGAGTTACATTTTGCTATTAAACTTTCAAACTGACTGAAGGTGTTTTATTTTCTTCTCGTACTTATCCTCTTTATTGCAGTTTAAAAAGGCATAACAAATCTAATGAGCCATCTGGCAAATGGAAAATGACACATACATGAGAAAAATGGAATCTGTGCCCATCTGCAAAATAAAGGTTGATCCCATGATGCAGTCCCTAAGTAAAAGTTTCCCAAAATAAAAATACTCTGATAAACTACAGACACTTAAAATATTTTGTTACGTACAGTAACAAAGTAAAAAATACTTTGTAATTGTTCACCACTGCTAAATATTCAACATTTTAATTAGTCATCTGTACATCTTTGCTACTTAAATCATGACACAAGTCAGATGGAACTAACCTGACACATTCAGATCGACTGAATTGTGGATACAAATGTACTCAACATGCGCTCATCAGTTTCTTCTCTATAGTCTTACACTGAAACAGTAATGCGCTCGTTTCTGCTGCTCTGCAATCTTCTCCCGTTGTCGCTCTTGACAGAATGGAGTGAGAGCCTGGAAACATGCATTATTTGTAACGGATATCATTCCCTAATGGTGCCTGTACTCCCTCTGGCAGACCATAATGGACCGTTTTCCAGACTCTCTGAATCTCCTTCTGTCTCTTTGATAGTGACGGAATGGGGACGGCATGTCACCTGGGAAGAAACAAGAGGAACGAGGGGTCCTTCATTTAATTGTCAGGAAGCTGGCATTAAGGTTAGTTGACATGGTGCGCATACTGAAAATGGCACTCGCTGGCAGTTACAATGCAGCAAGAAAAACCTGCCCTTCGGCCCAAGAGCATCACGACAACCGCATCACTGTTCAGAGCACATAAAGGTGGACCGGCTGAAAAAAAACAACCTAAATATGTCTAAGCTTGCTATTCTTAGCGGATATCCTAGTCTGTTATGGTTTGATGGTTTTTGGGCACTAGACCAGCTGGTTGACCAACTTCCACCAGCCGGACCATCAAGACCACAGCAGGGCTGAAAGTCCATGTTCTTTGACTCATCCTGCCTATTTAAGTCATAATTAAAGAAATAGTTCCGTTAAAATGTTTAAATTGTGTCATTAGTTACTCATCCATGTCATCTCAAACCTATATGACTTTCTTCTTACAAAAGTAGATATTAAAGTAAACAATAAAGTAATGCATACAATAAAAGTAAACAGGGCCCAATCAATGTTGTTTTGAACCCCTGTTTTCATATGTACAAAAACCTTTGAAATCTTGGTGAGCAAAAAATGACAGATTTTTGTATTTTTCGGTAAATGTCACTTTAAAGTGTCTTTTAAAGCAATTAGGGCTGCACAATATATCGAAATATTGGGGTCATGAACAAAAGAAAAAGAGAAAATCACTCACTGCTCTTGGCTGAATAACTTTTGTAGCTTTAATAAGAATCAGTATATATTTAATTAATACGGTGAAAACTAAGAAGTGTTTTATTTTTACATTTTGATTATTCAGTTTCTGTTGTTAAATAAACCTAATGTAGGCCTACCTGAAACCCTAAACCCTGTGGTTTACACTGATGTTAAAATAACACTTCTTATGCTTCAGTAAAACACTGCTGTTCACTTTCAGGTGTAGGGATGGTTTCTTGTCACAAAAATAATGTGAAACATGTATGTAGGTTATATAATTTTAAATATATTTGAAAGATAATTTAAGTTTATTTTACACACTTTAAGCATTATCATATCGCATATCGAATATCGCATTATTTAATGAGTTATCGCATTTTCTTCAATATCGTGCAGCCCTAAAAGCAATTGCATGTTTGTCAGCGAAGACGGTTCAGGTTTGTATTCTCCAAATCGTAGGAGCACAGAGAAAATAAGACAATGTGAATGCCTTCAGTACATACATACAGTATTGTGCTTCCTTTGAGAGGAAATAACAAGTCTGCTTTTGTGTGAAACACAGGAAAGCACTCAATACGGTGATGACATACTTTTGGTTCTGGAGGCTCTCAACACCACCAATCCGTTTTTAGAGACTCAAATCATCTCGAGTTTTCAAAAGAACTGGAAATGGATCAGACATAAATCAAGTCAAGTGGGTCCTTGTTTGTATTACCATTACCCAATTAGCACATTACATGTTAATTGTGAGGGGTGTCACACCCAGTTCCAGTTGTAATAATCCACCAAATCAAGTTCCTTAATCTACTTTGATCCACCATGAATGAAAAACAGGCATTTCTGTCATCACTACCGAGTAGTATAAAATAATTTAGATACAAAAAACTGTGCATATTACTTATAAATGGCGGAATAAGTCCCGCCTTCAAACTAAAAGAGCCAAAGTCATCGCGTCACTGCAGCTGCCGTAAGTCAATGGGTGCTTCTCATTTCTAATGTGTGCATCCTCATTTCCTTTCCTCGCTTCCTCTCCTTGCGTCTTAGCTCCACCCCCTTAGGATGCGAGGGAAGGCTGCAAGGAAAGAAAATGAGGATGTAGGAATCGAAGGAAAGCTTATTTGTATATTGGAATATTCTAGATCAATCAAGCGTCACTTCATAGCGTCATCAGCTGCGCTCAGAGGATCTGCCCTTATGCTGTTACGGTTTGGATATTTAAGAAATTCTTAATAAATAATAATAACACAAGATGTTGAAATATGAGAGATGTGTGGTTTATTTAAACTGCAAAGGAAAGGAAAAGCATAAATGAAAATCATTGTGACAGATGTGAAGGGAGAGGAAATTTTATACGTGCATCAGGTTTGTATGTGCAACTTTGATCGGTTTCCGGGTCACAGGCTGGAGGACGGTGAATAAGGAAGATCAATTTGAGTATTTAGAAGCACCCAGTGTTTTGAGACGCTAGCTTAGGCCTGCACATGCACATTTGTTGTTTTACAATAAATTTTAACATGAATAAAACAAAACATAGTGAAAACACAAAATAAAACATAAAGAAATAATGCATGAAGCTTTTTTTAAAAGCAGAGGGTCTGTTCTTTCTTCTGATATTTTGCATGTTCAAATATTTATACAACAAAATATTCTGGTGGCCATGAAGTTTTTGTGAAAATGATCAAAAATGCTAGCGGTGGCTGGCAACTTTTTTTATAAACCGCTGGCGGGGAAAGAGTTAATCAAATTTTATGTCTCCCCATTGTTTAAAGAGATAGTTCACCCAAAAATGAAAATTCTGTCAGTAATTACTCACCCTCATGTTGTTCCAACCCCGTAAGACCTTCGTTCATCTTCGGAACACAAATTAAGATATTTTTGATTAAATCTGAGCGCTGTCTCACTTCTCTGGGGGACTGAAACTTGCTGGCCCAGAAAAGTTATTAAAGAGATCGTTAATATAGTCCAAGTGACTACAGTGGCTTAATCTTAAGTTTATCAAGCGACAAGAATACTTTGTGTGCGCTAAAACAAACAAAAATAACGACTTTATTCCACTTTTTTATTTCCTTCTCTCTGGGCGTCGAGTCTTGGCCGACGCTGGTAATGTGTGTGATACGTGGTGACGTGCAACAGACGTATAAAAATGTAATAAAAAATATTTTAATTTGTGTTCCGAAGATGAACGAAGGACTTACGGAGTTGGAACAACATGAGGGTGAGTAATTACTGACAGAATTTTCATTTTTGGGTAAACTATCCCTTTAAGACATCATTATGACCTTAAATCACAGCTGATATTTGCGCATTTTACCAGAAAAGACTGTCCGTTTTAAATGTGTATATCTGATTAAGGTTGATTTTGTTGAATTTTAGACTAGCATATAGAAAGAAAATAATCATATTTAGACACCTCAAAGCTAACAGACATGGAACATCCACAAGAATTACAATTTTAATTTCATAGGGTTCTTAATGATGTCTCAAACCCATTCTTTGTTGTGCGGAAACATGAATGTAATGACCTCACTGATCATAGGTCCACTGAGGTCAAGGCAGGAAAATTAATTTGGCACATTTCACAGAGCAGCAGGTACTTCCTCTGATTAAGTTTAGCTTCTCTCAGCATCACCAAAAAGCCAAGTATTTGCAAGCATTGTATTTGAAGCATTCCTTCTGCGCGAGAATCAATATCTTTGCTCAGAGAGAGAGAGAGAGAGAGAGAGAAAAGGATTAAAGAGGTTTAATCTGAGATCTGCGGCTCAGCCGCATGTCTCTGTTTCCTGCCAAATCTGTGGAACAGCAGAGCGCATGGAAGGGGCTAATCTCCATCCTACCGTTAGGGAGGGGGTGTCTGTGCGTGTGGCTTTATTATAGCTACAGTTTGGGATTCCTCAGAAGTTGGGTAAATCTGACCAAACCTCTATCTTTGACATCTTTAATTGAAAAAAAATTAAGAAAGAAAGAAAGAAAGTATATGTCACATTGGGTGGCTGTAATGAAAGCGCACGATGATGAAGATATTCAAACAGACTTTTAATCTAAGAATCAAAACAATAAACAGGAGAATTACTCAACCCAACCACGTTCACATTGACATTAAACAATCCCATGAATGTCTGGGTTACTAATGTAACCCCCGTTCCCTGAAGGAGGGAACAGAGATGTTACGTCGGACTGATGTCATGGGGTCATGACACCTCCAAGTGGTTACTAAACAAGCCAATGAACATTGGTCAGTGAGATTTGCATGCCGAGTCACACCCACCCGGCATACGGGTATAAATAAGATTTATACGGGTACTTCATTCATGTTTTGCTGAGGAGCCGAGACAGGAGACATTCAGCGGTGGTTCAGGGCTGTGGCTGGGGGGACGTAACATCTCTGTTCCCTCCTTCATGGAACAGGGGTTACATTAACAACCTAGACCAGGGGTGCCCAATCCTGCTCAATATTTTTACACACTGACAAGTTTTGCTAGCTAAACAAAACGAAAACTTGCTGCATCTAATTCTGTTTTTAAGAATTTGTTTACGTTTGGTATTGTAGTGTTACTAACTGTACTGTAAAGTTTTCTCAGTGGTAAATAACACATGATGTATTGCTGTAACGTTGTCTCCAGCCTTCTTGGCTGTGCATGTGCGGAGGGTGGGACGTATGCTTTTACTGCTATCAGGCTAAAGTTAGCATTTTACCAGATATACTACAGCACCTTTAAGTGTAACGGTATCAAACTTTGAGTACACAACTAGTTTATGTCCGGATCGAATTCAGAACGATGATCAAAACATAGATGGAATAGTTTGAGTCCATCAACACCAAGGGGGTAATCCATCAGCCGGGAAACCGAAGCTTCCCCGGGGGCCGCCATTGATTAGTGGACCCCAGGGTTGCCAACTCTCACGCATCTGGCGTGACAGTCACGCATTCAGCCTCAATCTCACGCTCTCACGCTTAACAAAGAAATCTCACGCTAAATAAGACATTCTTCTGTGCTGTATTTTTTTTCACTCATGTGCACTAAATTTCAGAATTACTAAAACAATTCAGGCTCTTAACTACTGGATGGACCACTATTTATGGCGCAAATTAGTTAAAATCTCCCGGAATCTAGAGCGAGCACGCATGCGAGACAGAAGCCGTTTCTCAATATGCGTTCTTGTCTGTACTTGTGTTCTTGTGGACTTGTGAAACGTCATCAGTCGCTGCCCTAGTACTGTGCCAATTCAAAGTTCACATCTAGCCAAATCCAGTTCGAATCCCCGGATGTGTTCTTGATCTGCCCCTTTTACCAAGGATGCATCAAGAGGAGACTTGTGCGGACTTGACAAGCCAGGTATCCCAGAATGCATCTCACACCACCAACCAGCAAGCGTCAATAGCAGAGGAGAAACCCCGCGTAATTTAAAAATACTGCTATAAATGTGTCACGAAATGTAGTTTTAAGACTATTTCCGGCCGAGAATGTAGTTGTTTAAAGCTCAAATCTTTGGTTTATTTATAAAGATAGCGCCTATTTGAAAATTTGATCTGACGTTTTCAGAGTTGTGAGAACCAGGCAATCGGACGCTCGGCGCTCGAACCCCGCCGAGAACAGCCTTTCCTCGGCTAGTGCTGCTGACTTGCCGTTGGCTCGGATGTCTCTAGTCTAGTGGTATAACCTTTGCCTCGACGTCCTCCCGATTGCCCGCGAGCTTCTCCTCCTGTCCATACGGTAATTTCCTACTGTGCGACAGAGAGTCGCGTGGCTGTGACGCAATCGTTAGCCTACTTTTACAAAAACTGCTTCTACAGGGCCATAACGTAAGCTACAAGGTAATGGAGCCTTTTATACATTTTCGTGTTTCTTTAGAAATAAATAATGGACAAATGGAGTCTTTAAACACCTCAGATGTGAAGTTATTCACTGTCAAAGTGACGCCAAAAGGAATGGGAGTCAATGGGATGCTAACTGCAGGTGGGGGTCCGCTAGCCAATGGCGGCGCCCGGGGGTACCTTCAAAATAATACAAATCCCTGCCCCCCCTGTGCGGTGCGAAAAAAATCGTGTCCGTTGGCCATCCAGATGAGTTCAAAAAATTGAACTCTTGCGAAAGGCTACGGACGGTTTCTATCCGAAAATCCCAAAGGAAGTTAGCGTTGCTATGGTACTGATAAACAAACCTGGATTCTTAACTTTTAATAAAATAAATAATGATTTTATAACGATTAGATGTCATGTCATTTTTTTATTTTCATGATGTTTTAACGTTATTAGGGCAGTTAATACAATTAAATAATTCAATATTTAAATATACTCGCTTCGAGGCTTCCGCCCACTGATCTATATAATGACATATATATATATATATATATATATATATATATATATATATATATATATATATATATATATATATATATATATATATATATATATATATATATCCGCTGGGGGCGTATTGCGTATTACGGAGCTGATTTCAACTGCCAGTGAAGGCGGCGTTAACCGTAGCGCACGCACGGCGTACGGCAGCGTTGAGCATTGTAGCCAATCACTGACATGTCTGTTGAACGCATTGGCCAATCAGAGGCGTTTAAATGAGTCGCTGTCCTGAAGATGTGTTTTGCGCGAGCTCACCGAGTTCAACACTTTCGCAAACCTGTCATTATTATTGCCTATAAACTTAAGATGCAAATAAAAGATTCACTGCAATGTATTTGATATTCTTGATGCTGTTCTGATGCGCTCCATTACGCACCGCTCTGTTTGGTGTTAGGATGACTAGCGGTCATCAGCGGTCTAGCTCTTCAATGTCAGAATGATTAAAGAAGTGAACGAATGCCTGGCAAAATGTAAGTGGAAAACATTTAATATTTGACTGTTTTACAATAGAAATGTTCAACTACCGACAGTATCCGGTGACGCGAATTACTCAACTTTTTTATTTATTTACTAAATTTAGCCTTTTTGAATTGAAAATATGCTTTAATTTCTTTGATTCATTTAGAGAGAATGCATGCATAATTAAAAATAAAATATTATTTGCAAATAGTTACAATTATTTCACTAATACAATAAGCTTTTTTTTTTCTTTATTCCCTTAAATCGCTTTTATAGTTAATTATTTTAAATAAAAATACCCAAAAAATTTTGGGTTGGATTAACCCCCCCCCCCCCCCCCCCACCCCCCGAGCTAAACTTAAAAGTTGGCAACCCTGGGACCCCCACATGCTGTTAGCATTCCATTAACTCCCATTCATTTTGGCGTCACTTTGACAGTGAATAACTTTACATCTGAGGTGTTTAAAGAGTCCATTTGTGCATTATTTATTGCTAAAGAAACACGAAAATGTATAAAAGGCTCCATTACCTTGTATCTTGCGTTAACTTATATGCTGTTCAATGTTTGATTATTTGTGTTATTTTACATTTGCATAAGCAATCTTCTAATACTTGTTTCCACTTCTCCACTTGTGTTTTGATCTGGAGATTCTGTACTATTTCAGAGGATGCATAATAGCGCCACCTACCGTATAACAGTGAAAACCATGGATAGCTGCAAAAGTCAGTCAATGGCGGGGAAAGAGTAGATTTGAAGTCAATTTTTATGTACACTACACGTGGACACAAAAATTCAGATACTCAGAATTAGGAACATATCTGTTTTCTTTATAAATCAATATTTTCAAACAATGCAAGTCAATAAGACAGTATGTAAAATTATGTGAAAAAAAGTATTTAATAGGCTACTCAATCAAAAGAGTAAACACAACTCTATGCCAAGTATACTTAGGATACTTAATTATACTTTTAAGTATATCTCGATCAAAAGATTGAGTACAAGAGAATAGGCCAAATATACATAGACTTTTCTTTCAGTATAAGTCAAGTACTTAATTTTAAGTATATTTCTGAGAAGGACATAAAGTACAGTATATTTCTGAGAAGTACTGTAGACTGAAGTAGTAGTAATACAATGAAAGAATAAACTTCTTTTTCGTAAGGGTGAACAAACAGATTGATTCCTGAATATAATTTCATTTTATTACACTTTATTCATTGGAAACAGCCTTTAGTGCTAGTGGTGATACTTTTGATTACTCTTTACATCTGATATGATAACCACATACAGTATTTATAATTCATAAGTCCCCATTCTCTGACATGCACATGTAACCCCTCTCCGTGCGGGTCTCGAACCCGGGTCTCCGGCATGAGAGTCAGCCGCTCTAACAAGGAGGCTAAAGACTGCAGCCTCTAGAGTCTGTCGCTAGAGCGCCTATTGAGATCAGAGGAGTGAGGTTTATTCGCACAGCAACTACTAGCTGGCCTCCGTTACACACACTTTCAGCATTTTATTATAGATGATATGCAGCTCATGTTTTCCAACAAACTCACATTTGTAGTCCAAACAAAGAAAAGTTGAATTGTATGTCCTTCCCAGAAGGAAGCCTCAAGCAAATGTGGTAAAACCCAACTTTCTCTGCTCATAATTTCAAGTTGCTACCCTCTCTCTGACCCTTATAATTAAATGGGCACTCAGGTAGTTACTTGCATAACCAAAATGCTCCGCACAAAAAAAACATCAACAAAAAAAAAACAAATCCACCCAACATAATAATAATTAGCAGAATATAACTTCAGGGCTATAAAAAGAGATGTTCACATGTAGCTGTCAAAACCATGCAGAAAAATAATGTTCCTAACAGTACACACCCACTTCCTCAATCTCCCTGCTGAAAATAACAGCTTAAACCAGCCCAAGATATAGTTAGCTGGTCTCCAAGCCAGGCAAAGCTGGTCTGGCTGGCCCCGTTGGTGGGTTTTAGAGAGGTTTTGAGCAATTGTCAGCTGATCAGACAGACTATCTTAAACTAACAGATAAACAGAAGAACAACCTTTAGTAGTTACAAAGTGAAAACAACATACATCTCCCATCTGGGCTTAGACTCAAAATTCCTATGGCAAGAAAAAAAATATATACAAAAAAAGAGTTTGTTCCAATGGAAACCATCTCTTTCAACCATTTCTTTTTCACTTAAGACTCTCAAACATCATTAAAAATTTAGTGAAGGTTTTATTATATCCATGTGAGAACATTTCTGATGGCAGGACAAATGGATTTGGAATTTGGTATAAAAATTGGTGAGAAAAAATATTTCTGGTGTTTAAACTACAAACTAAACATATTTGTGTAGGATACGCCAAAAGTTAAAATGTGCCTCTGTTAAAGTTGCCGACCCTGCATGAGTGAATTCCAAAAGACCTCAAACAAGTGAAACATGCTCTCAGAGATAAAGAGTCCTAGACTGTGGCTCACAACACAAGTCATTGATAATGAGATGCTATGTTAAACACTGCAGTTATTGATGTTGTGTGGAGCTGTTGGGATTCAGGGATAAGCGATTTGTCCCCGCGAGCTTGTCGCCCTGACTGCACACACAGAATACAAAAGGCATGAGTGGGGCCAAAAATCTGATTGTGACAAATGAAGGCGGTTTCAGGGTGTTCGCTGACTTTCCCTTTGGAGCACTCAGATGTGCCCGGGCTGGCCCTTGCTGTATGCTCTCTGAATGACGATCTGCATCTGTATGGCTGAATTCAAATGAAGAAACAACTTCTTAAATGGCTGAGCGGATCTATGCCCACCCTGTTGATTAGATCTCTGTATTAGAGCTGCATGATAAAAACAAAACTTGATATGGCTTAGAGTGATTATCTAATCGCTGTGATTTAATAAATATATGCACTGCATGTTTTAAAGTAAAGCGCAGCACTGTGTTCTTTTACACGTAAGCAGCTCATGATACTGCGTTTTCAGTGTCTCAGAGCGTTCGCAGTAAATGCTGCTCTACAAACTAATTTCTTCATCTAGTTTGGGTTTGCTCAACATGCATTTGCGAACGCAACAGGCAATCATCTTCCCAAATCTGTAATGAGAAGAGCTTATAAATGAGCTGTTGTCTAAGAGAAGCCTTTAAGGGTTATGCGATTTTCCATCAAACTAAAACCTTGATGGTTTAATGTTTGAAAATGAAGAAATTAAGACAGCCATAGATATTAGTAGCATAATTTTACAGTATGTACTGTAGAGTTATATTATTATTTTTAGTACTCACTGTAAAAAATATTTTTGCAATTTAGTTATTTCAACTTATTTTTGTGAGTAGAGATAACTAGATTGTCCAGACAACAAAAAATTGTAAGTTTTCTTGTCCTCAACTAGACTGAAAGTTGAATGAACGACTTAAATTGTTATTTTAACTCAAAAATGTATGTTTAAACAACTGCACTAGATTTTCTGTTGAATTAACAAGTATAATTGTTATTTTAACTTATAAATGTAAGTTGAAACAACTGCACAAAATTTTCTGCTGGTTTTACTTCAATTATACTCTAATGCTTTATTAGAAGTAAATTTGTAAACTAAACTTAGTAAACTAAACTTAATTTATCTATATATCTTGCTGTCTGGTAGACTGCATAAAAACCTAAACTTCAATTTTATTAGTGTGTACATTAAAAACATTACACTGTAAACCCCAATGTTGTCGTTAATAAAGAAATCAAGTTGTCATAACTTAACATTACTTACAAGTTTTTGCATCAAAAATTAAACATTTGATTTTAATGTACTCATCTGGCAGCAAAAATCTTTCAGATTAAGATTTTAAGTGTTATGCACTCAAAATGTCAAGTAATTTAAATGATTCCCTATGTGTCTGTTTAATATGATTGTGCCTGAAATTCTGCCTTGACAACACGCTGATTGGTCGATGCACAAGGCAGTAGTTTTTTTGTTAATCGTGAATTTGCTGATGCAGGCAGCAGGCCAGAGGCACTGACACTGCATAAAAACAGTAATTTCGGGGTTAAAACGGAGCCGGCCCGTCCATCACGTAGCCTACGGACATTTCAGGCTTCGCATTTGGAACTGAATCACACAAGACCATAGACAGTATATAAACACAAGACCATGACGCAGGCTGTAAATGGAATCTTTTTTTGAACCGACTCTCGAGCCTCTTCTCCCCCTCCCCCGCTGACTCACTGCAGTTCTTGCGCGCGCAGCCGCAGAGAGCGTCCGGTATTTTCTGAGAAAACGTATGGTAAGTGTGAATTCATAAAACTATTTTAAATAACATGTTTGCCAGAACATAACGTCAACATTTGTTCAATGTTCTAACGTTTTTATTTTTACTGTATTTTCTAGACCGACATTGTTTTCGAGCCGTTAATTCCCGCTCCTGCTCCATTCAAATCTTGCGCGCTGATAACGTCCGGTATTTTCTGTGAGATTTACATCAGACGAAGGTAAGTTTGAATTCATAAAATCATTGTAAATAACATGTTTACCATAAAACAACGGCAAAGTTTTTCAATGCCATATTTTATCTGAACCGTATTTTATAGCCCACTGCCTTCGTTACTGCGTACGCTGACATCGTCCAGTGTTTTCAGACGTTTAGCCTATATCAGACGAGGGTAAGTGCAAATTCATGAAACCTTTTTAAATAGAGTATTTACCAAAACATAAGATTTGGTGTTGATTTAAATTGAGTGTGTTTATGTTGTAAAATAAGTCTAGCTATCTTAGTTAGTCTAACTTAGTTAGGTACGTTAACTGCTAACTGATGTTACTTAACTTAGCATCTGCAACTGTAACTACACACATTTCTAAGTTAGTCATTAGTTAAATATTCACGTTTATTAATTAATTAACTGTTAATTAATTAGCTAGTGTGCTTGAGTTGTTAACGTATTCTCCTTTGACAAATTAGTAGACACTTTCTTCTCAACTGTCCTCAGAGGCTTCAGAAACAGCACTGAAGGAAGCTGACTTTTGATTGATGTGAGGCAGACAAGGCCGAAAAGGTTTTAGCTATGTGCTTAAAAATATATCATATTTGTTAAAGTGCAGTGTATCACTCCATTTGTTTGTTTTAATGTTCTAGTAAGTGTAGAAATCTACCATCATGTACTTAGTTTTATTATGATGTAATGTACTGTGCAAGTTATATATATGATTGTTTTCAGGCCAGTTGGTAAATGCTGCCATTCTTCTCAAATACTGCTGCTCTTCAAAGAACAGAGTCATTCATCAGGTAACACACACAAAAATAGTTTTTGTTTGAATACCATTTAGTTTCCCAAGTTATCTTGTATTTTATTTAGTTAATGAAACGGCAAGAAAGCACTTTGACTTGCTTTATTTCCATTCTTGTTGCTGTCCAACTAATAAAATTGCTTTGTATTGTTACATTTTTATTATTATATCACTCTAACCTGTTATTTACAATTATGAGCACAGATTAATTAAATTACACTAAAAAATTCGCCTTTGGCTAAGCCACACCCTAGAATGTAGATTGACCAATCACAGCGCAGCCAAGAACGAGCTCCGACAGAGGTCCGACACTTTTTCACAAAAGTGCTTGTGTGTGCTCTAAGGTAAATTTTGCTTTTAACCTTACTGTGAAGTTATACTAGTTAGACAGTTTTAAGCTGTTTGTTTTAGCTAACTTTGTTATTCAAGATACGTTGTTATTCAAGATAGGATAACGTTAACGTTATGTGTTTGTATCTTGAATAACAAAGTTAGCTAACATCCAGCCGCTAGTTAAAACATACAATCCTTACTTAACTTACGTGATAACTAAACTATCGCTAAGCTTGCTTGCTACTAGGACCTTGATTCTTCATTAATTAGGTAGAGAACCGAAATCATAACCTAAAACTGTTTAACTAGTATAGTTAAAAGCAAAATTTACCTTAGAGCACACAAAAGTGCGCTTGTTGATCCTTGAGGGGTTTAGCTGACTGTGAGGACGTCCACACACACAGTTTAATCCAAAAACGACACTTGTCAGGATTTGACTTCGGTTTTGGGAAGGGAAAAAAACGGACACCCCCCTCCAACCTCTCTGGGAAACGCGTATCTGTGTTACAAATGCCCCAGGCAGTGCCAGGCACAACGTTTAACCATATTTTTGATAAAACTACGACGGTAATAGCCTGCCGAGACCAAAAATATGAGACGCCTGCGTTAAAGTCAATGGAGCGCTGTGAAAAAGTGTCGGACCTCTGTCGGAGTTCGTTCTTGGCTGCGCTGTGATTGGTCAATCTACATTCTAGGGTGTGGCTTAGCCAAAGGCGAATTGTCTAGCAGTTTTTATTCATGGTCAGATTCAATCCATCATGGATGGATTTGAGCACATAGACGATTCACTGATTTTTTTACTTCCTTGTGTTCAAGCTTCAGTCAAGTTGATTAAAAGCTGCTTGTTCACCAACCGGACCAAACAGGATTTTTTCTTTTACCTCAGTTTCATCTCAGTTGCAGAGCTCTACCAGATATAGGTAAGTCTTCACCACAATCTTTGAATTAAAAAAAAAGTTATTGTCAAATTGAATCGTTATGGGTGATATAAATAGCAAGTAATACGTCTGTGGTTTGAAATGTCACGGTTTTCATTATTACTATTCAGTGTTTGGATTTTGCCTCGCGCCATTTCAATGCGCTTTTGTTCATGTTTTAAGAAATCTTGATAATAGGGTGAATTATTCACAATGTTGTCACAAATTTAAAGGGGTCATATAATGCCATTTTTGCACAAGCTAATATGAGTCTTTTTTTCTTTCTTTTTTACCTCAGTCACTTCAATTCAACTCAGTTGCAGAGCGCCAGATATACGTAAGTTTTGACCACAATCTTTGAATTACAAAAGTAAATGTCATATTGAATCGAAATGGGTGATGTACAATTAATACGTCTGTGGTTTGAATGTTTTCATTATTTCTATTCGTAGTTTGGATCTTGCGCCATGTCATCACGCTTTGTTCATGTTTTAAGAAATCTTGATAATAGGGTGAATTAGTCATGATATTGTCACAAATTTAAGATTATTGAGTGTATTTCAAATCAGAGTGTTTTGCACATAGAAGATTCGCTCATTGTATTTCCTCGTGTTGACTCACAGGTTCCGTCAAGTTGACTAAAAGCTTGTTCACCAACCGGATTTATTACCTCAGTCACTACATAAGTTGCAGAGCACCAGATACAGGTGAGTTTTCACTGCAATCTTTGGCAATCATTAAAATTAACTATCAATTTGAATTGATGTGTGTAAAATAAGTAACTTATTATATCTGTACTTATAAATGTTACTGTTTTTATTGATATTGGAAATGGTTGTGGCGCTCTCGTGAACTCATTTTGAGGCCCACACAGAAGAAAAAGAATAGTTGAAAAAAGTATTTTTTCTTTTCTTTTTTTTACGAAGTATTCTCGTTGCTTGATAAACTTAAGGTTGAGCCACTGTAGTCACTTGGACTATTGTAACAATGTTTTTACAATTTATTCTGGGCTGGCAGATATCGATTACCCAGCAGTCTATGAAGGAGTGAGCCAGTTCTCAGATTTCATCAAAAATATCTTAATTTGTGTTCCGAAGATGAACGAAAGTCTTACAGGGTTGGAACAACACCTTTAATGCTTTTCATAGTTTCTTTTTGAAAGGAATGTTGTGAACAGGATGTTTCATGTGTTGGTATGTTGTGGGAGTGGCATTTTAGAGTGTTTAGTTTAATTGTTGAATTTGTTGAAGCTTGAGAGCATAAATAATTGGTAACTTAGTTGATATTAAAATGGCATTTAAGCCAATTCATAGGTCTTTAATGTGTTAAACAATGTTTAAACGGTATCTTTTGGAACAAAGGATGTTTCTATATTGAATGCTGTGGGTTGATCTTGTTTAATGTAACAGATTAATCCACAAGACATGCATTGAGACAGGTGTAAAACACCTTTTCACAAGGTTGTTTTCTGCAATTTCATTGCAGTTCATTGCAAAAAAAATTGAATTGTATATAACACCTGATGTACTTGTTACATCATAAGAAGAATGGCATCTACGCTAATGTTAGTCTTTTTGTTTATTCCAAGGTTTACTGAAGTCAGCCGGATCCGGGCCGTATCCAGATCAGGTGGTGGACCTGCACCTGGACACGTCCACAACGCATCCCTGAAGTGCCAGCCTCATCAGCCCTGTGAAGGCCTCATCGACACTACAGCCATCAGCACTGATCCTCAACAAACTCGTCTCCATACCGGCGTGACTCTGACTTCCAGTCAGATGAAACTGGATAATATTCTGAATGTTCTGATCCAATCTGACTTCTGACCTGTAATGCTGCCTGAATCATAATCATACACTGTTCGTTCTTTGCCCAGAGGTGAACTGAGTGACTGAGCCTGGGTTCTCCCAAGGGTTTTTTTCTCCATTCTGTCACCTGATGGAGTTTTGGTTCCTTGCTACTGTTGCCTTGGCTTTTGGCTTGCTTAGTTAGGGACATTTAATATTCAACAATATTATTGATTTGCCTTACTTAAGGTGAAAGATGACGCAATTTTCTCCTAGAAACAAACTTTGTTGTATTATTTTCATGTTATCACTGTGCTGCTTTGATACAATCTGTATTGTAAAAAGTGCTATATAAATAAAGGTGACTTAACTAATTAACTTATTGTAAATTGTATCAGTGATCGTCAATTTTACATATTTTTTTTAAATCAAATGTATTTTACAAATTAATGTTCTAGTAGTAATTCATTATTTGGTACTGCTGCAGTTTTTAAAACACCACTTTAGTTGGCTGAACTTATTGGGTGTAGTTTAGAAAACTAATCTTTAGTTTGCTGAACTTATTGGGTGTAGTTTAGAAAACTTAACTTTAGTTGACTGAACTTATTGGGTGTAGTTTAGAAAACTAATCTTTAGTTTGCTGAACTTATTGGATGTAGTTTAGAAAACTTAGCTTTAGTTGACTGAACTTAAATTCAAAGTTTACTTAACTAAATTAAATCAGTTCATTGTACTTTATAACTTGTCAGGTAAACTAATCCAAATTTGTCAGGTACACTTTTATAAATAAGTTAGTAAAACTCAAAAAAATCCATGCAAAAAGATAACAAAAAATAATGAGTTAAGTCAACAAAAGATTTTTTTACATACTTTTATACATTTAGCTGACGCTTTTAACCAAAGCGACTTACAATTGCTATACATGTCAGAGGTCGCACGCCTCTGGAGCAACTAGGGGTTAAGTGTCTTGCTCAGGGACACATTGGTGTCTCACAGTGGATTTGAACCCAGGTCTCTCACACCAAAGGCATGTGTCTTATCCACTGCACCATCATATTATTTTTAATTGTAATATTATTTTACTTTAATTAGGGCCCGAGCACCGATGGTGAGAGGACCCTATTGTTTTTGCTCCGTTTATTATTATTCTTCTTCTTCTCCAAAGTGAATCGCTTTTTAGAGGGCCTAAACATGCTCGAAAACTCATGAAACTTTGCACACGCTTCAGAAGTGGTGAAAATTTACGTGTGATATGGTTTTCAGAATTGGGGGGGGCAAATTCGGTAAATTATTGCCCCCACATTTTGCCCCGGCTCCTGGTTTCACGTACAGGTATGAAATTTGGTACATACATGTAATGACCCAATACCTACAGAAAAGTCTCTTGGAGCATAGCCCTAAACACAACAGGAAGTGAGCTATTTTGAACTTCCTCCTAGATTTTGGGCATTTTTCGTAATTTCCTGATGTTGTACTTTAACGAACTCCTCCTACAGATTTGATCTGATCCTCTTCAAATTTGGTGAGTGTAATCTTAAGGCCTTTGTGACGTTAAATTGCGAAGATCTAGAGTTTTCGTCGAAGGGTGTGCCCTCGGCGGCCTGACAAACGTTCACCCAATTTCGGCCTTCTGGTGATATATGCATGATCAGATAAGTTCAATATTAATGTTGAATGCAGTTCCGATGTTGCTAGGCAACCACAGACAGCCTGCAGTAACTCAGCCATACAATTTCCAATCTGTCCCAAACTTCACATGTTTGATAAGAGTCCTGTCCTGAACACATGACCATGCTCATATTTGGTTATAGCAATAGCGCCACCTGCTGGTAGCAGGAAGTGTGGCAAATACAAAACATGCTCGAAAAATCATGAAACTTTGCACACGCCTCAGAAGTGGTGAAAATTTACGTGTGATATGGTTTTCAGAATTGGGGGGGGCAAATTCGGTAAATTATTGCCCCCACATTTTGCCCCGGCTCCTGGTTTCACGTACAGGTATGAAATTTGGTACATGCATGTATTGACCCAATACCTACAGAAAAGTCTCTTGGAGCATAGCCCTAAACACAACAGGAAGTGATCTATTTTGAACTTCCTCCTAGATTTTGGACATTTTTCGTAATTTCCCGATGTTGTACTTTAACGTACTCCTCCTACAGTTTTGATCTGATCCTCTTCAAATTTGGTGAGTGTAATCTTAAGGCATTTCCTAAAGGCGCCGGGTGGCGGTGGCAGGGGTGCGAGGGCCCTTTTCATCGCTGCTTGCAGCTTTAATTATTATATTACATTTATTATTATTATTAGTATATAGTCTTATTTGATAAATAATCACAAAATCTCTGGCCAAATTGTGCAGTCATTGAGACCGAGAAAAAAAATAAAATATTATTTTTTAATTTTAAAGGGCACCTATTATGCAAAATTCACTTTTACATGGTGTTTGAACATAAATGTGTGTTGGCAGTGTGTGAGCAAAACCACCCTAGAATGATAAAAATCCACCCAGTAGTTTTTTTACTATCTCAATAAATCATAAGCACTGTCTCAGAACACCCCGTTCTAGATTTCTCTCACTGTGACATAGAAATGAGCTAAGCCCCACCGACGTGATTTGATTGACATCTGGTTTTGGCATAGACCCCGCCCTCGGTGATCTGCATCCTCCATCAACGACAGCCGGTAATGTCTCCTAAGAAGTGTAGGTGTTCTGTTGTGGGATGTAAGAATGGACATACTAGGCTTCACTGACATCAGAGCCACCGAAAACGCAGCGGATGGATTTTATTTATGAAGAAAAGGCACCACTTAAACTTCCTAAATACGAGATTCATTTTCTGACTGACTGTTTATAGTGAACGAGGGTCAAAGTTAATCCTCAAGTGTGGATCGTTGCCTACAGTTCGCGATCCAATATCACCTCCAGAAGTAAGTGTATTTTATGATTTTTGAGCAAATAGTCATTTCAATCGATGTCAGCCAGTTCAACAACAAATGCGTCTAAAGCTATTTATTGTCGTCGTCAACTCGTCATAGGATGTCTCAACAAACAACGTCAGACAGTTTTATGTCACATAGGCATTTTTTTGCAGCATTTACTAATGTAAATAAATTAAGGTCTGCTCTATCTCCATAGACAGTAGGCTATATAAACGTCTATCTCCCTCCCCTTAATAAATTAATAAATAAATCGTTTGTACTTAGCAAACGTTATCACAGTAGTGTGTGTGTGTGTGTGTGTGTGTGTGTGTGTGTGTAACGTTACTAGTTTCAAAAAATTGCGCGAACGTTATCACAGTTCGTGTGTGTGTGTGTGTGTGTGTGTGTGTGTGTGTTGCACATCCATAATGGCAAAGGGGACGCGATTAAAACTTTGTAAGTACATAAATGTATCAAATAACCATTCCGAGACGTTTAGTCCATTCTCATTCGTGTTTATTCTGTGCCGGACTCTCTTCATCATCTAGGTCCAGTGTTGCCAACTATTTTCAATGGAAAGTAGCTAACGCCTCCCCTAAAAGTAGCTAAATGTCGCTAAATGACGTAATACGTCAATTAGCATATTTATGACGTCATCGCGGCGTACTTGCGTTCTGCCTGCCTAATGTTTTTTCTCATTAAAATCATGCTCACATACTGTATTTTAATATAATATAATATAATATAATATAATATAATATAATATAATATAATATAATATAATATAGGCTATAGCCGAATGTCCAATAAAGCTGTTCTCATTTACTTTTTTTTTTTTTTTTTTTGTCAGACAATAGAACGAGTAGCTATTGAATGACTGTTTTTTTTATATATGTGTAAAATTATCTGAATTGAGAGAGTTCGGGAACTGGGTGAACTAAAGCACTGTGATAGTGAGTAATACAAGTAATAAGCACAAGAAAAGAAAGGAAAATAAAATGGTCAAACTAAATTCTTTAACTATAAAACAAAAGATAAGTGATAAGTCCGTCCGTGGAAACAACACTGCTCATTCACGTCTGTTAGCTGCCGTGCTGCTGCCCTCAGCCATTCACAGAACAGGGAAGACGCAGAGAGAGGTGTGTGACGGCAAGGAGAAAGCAAATCTCGCGCTCGCAGGACTCATGCTGGCAACATTTGGAGGTTACTGAGGTTTGTTCAAAAAGTAGCTAGATTAGTCGCTAGTCGCTTTTTTGAAAAATTGTCGCTGACGGGGTCTGAAAAGTCGCTAAAAATAGCGACAAAGGCGCTAAGTTGGCAACACTGTCTAGGTCCAGCAGCAGGGCGGGGATATGCAGCTCATTTACATTTAAAGTGGTAGGCGCCAAAACAGCTCTTTTTAAAACAGGCCCCAAAAATGACATTTTCAAATGGTTATAATAAATTAACTGTGGGGTATTTTGTGCTGAAACTTCACAAATGCATTCTGGGGACACCCAAGACCAATATTACATCTTCTAAAAAGGGGCATAATAGGTGCCCTTTAATAATTCTTTTTTTTTGGGCAATCACTAATTTGATCAGAAAGCTGATAGCAGATTTTTCCCCAAATCATGCAGTCCTACACTGTATAATGATACATTAAATGGTTACAGGATTGATTGCATGGTTGAGATATGATACGATTCTTTGTAAAGATAAAATGTAAACAAAACAAAAGGGATTTACTAAATCACTGTAAAAAACAAAATCCTAAACCAAGTTAAACCCCACCCCCACCCCACCCCACCCACATGACACATGCCAACACACAACCCCTAAAATAAACACGTCTTCCTCACTGTCCTCTCCTCCGTGAGCAGAACTTTCAGTGGCAGCCTGCAGGAGGAAATGATGTCTGTGCAGCTCGACTGTGTCCTTGAGCCATACTGGATCTGACTCCTCTGAGCCTAATTACCTCAGAACATCCCATGCTGCAGAGCACTTCTTTAACCGCCCTCTCCTCTGTCTTTCTCCTATAGCACTCTCTGTTTTGCTTTGCTATTATTTTCTTGTCTTGACTAAGCTATTGTAATCTGTTCCTATGGGAGAGGTAAATGTTGTTTATCACCACTGCGCAAATCCACAGCCGCACAAATGAATGTTTTGTGAAAGGACTTATTTTGTGAAAGTTTACATATTAATAACCTCCACATCTGAGCTGTCTGTTTATCTTTTGCTTTGTTTCTTTTTGTGTCGTGACTTGTGCGCGTTTCCCGTCTATTTACTATTTTTAATTAAACAAATGTCCAGTTTTCATCGAAGACATATAAATTTGGCAAAATGTGCAGTATGGAGCAGAGCACATTGCAAGGAATACTGTCTCCCTCAATGCACTGCGCTTAACTTGACCATTTCCAGAGTGAAAAATAAACTAAAGTAACCCACCATGATTTTTACCATTATTCTTCAGGACACATTATGCGATCAGACTGCTAGTTGCAAAGTTTTAAATTTTTTAAATGTATTTTTTTTTTATCCACAATCAGCATCTTCATTTCTGAGATGATAACAGTGCCACTCACAGAAATAAACTAAACAAACAGTTTTTTAAGGTTTTTTCTTTGTGCAAAACTTTTTTAACGAGAAAAACTTTACTGAGTGCACCTTTATTTAGGAAATGATTGTGTTAAATTAAGGCTCTGGAGACAAATCTTGTGATCCAGTAAACAAAACCCTAGCAGGAACAATGTATATACCCTATTCAGCTGTTAAGTATAATTAAAAACTTTATTAATAGTGGGATTACTGCGGAAGCTTCAGCAGACCTAATTACAATTCTTGTAACCCCAAATGAGTTTATCGTCCCTGACACAATTCAGTACACCGTCAACAGTTCATTCAGGGAGCCAAACATTTACTCCCTGATGCAATGGAGTTGCTCCTTTTCTTCACAATGATGCAAAACTTCATACAAATTAGCAGCAATGCAGTAACTAACTACCAGTGGGAGTGCATTTTTGGGTGAACTTTGAAATGGATGTATGACACAATTTAAAACTATGACTTTTTTTCTATTTTAATATATTTTAAATCAATGTAATTAAATCCTGCTAAGGCAAAGCTGAATTTTTTTAAACAACCCACAACTTTTCAAACAGTACATATAAATGCTCAAAGGCAAGTGATGTGAGCATCAGACAAAACCAGATATCTCTGGAAAACCCTACCTGAGCCACATGCAGACACCAGTTTCAGCCCACGCTGCCATGTATTAAGAATTAATACGGCTCATCTGTCTATTGATTTGCTGGCCGTAAATTACTGGTCCAGCTTTGATGTCATTCTAATGCCACTGTATGAAAGATTCCAGATAAAATTATGGAAGCTTTAGTACATAAGCTCGTTATTTCAGGGGATTACTGAGACCGAAGCTGTACGATCGTTTTCATTCTCTGTTGCAAAAACTGGATTACCTCTCTACGATTCTCCCCCCTTGCCTGGCAAAATCTAGAACTCATATTTGATTTCCTATTGCGGTCGTGAACTCTCTTCAGTCTACAAAAAAGAGAAAGCTGAAGCGTGCGTGTGAGTGAAACTAGGATTTCCCAACTAACAAATAACACAAACAACTTCTTCATCATAATTAAAAAATCATGTCAGAATATTTACCACCAGTTATATCACAGATATGTACTTAAGAAGTGACATTGTTTTCTTGTGAATAATGAAACACCTTCCTCATCTGATGTTGTTGATTTACAAGACGTGGATTTAAAGAGGCTATCATGAAATTTTTTGTATTCTGGAAAAGATAATGACATGCCCAATTCCACACAATCTAACACACATTTTTCAGTCCTCTTCCTTTTTCAAAGATCAGCCTTAATGGTTGTCAAAGTATGAATCATTAACTCTAGCCGCCTCACATTTTAATTAGTTAGTTCCAATTAATGATGAAACAGCCCAGTCTCACAAGGGAAACTTTGCTGTAGGGATATTTAACTGCAAACCCGTCAAAACGACACTTGTATTTGGATGTATTGGATAAAATTGATTGTACAAAACATCGTTTTACTGTTAATTTAATTTTAGTGTAATAAAAAAAAGTACACTCAAAGTAGGACAAAGCACATAAACTTAGTTGCTCATCATAATTCCAAAACAAAAATCCCTTTTTTGGGAAAAGTTCCAACATTCCATCAAACTCTGAACGTTCACTTTTTAGGAGTCGTTAAAAGGATCAACTTTGCCACTCAGCTGATGTGTTGAAATGCAGAAGTGTGAACGCAGAATGCATAAATATACATAATTTGCAGCTCATCTGTATATTTGTGTACAGTGATGACAGAGGATGGTGCGCTGCATGCAAGTAAGGTTTGACGGCCTTGGGCAGTGCAGAGAACTGTGACGCCGATCCCCTCTCCTGTGAGCGGGAGATAATCCTGATGCATGCTGGAGACCTGGATGATTCCACAGCCCTGCAGAGCTGGACCGCAGCCCAAACACAAACTCACACTCAAACACACCATCAAGAATGCAAATAAATACACAGCTAAACTGTACACACAGTTTTTCACCTGCATGCTCACACCAATAAAAAATAAATCACATAAACAAACAAAATGGTCCCACAAGCACACAATCTTGCACTTCACTAATCATGCCATAAGGGTAAAATACTCGCCATTTGAGTGGGAATATAACACCGCTGTCTGTGCATCTGCCATGTGTTTCCATTGCCGCCACATGAGGTGTGATTCTCATGAGAGAGATTTGTGTGTGTGGGAAGCCGAGAGCCAACAGTGATGGTTCCTCCTTACCTCATTACACAAAAACAACATCTCAGCTAACAGTCAGCAAGACAACAATGCCACTGCTGATATATTCTCCTATTTTCAGCTCTAACCTGCATCCCTCGTTCCTTCATATATTTATTTCCATTTTATGGCCTAGGTGACATTTACTTTCCAGCTCCTGCCTGGTATGATTGTGATTTGTGTGTAATTATAGAAAATATGTGGGCCGAAATTGGTCTTTTCCACAAAAGTAACTTAAAACGGGAGATCTTTCTCTGATATTAATAGTTTAATCTGATTACTTCCCTCGAATGTTCCGGTAATTGGTTTGAAACGTAATATCTTGCATCAAATTGATCCGTGCTCAGTCCCCATGATGATGCTCTCCAGAAATTGTGTGTCAGTGCTGTCCTCAAAAAACATAATCAATACCAGAGAGGAATTTAATCCATCGATCTATAAAACATCTTGAGCAGGGCTGGAATCTATAGTCCTTCAGTTACGTTAGAGGTTATACCACAGAACGGTCCCAAACCGCTAAAATGAATGCCAGTGAACAAGGACCAGAACAATCAACTGCATCAATCAACCAATTAAGTAATCAATCAACCTGTTACATATCCGAGGCAAAAGAAATTAAATCGTCACACTGCAACAACCAGGCAAACTATTCGCCAGTGGTCGTGAATGTGATTGTTTCCTCAGGACAAACGTGACTGGATGGATGCAATAAGAAACAGTAACCATAGAAACTGAAGAAATGCTCTGTAAAATGCTAATTACTAACTGGCACCTGGGTTTGGCTGATCTATGATTTATCTCTAATTAACATTGTTCAGAAGTCAAAAAAGCTGGGGCGTCCTATTCAGGAAGTGTCTCACTAATTTTCAATTAATTTTCATTTACACGACAACGGTATTTTGGGGGCCTGAAAAGACAAGCTTTTAAAAACAGGCTTCAAAGTGCAAGGTTTAAAAATGATACCGTTAGGGCCGGTACATAGTCAACGCATCGGTACGCATACGCGTCCACAAGGCTACACGTCGCTACGCTTCGGCCGCCATTAGCCTATGCGTCGATGCGTAGCCAAATGTGTCGTCCTAGTTTTTGATACGCGACGCGCCGATGCACGCAATACTATGCGTCGTCGGCGGGGGCGACATTGCAAGTATTGTACATTAATTCAAGTATATTATGTTTACAGAAGAAGGTTTGAATACAATGGGGGGCGAAGAGAAAAAATTATGCGAGCTTATGCGCATACATCTCGTCTACAATGTGTGTGTGTGATTTTGGTTGGGTGACAGTTGTAGGTTACAGTTTGACAAAAGCACAATGTTGTGTTTTACATAAATATAAGTAGGCTAAACACTTTGCAGTTTTAATGATGTCCAGTATGAACAAAATGTGCGCGCACACACACACACACACACACACATATTCCAGCATTGCAATCTTGACATCGGAGCCTGTTATTAAACTGCGTCCAAAACGCAAATAGAGCATCGAATTCGCGTTTATCGCGTCTAGTTCGACGTTTGGACATTTTGAATCCATTCGCGCGTCCAAAGCGAAAGCGAGCGTTTGAAGCGAAATAGACGTGCGTTCAGAACTATGACTCTACTACCCCCCTGAGCGGTGTATTGCATTTCATGTCGACTGTTTTGACTATGAAAGGGAGCGCGTCGCGGCCTTATCGTCTGCACGTAAACAAAAATGCAAATTTGTGAAAACGGTGACATGCGCGTTTTTCTTGACAAAGTGACATCCAACTACTAGCCTGGCATGCATAGCACTGCATTTTTAGTTGGATCCGTGTGAAGGGGGATCGTTTTGATAATGTTGTCGTCTGTACGCAAAAAAAGCAGTTACTTTAGTACATCAGTCTTGTGTAGCCTAAACTTACCTTTAGTGTCCCATTTGATAATTTTAGAAACAATCCAATGGGGAGATTTACTAAAAATGAATCACACCCACTATTATAGTGATGGGAATATATATTTATTCATGGTGATTGTTTGTAAACCATGTTTGGACTGTTTTTTCGGTTATTATATTTAATATGTATTGTGCACATTATGTTTTTGATGTTTCTATATTGTTATTTTACTCTACGTGACCTTGTAAATTTACACTTATAATAAAGTGTTTGAATTGTATTGAACTGAATTGAATTGGGAAGATCAGATCATTTTCCATGAACAAATCTTTATTCAATTCATTTCTTTGATCAGAATTAAATTACAATGTTACATTTTCAATAGCTCAAATTCCCCCAAACAAGTCTATGCATGTCAGCTTTGATCATATTAGGAAATAATGATAATTCCAGCCAAAGACAAAAATATCAATAATTAATTCACGACTCAACTGTGTCTTCTTGTCTGAGTCATTTGTTCATTTGTACTGTAATTTGACAACCAGATGCATGTACAAGAAATATAAATGATCAGTTCACCTCTAGAGTCGTGACTTCTATCCTAGTGAATCATTCTTTTAATATGTGACAGCTGCATTGGCTCTGATAAGGAGAATGTATTATAGTTGACCAGAATGTCTTGGAGCTTGTTTTCCTCAACTTGAACTTGCCTCAAAGGGATAGTTCACCCAAAAATGAAAATTCTGTCAGTAATTACTCACCCTCTTGTTGTGTTCCAATCTTCGGAACACAAATTAAGATATTTTTGATGAAATCTGAGAGGTGGCTCACTCCATCATAGGCTGCTAGGGAATCGATATCTGCCATCCCAGAAAAGTTAGTAAAGACATTGTTAAAATAGTCCAAGTGACTACAGTGGCTCAACCTTAAGTTTATCAAGTGACGAGAATACTTTTTGTGCGAAAAACAAAACAAAAATAACGACTTTATTCAACTATTAATTTTCTTGGTTGAGCCACTGTAGTCACTTGGACTATTTTAACCATGTCTTTACTAACTTTTCTGTGTTCCGAAGATGAACGAAAGTCTTACTATTCGCCTGATTCCAAAGAGATGTAAATCAGGTAACTCAAATGTTTTAGGAGGTGTTTTATGAATAAGGTGCCGTCCATAAAGAGCTTAATTTTTACATATTAAAAAAGTATGACATGTATGACAGTTACTTTACAAAACAGCTTTGGAAACACAAACGACCATTGTAATAAATATGTAAGCATGCAATTTGGAAGATAATCTGCTTTTTCTACAAATACAACCAAGTGCCCAATAAACCTAATACAGATGCAATACAAGCTAGTTAAAATAAACCAGGCACAATATAACATTTTTAATGCTGAAATAGGTGAATTAAGACTTTTTAAAGATAGATTATGAAAGATTTTTGTTTTGCATGTCACTAACTCGTGTTTTGAAAGTTGAGTTTTATCTTTGTGTGTCCTCAATCATTAAATATTAAAGTTTTTGTTTTGAGCCAAATTAACCTGCCAAGTGTAAGCCATCACACCAGATGGACACAGACGGATCCTGCAGCGTTTGGTGCATCTGCTCAATTGAGCTTCAGACGGAACGTCACACTGAGGTCGTTCATTACTCACACTCGTCACTCATGTATCCAGAACCCAGATTTAGACTGCTTGTTTGGCCCGAGATGACAGATCTGACGTACATAGGCAGATGACTGGCCATAAAATTGGAGAAACTGGACAACTCTCCACATGTCTGTCCCTCAACATGGCTAGGCCTTAACAAACGTTCTTCATGTTCATTTTCACAAGCTGTCAAGAACGCTGAGGGGAGCAACAGTACCTCTCTCATAGCAAAATGTTGATGTGAACCATGAGTCCCTGCTTGTCTGAAGCCGTGTTACACCTATCAGATGTGAAAACTTAAGCATGTGAAGAGTAGAACTTGCTCAAGCAGAACGTCTGCAGGCATTACTCCTGTAAAAGCTGATGAGCTAGTGCTGATTAAAAACCTTTGCTATGTTTAAAAATCTGGAAATAAATTAGTTCATAAAGGGAGAGAATGAATCATCATCATCGCTCCCTTTCTCTTCCACTTATCATACCAGATAACATGACATGACAAACGACACGAAAAAACAAAGCAACAAGTGATAAAAGCTTTCTGTTCCATGTTTCTGTTTCTTCATGTAATCCCAGATGGACTCGATGATGATGAGATCAGATCATACCGGCTGTTTTCAGACTGGAGCTGTTTGGGGGGAAAAATCTCGCAACAAGCGATCTCATGTAATGCATATGTAAAATAATGCAACCATCAACATTAACGGCATATAAATCAAAACTGCCTAATGTTACTGAATGAAATGTGTACAACTGGCAACTTTTTGGTTTTTTAAACGCTGGCTGGGAAAGAGTTTAAAAAAATGTGAACGTTATTTCACAAATAATATATATTGTTTAAATTGTTAATGCCTTTAGTTATCATTTTGGAATAAATAAAAAAAAAGTTTTTTTATAAATACAACGTTACATAGTGTAAAATACGAAATCAACACTGCACACCACTGAGGATTATAAATATAACACACATAACTGCTTGCAATTAAGTAATCCAAAGGGATAAATTATACATGTATATATGGGCAGGATAAATGAGCTGACTTGCGCTGAGAGGAACTGTCATAATTACTGTCCTCATCAGTGCAGGATATTGATCACAAGTTGTGAAGAGAAGCTTCAGCATTGCATTTTGCAGATTAGTTAATTATATCTAATGCATTAAAGGGGCCATATCACACTTTTAAGGACCCATATAAGAGCAAAAAATAAATAAAATAGGACTGCATTCAATGAGACCATCACCTAATTGAGGTACTACTACTAACTCTGGCCTAATCAGACTTTGCATATTTCTAATAGTGCATGCTAACAATATACATGTGAGCTCCTGAAGCTTTACATTTTTCATATTAAGCAGGGCTAAGCATTAATGACATTTTAATTTTATGATTTTTCTTGATACATTACACTGAAGCAAACTTAAAAAAAAGTGAGGTGGGGGAGCATCAATTCAAACACCGGAGATGCAATACAATTTTAATCTCCCATCAATTATCACCATCCAATTTTCATCTCTGACACTGTACAGATTCACAGTCTCAGCTGCTTTATGAAATGTTTTAATTATGTTGCATCTATGTATTTATGCTGTTATTTGTAACTCATATATTTTCAATTTCAGCTGTTTTATAATCATTTCCCCCCGCTATACGCAAGACTAAAGAGGAAATTGCATTTTTAATGCCTGTGAAGGCCAAGTCTTAATATTAATGTAGAGGAGAATAGACATATGAGATTGAAAATAAGGTCTTTGTGGAGATGCTGCTGCCGCAGAAGACATTAAAACTTCATCAAACACTCAAGTGGAGAGGATAGACTTCTTGCAGGTTTGTTGTGATGTCTTCTGAAAACTCAATGTCTCTAATGATCTTAACAGACATGACAGGTTGTGATATATAAATGCATGTGATCCTAAGCATTTATCGGTAAGATAAACATTCCTCTGAAGGAATGTGTCACGGTTGATGGATTCATTGACCTCTCCCTGTGTGTGTGTGCTTGTGGGGGTGTCTGCTGATTGTGGCTGATCAGCTCATTAGCGCCAGCTGTGACTCGTCAGCTCGGCTATTTAATGTCTGTGTATTCCATCCTGTGTTGTCAAATCGTTTTTGGTTTTCCTATGGTCAAGTCCTGTCCCGTCTGTGTTCCTTGGATACTACTCTTCGTTCTCTACTGGTTCTCTACTAGTTCTCGGTTCCTGGCTTCCTGAGGAGGAACAGATGATGGCCACGGGTCGTGCGGTACAGGCCTTAGTAGCGCAGGTGTCCGAACTCACCGACCAACTCCTACAAATGAGAGCTCCCACTGCGCCAGCCCCGCAGCCAGTTCCCCCTACTCCCACGAACACCGGCCATCAGCATGAGCCGCGCCTTCCCACACCTGAATTCTACACGGGTGAGCCCAACTGTGGAACATTTTTGATTAAGTGTTCTTTATGTTTTTCTCTCCAGCCATTAACGTTTTCCACAGTTAGCATTGGAGGAATGGCGTCATTGGCTAGAGGGTTTGGGGGTACCTTTAATCGTTTGGACCGATCATAAGAATTTGAATATAATCAGGTCAGCTAAACAACTCAACTCCAGGCAGGCTCAGTGGGCACTTTTTGAGTTTTCCCTTTCTTATCGTCCGGGTTCCAAAACATCAAACCCGAGTCTGGTGTTTTTGACCATTCCAAACGACCCGTCCACTCCCGAGTGCATTATACCTGAGAGACTCATTGTCTCCACACTCACATGGGAGATCGAGTCGAAGGTCCGCACCGCCTTAGAAGGGGTAATGCCTCCGCCCGAGTGTCCACCAGGTCATTTATTTGTGCGGGAGGGATCATGGTCCAACGTCATTCGGTCATTCGACCCCGAGATGGGTTTATCCAACCGCTGTCTGTCCCTTCGAGACCCTGGTCCCACATCGCGCTCGATTTTGTTACTGCCCTCCCACCCTCCCAGGGTAATACGGTCGTTTTGACCGTAGTGGACCGGTTCTCAAAGGTGGCTCACTTTATTCCCTTGCCCAAATTACCTTCTGCCAAGGAGACAGCGGTTGCTGTCATGAACCACGTCTTTCGTTTACATGGCCTCCCAATGGACGTGGTCTCTGACAGGGGGCCCCAATTTATTTCCAAATTTTGGAAGGAGTTTTGTCGCTTACTGGGGGTGAGTGTCAGTCTGTCTTCGGGGTTTCATCCTCAGAGCAACGGCCAGACTGAGCGGGCCAACCTAGACTTGTTGCGATGTTGCGATATTTGGTTCCCCATTATCCTTCCTCATGGAGCCAGAAACTCTCATGGGTTGAGTACGCACATAACTCGTTACCAGTGTAATCTGCGGGCCTCTTTCCATTTGAGTGTAGTTTAGGGTACCAGCCACCCATTTTTTCCAGTCTGGAATCTGAAGTCGCGGCCCCCTCTCCCCATGCCTTTGTCCAGAGGTGCCGCCACACTTGAAGAAGAGCCTGTGTGACTCTCCTCCAGGTAGGAGCGCGCACTAAGGCTCAGGCCGATCGCCACTGGTCGAAGCCTCCCATCTGCGTGTGGGTTTCTTCCAAGAACATTCCTCTCTGCTCCGTCTGTAACAAATTAGCTCCCAAATTCATCGGCCCATTCACTGTCACCAAGATTCTTAGTCCGGTGGCAGTCCGCCTTAAACTTCTCTGAGTCTGTTTCCTGCCATCCTACTGATCTGACTCTTTCTATCATTGTTTATTCAATGTTCACTCGCTACTGAATCTGCCTCTACTTCCTGACACAATGTTACAATTTCCAATCAGGTTTTTCAGAGAACAATTTCAAAAGCCCTTTAAATTGCCTTTACTGGTGCTTGGCAGTATATTGTCTACATACTTATCGTCAGTGTTTTATTCCTCAAATATTTCACCAGAGAGCCACTCTATTCTACAAAACTGTCTTCAAGAAATGAACAGCAAATGGATGAAAAGTGTTAAAAAGAAGATGGTTTTATTTCCTGAGAGGAAGCTAGATTTGCTGAATTTGTCTGGTGGCTTGGTGGTCTTCGAGCAAGGAATGTTCCCGGCCAACAAAAATAGTGTCAGAGAAAGTTCATCCAGCCATGAAATTGATTCTGTAATAACAAACAAGGGGGATCTGTTTCTCTCTACTGTTAATCAAATCATTTCAGAGATGATGAAAGTAAAATCATTAGCTTCCAGCAATACATTTCATTCACTACCAACCTGTTGTCCCATTAACCCTGAAAACTGTTCAATAGCTAATTAAGGCAATTACTCTTGAGCATGACACAGCACTTAATCATGAGTGACGGAACCATCTATATCGGTGGCTTCATTATCGTCGTTAGCTTTCAGTTGGAGCCACAATACAAAGACTATGAAAAAACGAAGAGAAATGAATCCTTCTTAGCTTTAGGCCAAACAAGCAGTAGATGAAATTTTGGAACGTATCTGAATATGCATCCAATAAGATGTAACCTAATTTTCTAGCTGCCAGTGTATAATCTGAACATAATTACTTTAAATTCCTCAACTGGGACATCAAGAGCTGTATTTGCAAAGAAAATGCATCTAAATCAAGTTCAAACATCCCTCTCCTTGGTCCTGAAGAATCTGATGCCGTCTTTGTATCTTTCTACTATCTTACTATCTAGTATGCCTGCTGTGGTCTGACACCTATATGGTCAGCACTTCCTCTGAGAGCACAGTGTGACAGACACCACTCAGGGAGGCCCTGTTACAAACCATTCACAGTAAGAGTATTGATTTTTTTCTTCTCTCCCTCTGTCTCATCAAGTCGTTCTCGCCATGACTTGAACTCAGCATTGCCCTTTATACAACAGCCCAGTGCACAACAAACCAAATGTGTGCTACAATACCAGTACAATATATATTTTTAAATACCAGTGCTAACCAGCAAGTACTTTTGTTTTTTGCTCATTTTAATGCTATAACTGGGTTGACAAATTTCTCGATTTTAAACGATCTTCATTGGTTTTGACGAACCAATTGATCTTTCTGTTTATGCGGTTTTCAATTGAAGCGTAAACAAAACTTCACTAAACATTATTTGTACCGCACCTCCCATCCACTAATCGCAATTAGCTTTGTGCTTTGTACTTGAAAACCCTGCTGAAATATCATTGTCATAAATTCAATGCTGTTCCAGATTATAGTGCTGGATATTGCTGGTCAAGCTGAAAGACCAGCATAGTCATGCAGGGTTTGATTGTGAGTAGGCCTGTTGTCTGTAAGCAAGCAGTGTTTTGAGGACAAATATTGTTTTTGCTAGCACATTTCTCTGTTTAACACATTAATGATGTAAAGGAAAAACAATATAAGATTAAAACATGATTTATCGTAATATGATTATAACTTTGTAATTTCTTTTGTTCCCCCTCTTTTGAAAGTAGAACTGAATATTTTAATTGTTTTAGCTATGATTGTATTAATAATCAATGTCATCTGAATTTTAAATAAAGAAAAAATTCAAACTGGTAAAACATTTCAAAGGATTTGTCTCCTGTTTCAAAGTATCTGAACACAAATCAGGTAAAAAGAGTGTACATTGCAAAAAAATAAAAAAATAAATAATTTTTATATAGAGATATATATGGCAAAAGATAAATGCCAAATAAAGCGATAGTCATAAGCAGTTTGTTCAATAAAAGGGGTATGAGAAGAGCTCATTCAATAGGCTACAGTTAATTACAACAATGAAAGTTCAAAATTTTAAGTTTGACCACTCACATCACATGTATCAAAATCCAGCTGTCATTCAAGATTCCAAAAAGTGCACATAGTAAAAGGTATGTAATTACATTCAGGAGAATTACATCAACAGTGACAGCATGCACTTTCAACAATAATTTGTGAAATAATTAATTTAACCAATGTCAACGGCCAAGTGCCCAACTTAAAGGGAACACTAATCTCACTAATGGTGACTATAATGACTTGAATTGTGCATGTACCATAAGAAATCAAGACAAACTGGTTTGTAATAAGTGAACATATTATTTCAGTTTTTTGGAGTTGTTTAAGCATCCTCTGGTGAGATAATGATTTTATTTCAATTCAATTATCAATTGTATAGTGAATCTACTTTATTTCACTATCTGCAACACCAGCAAGTACCTTTCCATAGATTAGTACCAGAAACATTGAGGATTTTGCTGTGTACAAGTAAACTATTAAATTATTTATTCAAATTAATTGGGAATTCACTAAGAAATATGATATGTAATTTAACATGTACGGTATGTAACTTTTGTTGTGGTCTTGTTGAGATTATTCCAGCACTCAAAAGACAACATATGCTTGTCCAACAGCACACCCGCTTCCCATGTTAGGGACCAGCAAACCAGCAACCAGTACCCCATGCTGGTCCCAGCATGCAAAACATACCTTTGGTGACTAGCAATGCTGGATTCAGCAGGAAATGTCTCAGCTGTCAATTTGATCACAAAATTCAAACAATAAATGTTGTTTTGGTGCTCATTAATGTGGTGGGACAGATTTCAATAAGGAATTGGAGTAGAAACATGTATATCATTAAAAAGTATAAAAACTGCTGTTGCATAAAACTCTTAATTAATTTTATAGTAATGTGCCAAGTGAAAGGGTTCCCTGTATAGATTTCAGCATTAGTTGAGAGATTTTGTTCCTTGAAAAAAATTACCATGTATTGTACCTGATATATATCCAAAAGAATCAATATCAAATCAAGATTGGAATCATATCAAGAGCTCGTGAATGAAAATCAAAATTTTTGCCAATACTTGAAGTACCTTGGACCAACATGCAAATATAAATATCATTCAGTACTACATAGTGTCATGGGTGGTTGCAGGAAGGCAGACGAGGATATATTTTCCAAAACAAAGGTTTAATGTAATCAAACACAAGACAGCAGAACAGGTAGGTTAACAGGTTAACAGAACTTAAATACAAACACAGATTACACTGATTAAAAGAACACAGGTGATACAGATGACGATGATAGACTAAACAGGAGATACAACTGAACTGATAATGACAGTAACCATGGAAACAAAGGAGTGACAGGAAAAGAACAAAGGAAAACAGGAACCAATCAAAACACAAACTGAAAGTTCAAACTGACACGTGACACATAGTAGTACTACAACTACTGTACCCTAATATCACCACAGTACATTTTTGCGGCATGAGCTGTTTACTATATCCCTGCCATGGATGTCAACTAACATTCAGGAATTATTTGTAATTTAATTAGTTTGATATGTACAAAAAGTATGAACATGGGGGAGCTGACATCCTAAAAAGGATCTTGAGAACAGTCAGGCATCATTTCATAAATAAAAATTATCATCAATAAATATATAATTTGCTATAGAACACATTTCTCTGATTCTCATCTCCACTGGTAACCCATGAATGCAAATTTTGGGGACAAAAACATCTATTTGTCATTTCAGTAGGCCTGAGTGACAGTGGACACGGACAATAAATATTTCCGACAGCTCCCTTACGAGCTGCATTAGCAGAAGGGAAGAAAGCCGTGCTGGACAGCTTTAACTTTGATCTGCCTTCATTAAACTGGAGCGCTGGACAGGTTTATTGCTGTGATTGCAAGTGCTGTGCAGTAATTAAACGCAGCAGTAGTGTTATCCTCCTCTGCATGTTGTTTGTTTTCTTTACATAGAGCAAGAAACCATTTATCAAAGTCAAATATAAACAAGTGTCTGTACTCTGTCTATGTTCATTTCGAGTTTCAAAACTCATAGGAACCATCTTACAATACCAAAGCTGATGAAAAAAAGTGTTAATGCTGGTGGAAAAACAGACAACAGAGTGAAAACAAACTCATTTCCTTCATTTTAAAAGTAATGTTTATTATTTTATGATGTTAAATTAAAATCCAAAGCCTAGAAAAGCTGTCCATCAGCATAAACTATTTTAATATTCATCAGATAATGTATGACTTTGCATCACTTCTCTGGAAGTGGAAAAAATGTAAATTGTTTATTAAATTAAAGGCACAATATGTTTTCACCAGCAGAGGTGCATTTTCAAAGCAATAACATAGGCGAAGCTTGATGACGCTATGAAGAAGAGTGGAAGATGTGAGATGTTGTTTTCACCATGAAATGTAATGCTATATTGTGTGACTGACTATTTTTCAAATGATTGGTGGGTTAAAGGAGAACTCCGGTCAATTTTAACATTGAGCTCATTTTTTTGTACATTTGGAGTGCTGTCAATACAGAGAACAACGACAAAAATCGGTGTTCCCTACACCGAGTTATTCTATTTTTAAAATTTGCACCCCGAGCAAGTACTAAACCTGCTTTTAGCCTCTTAGCCTCTTTGCGGAGTTCACGCGCGTGGTCATAGGTAACTAAACCTATGCGCGTGAACTCGGCAATCGACTACTTTGGGCTTCAACCGAAAACAGGATGTAAACACAGGTATTTGCGCTGGCTTAAATAACATCATTTTTATACATATCTTTCACATCTACTGCAGTCAGATTCACTCGTGTTCACTCTGAAGGAATCACTCACATTTTCTGTGCACTTGTAATGACACATCAAGGATGTTAAGAGCCTAAAAGCAGGTTTAGTACTTGCCCCATTGAAGTCAACAGGGTGCAAATTTTAAAAATAGAATAACTCGGTGTAGGCAACATCGATTTTTGTCGTTGTTCTCTGTATTGACAGCACTCCAAATGTACAAAAAAATGAGCTTAATGTTAAAATTGACCGGAGTTCTCCTTTAATGCAGTTTTACGTGTTTGAAACAATCATACAAAAAGTACATTTGAACAAACCCACAGTATTTGCAAGCAATTGCTAAATATGTTTGTGCAACACATACAAGTCCAAGTTTGTCGTGAAGCTCTCTACATCTCAAACACTTGCTTGCCTTATTTGATCTACATTTAGGGTTTTTTTTTTGTTGTACTCGCCAATGAATAATTGTGATCGTGCTAGATGCGGTATAACAAACATTCCGCATTTGTCTGCAGGTGTTGCCATGGTTTCTACAAGTGGGAACCAAAGATAGCGCGGATATTACGTCATTGATAAGCGACAATGACAAGGGATGAGCCATTATTTAAAACTGGAATTTCTGTGGATTTAAAAATCCTTGGGAACTTTTGGAATAATGCAAATACACAACTGCATCTGTCACGCTTAGATCCAAGGAAGACAGAGATGATTGAAATGTAACACGGTTGTTTAATAAAACTCAGAAACATAGACAGCAGCCAAGACAGCATGCAACACACACACACACAATAAAAAACACTAGACAGAACACAGGCAGGAACTTAAATACACAGTGGCAATTAACTAAACGATTTGCAGCTGTGATGAATGTGATTAGTGTCCATGATGACTGATCAAGAAACACATGTGAGGACTGAAAACAAAGTCTATGAACTGTATAGACTATATAGAATATAATAATGGTGACAGCATCACACTGTGCAAAAGTGTCACGTTTTGGGTTTTGTTTCTTGTTCTTGTCATTGTCATGTTTCTGTGTCTTGTCATGTGATCCTGCCATGTGTCTTGTCATTGGTTAATCGTCTGATAATTGTTCACAGGTGTTCCTTGTCTTGTAATTAGTCTGTGTATTTAAGCCCTCATGTTTGCCCTGTGTCTTTGTTGAGTATTGATTGTTTCATGTATTACTGTTGGTTGCCCTTTCGTTGTTCTTGTTCTCACTTTTAGTTTTGAGTTCCATACCTTGTCATGCCTTTGTTTTATGTTTGATCAAGTTTTGGAATTAAAGTTGCACTTGGGTTCTCACATCAACTTGCCTCAGTAGGATTCATTACAGCAAGTGGTTTTTGATTATTTTATTACAAATATCTTACATATTTTGCCTTTAAAAATAAATCCTTTGTAACATTATAAATATATTTACTGTCACTTTTGATCAGTTTAATCCATCCTTGCTTAAATTCTTACTAACCCCAAATGGTTGAACAGTGTATACTACATCTGAAAAAAGAGAAAAAAACTGATACTTAAACATGATTATGAATTCTCCCGAGCTATTAAAAAGCTGAAACAGTATTAGAGATCTCCATAACAATTGCATAACCTGTTATACAGCTTCAAATCTAGTCACTTGCCCACTGAACACAAGCTCTGATATCTTAAAATTATGATTTTTATTTTGTTTATGATAACGAAGCAATTTTTGAAGGGCTTCTTTATTTTCATGCTACTTATAAAGAAAGCAGCCTAATTTTGACACCTCCTATATCAATGTGGCAAACCTCAGGTGGCCATCTGCAGTCTTTCATGTATACCTGGAAAGAAGTCTATCTGTATTTGAGTCAAACTGGAATTCTATGCACGTCTGCTGAGCTAAAGAATGAATTCATCACACAATTAAAAACAACACATTTTGCAAGACTGACCATGCAGCAGGAAAGTGGCTTTTAACCGGTTCCCTACAGGACCCTGACACTCCCTTACTGAGGTATAGAGCCACACACACACAAAATATTTTCTTATCAGGCTGAATGTCTGTACACCAGACTACACTTCCTTTGTGATTAGTCCACAACACTGTATATTCCATGATAATGAGGAAGATTTGCATTGCTCTGCAATGTTATAAATTAACTGGTACTTTTTAATCCATCAGGCTGTCGTTTTTTTATGACATTAGCCTAGTTTCATTCTCAGATGCCACAGCCACACTGCTCATCTAGCATCTGATGTAAATTCCCAGATTAATGGTGGGAATTGTGGGAATCAGTTCACCAAAAAGATTTGCTCAGTGGCCCTTTCTGCAAGTTCAGATTCATTCCCAAATTAAACATTCCATGAATGGATTCAAATTGGTGCAGATCCAGAAATACTCTGTCATTCATAATCTTACAAAATACTCAAACGATCTGTTCAAGCACACGATGAGGTTTCAAGCACACAATGATGAAGTTTAATTTGTCATATTCTCAAGTTCCAGAAGTACTATGATAAAAGTGTACCACTACCATTCATATAGTATGTATTATGTATAGTGTCAACATAATTGAACACGGTTAACTGACATGCATCGCCATGTCTTTTTACTATACATAAGTCAAGCCACATAGCATGTTACACAGGAATTAGAAAAAAACAGGAAAATAACTTTCATTTAGCAAAATTTATCAATTATATACAAATTCAATTTCAGCTGCAAAGAAGCTCTGCCGAAGACAATTGTGTTGAGCTCAGGGCTGTGTTTCCCAAAAGCATTGTAAGCCTAAGTTTATCATAGAGACCATTGGTGGCAATTGTTCAACGATCAACTTAGGCTTATGATGCTTTTGGGAAACGCAGCCCAGTTTAGTTCAGTTCAGTTCAGTTCAGTTCAGTTCAGTACAATAATAGTGTCATTGTTGCATAGAGACAGTCAATCATTTTTATACAAACAGCAAGTCAAACTGTATTTGCAAGAACATATCATCTTTATGTCACAGAGTCAGACAATAAATTGATCACAAAAGTACTATATGACAATATTTTACAGTTGCTGGACATATAATGTCGTAAAACATTCAAACTTTTGATTTTGCATTATTTCACAAATAATTCACCGAATGTACTAAGCTGAAAGCCAAAAGTCTGTGTCCGAGGTTTCATTTCTTACCACAGCAAATCAGTCAACCAACGAAGGAATCACCAACCAAGCAGTAAACCTTAGCAACTGCAAAGCAACATGCTTAAAAACACTTGATAACCACCCACAAACCTGGTCTCATCCTATATATATACAGTTATACAGGTATACAGTTGGCCACACCACAAATGTTGCCATCATTTTATTAAATAAAGTCTTATATTGTAGGCTAACTAAAATTCCAAGCAAACCTTTGAAGCTCCCAAATGAGGGCATACAGTAGCCTTGATAAAAAGCTGGAAAAAAGAAAAACACACTTAATTCCAAAAATAAAAATGATCAAAAAGCTCATTTTATTTTTCAAATAGAACATTTCCACTAATTATTATTAGGCAGAGATAAAAGTAAACAGATCCCAGAATACCATGAGCAGGAATTTAGCTATTGATAGTGCAAGGCTCTTAACCGGCGCTGCACAGACCAATCGGTTTATGACATCAAAGTACCACGAGAGCAATTCAAAAGCATTAGGAGCCGTCTACTTTCTATTCGCTCTCGCGGTACTTTGATGTCATTCACCGATCGGTCTGTGCAGCGCCGGTTCAAGTCGAACAAGCCTATTGACTTTCTTTTTTTTTTTACTCAGTTTGTGATATGGATGGTCATGTGATGACAACATATCAATTCCAAAGTGGGGACAACCCATTCCAGGGGTGCATTTCCCAAAAGCAACTATGGTCGCAAGTTCCATCATTACCAATACAGTTCAACAGAACTTGCGACCACAGTTGGCTAAAGATGCTTTTGAGAAATACACTCCAGAATGATATATCATGTGATTGCTGATATATCATGTAAGTGATCTTACTTTTGTCACATCTTGTTTTGGTTCATGTTTCATGTCAGTCATGTTTCATGTCTTGTCATGTGATTCCCTGTGTTAGTCATGTGATCTTGCCATGTGTTTCCCATGTGATTGTATCATGTCATTGGTTCATTGTTTCATTGTTCATGTGTCCCGTTGTCTTGTCTTTAGTCTTGTGTATTTAAGCCCTCATGTTTGCCACGTATCTTGGTCAAGTGTTCTGTAATGAGGAGTCCACAGGAGGCAAGTTGCATAACCCAAATGCAGTATTTATTTAAAAAAATAAGGTCAGACCTTAAACAAAGGCATGGCATGGTGTGGTATGGTATGAAACTCAAGACTTAAACATAAACATGGACTTTCCAACAATGGTTACACAAACAATACTTGACTAAGACACGTGGCAAACATGAGGGCTTAAATACAAACCGATGACATGATACAATCACATGGGGAACACATGGCAGAATCAGGACTAATACAGGGAATAACATAACATGACAAGACATGAAACACGACTGACATGAAACATGAACCAAAACAAGACGTGACAGCTTTCTCTATGTGCATTTTTTTTTTTTGCAACAAATTTCTGAGTTGCCAAACAAAGTTATTGATAAAGTTATCCTATATAATCCAAATTGCATTTCCTTAAATTCTTAGTTGTGAAAAAGTTGTGCATGAAAGTTTGTGGACTTCATTGATCAGACTATCAAACAACTGACACAAACTCAAAGATACAAACCAGATACATTTGAAGAAGTGCTGTGCTTAGTTCAGACAAACATATCAAAAAGTCATGCAAATGTAAACTGTCACATAAAGTTGCGTATTTATAAACATGCAAATTTAAGATGCAATCTGGATGGAAATCTGCTTACTCAGATCATACCCCGTTGTCAAGCTCTCAGCTTTTAACACCACTCAACACACATCATGAAAATATTCAAACACACCAAAGATATTTTAGAACAACCTTGACAGTCCCACATTCAGGTGACAGAGCTTCCAGATGTGAATCAGAAAAGGAGAGAGCCCTATAGGAAACCAAAAAGGAGATCTCTTTAATATCTCATACATTTCTCCTAGACACCTGAGATTATATTGAAAGCAAATGGAGACTGAAAGCTTCTGCTCCTCACACTTCTCTATAAGGCCATTGTAAGACTTGAGAAATTATAAAATGCCGGGCAGTCTAGTTGAGGAATGACCACTCCACGAGAAGATAAAGGACGTTTCAGGATATTAACATTTGAACTCTCTCTTGTGAAATTAGCATCACCATTCGAGACGCAAGTCTCACCTCAGTATCCTCCTAATCTACATCTCTTTCCCTAGTCTTCCACCGTTCCACCATTCCTTCTCTCCCTCATGCTGAGGTAACCTGAATTCACCCAAAAATCTATATGGTTTAATGTGAACAATTATCATACAGTATTATACATGTTTGGTATGATTTGAAATGTCTCAGTGTGACTTGTACAAAGGTCTCATTCCCACGGAAGTAAACCAAAAAGGTAATAAGGTGTGGAAAGTTTAAAGATATCTTGTTAATTGCTGTGGGTGTGCCACTTCTGTTTCCAGTATGTCCGGGACAGTGATTAATGCAAATTTTCATTGTGAACTCATTTTTACATTTGAAAAGAGGTTTCTGCCTTGGTCTGAGTATTTAGGGAGATGCTGAAGAGGGTTCAGGGTGCAATTTGTAGTTCAAATCAGCCCGTGATGCTCAAGACACTCAGCATCATGTATTTTCTAATGTCAGGTTCACATCATTTCTCTTCATTCCAGAGCATTGGATGTTTTGTATTAATTATCTTTGAACTGATTATGTAATTGGCATGATACATTTACCTGACATAATAAATTGTTACATTTGGAATTGTTCTGACTTACTCTGAAATTATTAACTTTAGTTGACTTCATTGTATCCATTGCTACTGCAAATCTGCGTCAGATTAGTAACGGACTAACGTCCAGTTTTGAGTGGAGCATTGGGCACACCAACTGCAATTTTAGAGTTCCGGATAATATTTGGCACTAATTTAAGTGTACTTGGGATGTAAAGACAAAAAGGGAATTTCCGTTTAGGACAGCAAAATGCTGCTCGACCAACCTAAATAGGGTGAGTCTTACCTCTTTTTAACGTAATGTTAGTTAAGTGTACGTGGGAAACCATGGCTTGACCAAACTAAAGCTACTATCAGAGAAGTAATATTGGTCGGTAGTAGTGGCCATGACCTCTGTCTAAAGAAAACATTACTTTAATTCAAGTGTATACAACCAAGGGGGCTATACAAAAATATCTTAGAGTAAGCGTGAATGCGACCGTCTAAGGCAGGGGTGCCCAATCCTGCTCCTGCCGATCGACTGTCCTGGGGTGCGTTCTCCGAAGCTACCTTAACGCTACGTCGTTCTTAAGTTGTACCTTAAGAAGTACCTTATCGTTAATACATGGTTTCCGAAACCTTCTTAGTTAAGTATACCTTCTGTAAGTCATACGTTCGTAAGGTTGGTCTGGAGCGCTCTTAGCTATACCTTATCGCTGCTGACGGTTCATACCGCTAGTGGTCACCACTACGCAAAAAGCTTTTTTACATCGCAGTTTAATTACACATAGAAAATTTTATATGAACATTTAATATAAAATCTGATTTAGTATTAAAATTACATTTTTACTTTACTTTAAAATTTTACACATAAAATACTTAAGTTGTTATAGCCTACACCCAGTGTATGGAAGTGTTTTCATTAATAAAGTTTCCATACACTAATGGTTGTTAGCTTTTTTAATTACTATCCTAAGGCACATCAGCTGGCGAACCATTTGACAGAAAAGGCTTAGGAGTCTATATAAAGAAAGATGAGTTGCACAAACTTTATAGCTATGGCAGCGAGACAGCGAGTACTTGTTTTAAATCAAAGACGGCGCCGTCCGCGGAGCCAGTTAGTGTATGTCAACTACATGGCTGGTGGATAATCAGCATACGTTGTGGAGAAAATTAACACACTTATGGCCGTGAGGGTTTGGGATTGCACACTTGCTAAATTATAAACACATACTCATATTTATTTCTGCATTTACATATTTCAATGAGCCCCGATAAATGCAGTTTGTACTATTTCTAAAACGCTTCTTTATAACTAACATTGTTTTCTCAATACTTTACCTATACCGCTGTGAAGGAAAGAGCGCACAATCGATCATCGAGGCATCGATATCAACCTATTTAGCGCCTCCACCATGGACAGCGCCTGCTAAGGTCGAACTTAAGAAGGTTTACCTTAAGCAACATCCTAAAGTATAGTTCGGAGAACACACGTAGGAAAGGTATACCTGTAGTTAAGGTGTACCTTTTGAGTCTTCGTAGCGCGCTAAGAGACAACGTTATCGGAGAACGCACCCCTGCACAGTTCATCTCCAACCCTAATCAAACACACCTGCCTTTAATTTTCAAGTGATCCTGAAGACCTTAATTGGTTGCTTCAGGTGTGTTTGATATCATATTTAAATAAAAGAGGAAAGGTTAATAAGGATTTGGGCATTTGGCATATTTGTTAGGTTATGATTTTAATAGAGATAGAGTAGGATACAGAATGTTAATAGAATACATATATACTACAGGATTAAGTGAAAGGATTTAATATAAGGATGCTTTGGTCTATTCCAGATTTCATAGGCCGGTCTGGAGGAGCTGAACACGCTAGGGGAGACCGGGGATGGTTGTAACAGTTTTAACCTTTCTGTCTATATCTTGTAGTACTTTGAAGTCAGTGTGTTCAAAATGTGATCCAAACTAGTTACAAGTGTCTGCTATTAAATGACATAGCTATTATCTTTGCAACACAAACAGAAAATGCATGGTTTAGTTTCAAACACGAGGAGTGAAATGTTACAATTCACCCCATAGTCTGGGTTAGTTGTAACATACCCTGGGGTGAGATGTAACATTATGATATCCACCGGGGTGATATGTAACATAATGAAATAAGGATTTTGACAAAAAAAAATATTTTGAAAGGTTTTTATTCAACACTGACTTTTCAATATAACTGATGTGTGTGTGTCACTCTGTCTCAGTGTGTTTGTCACTCTCAGTCATAGTAATTGACCATTATAAATTGATAAAATTATAATAAATAATAAATAAAATAATTATAATAAATTGAATAATAAAATTGTAAATTTTAAATAATAATAATTAATAAAATTGAACACTTGAACATTGTGTGTGTGTGTGAGTGCGCGCGCGCATGTGTGTGCGCACATATGTGTGTGTGTGTGTGTGTGTGTGTGTGTGTGTGTGTGTGACTCTGGTGTTACTCTGTCATAGTAATTGACCATAATAAATTGAACTTGAACACTTGAACATTCTATTTGTGTAAGCATGGTTGTTACTGTCAGTCTATAGTATTGGCCATAATAAAATTTAATGTTTCATTGTTGTTACAACTAACCCAGAGTCATGTAGCCATGAACTAGCTCACCTTACAGCTAACAGGCAAAACATTAGCACTAACAACTTGCATGGAAAATATCTACACAGACACACAATAAACATAATAAAAGTTTGATGAGTTTAACTACAAAGCAGAAATTACCATAACAAAAACAAAAAAAGTAAAAAAAAGTAACTTTCTTATCTCAAAATTGTTTTTTCCACTCTAACATGTGCTGTGTCTGCCACAGGGCTCTATTTTATCACGTGGAATAAGAACTAAACTGAGCATGTGCGAAGTGAATCAGGTGATTTGTAACTAGTTCCTGATTGGACATATTGGAATTGTTACAACTGACCCGTGTTACAACCATCCCCGGTCTCCCCTACTTTAAGGCAGATCGGATATGAGAGATCGGATATGGGAGATGGAATGAGATGGAGCATCAAATAATTATATGTAAGGATTGATATGTGAGGAAGAGTCAAGTGAGAATGAAAAAAAGAAGAAAAAAAAAAAGAAAAAACAAGTAATAAAAACTCAGTGAGTGTTTTAGCGTAATTTTCTCACGTCATGGGATCACAACACTAAGAGATAGTAAATCTTTTCCTGGATTTTTTTTGTGCGTTCCCGAGATTAGACCTTCCTTAACATAATGCCGAAAACCTGAAGTCTCTAGGTGGTCTGGTTGTGGAGTAGATAGAAGTGCAAGATTGGTGCGCACAGACAGAACAGAAATTATGAGTTAACAATCGCAATTTTGTCCGGTGGAAAATTGCGCTAAAAAAAGAAAAAAGAAAAAAAAAAGGAAAAACTGATCATAAGAAATCATGACTGCATAACAGCAAAGGTAGGTGGCGGTATGCACTGAAAATGCAATGCGCCAAAACACGAAAGAAGAAGGTGTGTTTGATTAGGGTTGGAGATGAACTGTGCAGGACATAGTGATGGGCATTCCGGCTCTTTTCCGTGAGCCGGCTCGTTTGTCTCGGCTCACTGAAAAGAGCCGGCTCTTTTTGACTCACAAACGGCTCTTTAAAAAATATGTTTTAACTCGCTGAAGGTCCACCACACAACTGTGCAACGTGAATATTCGCATTTTTAATTGTCCATAACAACCCAAAAACTAGCCTGCTTGCCTTGCACATCTAATTAATGGGCAAAGTTATGACTGACTATTTTTCTTACCTTCTTTTTTTACTTTTTAATGTGTATATTATTGAGCTTGTAGAATTTAGCTCTTGCGTTCTTCTGAACATATTGCGCTGTAATTGCCCAATGTCATTTCTGAGTCATATTAGACCATAATCTGTCTCTCTTTTAAATGCATATTCCACAGTGTTAGTAGGCTACGATTGGCTGTTTTAAAATATAATTAGCCTAATATCGAAACAAAACAACAAAATAACCCAGGCGGTCTCATCTAAGAGACGTTTAGGCCGCCTCCTCCAATAGTACTGACAGCTGGGCATAGCTTGCAGGTTTGCTTAGTGGCAAACTTTTTTCATTTGATTGGTTCAACCGCCACCCGCCCGAATTTAATTAAAATATTATTTTTCGTCACGTCATCCGCCTGATCCGCGTTTTATCCGCATCTCTAGTGTGTGTTTGTGAGTTAGCTCGGCCCTCCCTCATGCAGTTTAATTGGTTGACATCGCATGTATGATTGACAGGAACAGAATGTGAGGCTGATCAGACAGTCAAAACAAATGTGTGTGCGCCTTTAGGCCTATATAATTATGTTTTTGTTGGTTTTTGAATTAGTCAAATATTTTAAATGCAATTAAAATCATTCATTATTTCATTATTAGCCTACATAATGATTTAATTTCTATAGGCTATATTTTTAAAAATAGAGTCGGCTCTTCAGATATGCGAGCCGGCTCCCGTCGTTCACCTACAAGAGCCGGCTCTTAGATCCGGCTCATTCGCGAACGACCCATCACTAGCAGGACAGTCGATTGGCAGGAGCAGGATTGGGCACCCCTGGTCTAAGGTATTAGCCAATTACCTCTGTTTAGTGACCCAAAACTGATGAGATTGTGATCGTGGGCCCACATAGTATGAACGGCCGGTGTGAAGACCCTGTGCGACTTTGGCCCTCGAGTGAATGAGGATAATAAGAGTAAAGAGTTAAATAGAATAGGCCTAATCAAATGTGCTGCTAAACTATTATATAAATGACCAATAACTAATTGGCATTCTAACCTAAATTTGAGGTCGAGATAAAATGGAGTCAGATAAAAGCTTAATTGGAATCAAATTACTTTTCCACGCGGAAAAGACAGTAACACGCAGTAAACTTTCACCAGCCTATCGGAAACTGTCGTTGGACCGATTAGACAGGCCTTACACTATAAATTATAAAATGTCCCTACCATGCAAATATCACCAAAATAGGTTTCCTGAGAAATCACACCTGTCTCTGTGACAGGGACGTTGATGTTTATTCAATCAGAAGACTTTGAGATGCTCTCGGTCTGTCAGTCATTTAAGGTGTCCTGCTTTTTTGACATATCTTTGGATAGCAGGATTTTGAAGAAAGGGTGGTCTAATTCATTGGCTCACTTAAGTTAGTGCAACAGCTAACATTCACTTGCAGCACCATTAAATGAAACATAATGAGAATTAATCTTCTTGTTGTTCCAAACCTTTCCTTTTAAAGTATTATCAGTGTTTGTGTGGTTTTTTTTATTTTTATTAAAATAGGTTTTACACATAAATTAACAGACTGCACTTTTGACAAATACTGTATGATTAAAAAAGTATGTTCACTCAGATTAAGTAAAAAAAAATATTTCAGCCACCAAGTAATCACCTATCTAAAAGAAGCTATTTTAATCAGTTTGGAGCAGGTTGCCACTTCATGGGAGCCACCATGTTGAGATCCCATGACTAATAGCTGTGTCTTGAAATTCGACTAAGTTACCTAATATTCTTTGCCAAAGTATAATACACATGAATAATATGATGTTCCCATGAACCAAACAGCATTTCATAATAAGTACACAAATCTTTGGGACTGATCAGTAAGGTACATCCAAATTGTCAGATGAGCTGAACAGCATGTCGGTCATCTATAATTCTGCTGATCAGATTAGGTGTTATGAAGGGGACTCTATTTTGGACCCTTCCCTACAGCCGCCCGCCCACTCACCACATCATTTACCTGTCAGCGGGGCCACGCCAAATAAGGAAATATGACATTTCACCGTGTGGCGGTGATTAATCACGCTTGTAGTGACTTACTTTGTACAGATACCTTTGGTCAGGCCTGACTGATCACAGTTGAAAAATAACACGCAGGAAGTCTCTGAGCTGGCATTTTCTCTGTCACAGTTTGATTTGTCAATCTGTCAAATAAATAGTGCTTCAGGAGAGTGGTGGAGAGTGAAACACTAAATTTGCACTACACTGGGGTCCATCCAAAATAAAAGAAGATAAAAATAAGACTGACTCGTATAGATTTATGGTTACCACGCAAATTGAGTTATTATCGTCTGACTATACTGATTATACTGACTTGAAGAAAAGATTTTTCCTCTAGCATCAAGTCATAATCACCACTGAACGAGTACTGGTTCTTTACCATGTCTGAACTATTGCTAGAAAGATATCTCAGATCTTGTGTAAAACATTTGAGACTCTTGTAAGCAGTTCTGGTAGATCCCAGGAATAGACTCGGAATCTAATAACTAGACAGCTCTGAGAAATCTTTTGGCTTCAAAATACGCCTTTTAACACAGGAAATAATTTTAACCCACAAGGATACCAGAAAGGGACAGTTTCACAGAGAAAAATCCACCCACAAGATTTATGCTGGTAATACAAAACCAGACATTTATCCGCCTAGAATAGCAGTCCCAACACAAACAAACAAAATTGCATAAATATCACTTTTGAATGTTTTTCCCCATAGTCTTCCATTGTAAGTGTGTTTTACTGTTAACACAACTTTTGCTTGTTTTTAAAAAAGGAACAAGCCGCAAATAATTTTCAGTGGTAATCGGCAGCAGAATCTACAAAACCGTATGACAAAACAAGTATGACAAACCTGGGGAGTGCAGAACAGTAATTACTGGGGGTACATGGTCTTCTAACAAATAGCAGTAATTGCAGCTTACGGTATAAAGGCTGCCACAGTACAAATATACATATAGTCTATAGTCCAAAGGGTTCAGATTCAGAAGTAAACAGTGTGATTCCCAGCAGGCTTCACCTTCATGTGTGACTCATCTGTTATCAAATGAATGTCTATCACTCTGTGCTCAGCTTGATCCTGCAGAAAGCCTGCAATAAAACTTCAACTTCTGCTACATAATTATGAGAACAGTTAAACATTCACTTTCATTAAGCTAACATATAAACCATGGCTTATTCCAACTGATATGACCCACGCTAAGTTGTGAAACAAATAAATGATTGAACTTGCCACAATGCCGCCAAATTAACAGGTAGCTACAGTACAATCATTTAAGATTTCTCTTTTAAAGGGGTCCTATTATGCCCTTTTACAAAGCCTTGATTTTGTTTTTGGGGCGTACTATGTTTTCATGCTTGATTTTACATTATTACAGCACCTCTCTCCCCAGTCTGTCTCGAACGCTCCGTCTAGGTCATGTTTTGATGAAGCCCCTGCGGAATACGTAATGTGCAGTGATTGGTTAGCTGGCCCAGTGTGTCATGATTGGCAGGGAAATGACCCGCCCCTCTACAACTGCGAGTTCTGCTCTAGTGTAAATATTAAGGATGGCGTCATTTTCAAACCAATTCAAGCCCGATTCAGACCCTGACAATGTTAATGAACAAGAGGATCGTGCAAAATGGATTTCTTTGCAAGCATGGATTTCACAGGACGTTTCAGAGTGGTATGTTTTTTGAACGAGCCGTAACTGTACTTCTTGAAAAGTGGATTCTGTTATAAATAAAATATCTCTCTTTGGAGTGGACTTTGAGCTTTGTAACCTTGCAGATCTTTGTTATATTTGTCTGAATCAATTTACAAATCATTCACAGTTCAGTCATGCAGTTTGAAGCAGTTTTTTCAGTATCAGTAAACAACAGAATATTTTGAAACACAGGAAATAAAATATAGCTGGATGAATTTACCTAAAATCCATTTAAACAAAATCTGTCTGTCATTCTGTTATTTGATAGCGACAATGAAGGTATACTTTCAACACCTGCTCGTGCGATTGTTGGTAAAAAGACTTCACGACATAAAATATATCTAATAATTAAAGTGTACTCATTTTACGTGTCCAATAAACTAAAATAATGTTTCTTTATAGTCTCTCTAGACATCATTTATAAGTCGAGGCTAAAGTTATGACTGGAGCCAATAAAATGCCAAGACTAGACTATTGGAGAGTCATATTTGCTATAGCAGCATTTTTTTTGACAGCGGTGTCAAAAGAGCTAAGCGTCTGCTCTGGCAAGACCTGTCTCATTACACTGAGTAGTTTTCACAGTGCAAGCCTCCCAAGATTTAGGCCTTTACAGATTTTTATCAACATTAGGAGATGCAGCTACACTTCCTGTCCTGAGGACTGGTGTCAGATCTGACTTAGGAGGTAACAAAACGGTAAACCTAGTTTGTTAACCATTTTATGGGAAGAAATTAGGCTAGTATGACCTTTGTTTAAAGGGGTCATATAATGCCATTTTTGTACAAGCTAATATGATTCTTTAGGGTCTAAATTAAAAGTTTGTAATATACTTTAATTAAAAATTATCATTAGTATTGTAAGAAAACACTAATTTTACCTGGTCAAAAACAGCTCTGTTTTCAGCACGCCGTTTCAGTGCATGTGTCTTTAAATGATAATGAGCTTTGCTCACCCCGCCCCTCTGTTCTGTGCGTACACCGCTTCTAACACAATAACCACGCGTTGTTCATTATAAACGTGGGATTATGAATTATATTGAGAAGGTCGTACATAGAAAACATGCCGTAATGTACCCTGAGTGTAAACCTTAGATGCATTCATTGTGAAGCCTGCAGCAAGGTTTGCAAATTTCGCATAGATTATTATAAATACTAATATAAAGGTTAATAAAACATTACACTCACATTTTCTGGAGGTTCAGCAGGAACACGTTGGTACCGATCCGTTTTTTCTCGTTTGTAAAGCTGTCTGGTGTGAAATGATTCGTGCAAACATGAAAGCATGGACGATCGTGGGGAATCCCCGTGAGGGAATCCCCTCGTCAATCCTTTGGGCATATCGCTTCAAAAACAAAACTCTTCAACGGCTCGGATTTAGGAACATCCAAATGACTGCTGTGTTCCTTATTTCATCTAAGAACAGAACACCACAATCGCTTAGACGCCATTCTGCTCCAGCATATCAACAATGGTGGACTACTATGACGGCTGTCACAGCTCACTCAGGGCGGGTCTTGTGTTGCAACACAGCTGTCAATCACAATCGCGGGAGGGGCGTTGGATATTATGACGTCACAATATCGAACGGCTTGATTTCAGAGAGGGTCAAACATATAAGGAGATTAAAACAAAACCACTGGATGGATTTTTATCATGATAGGATGGTTGTGTATAGGCACTGCCAACAGACATTTCAGTGCAATCAACTTGTAAAAGTGCATGTACCATTATATGACCCCTTTAACAGAAGGCACACAGTGAAGTACACTTTTAAAATCATTCTCACCTGAGCTGCTTGACTAATGATGAAAATTCAGTCTTTCTCTATATGAATTAAATATACATTGATTCTTATTAAAGCTACTAAAAATATTCAGTTAAGAACAGTGGAGGATTTTCTCTTTGTCTTTTGTTGTTTGATTAATTAGGCTACTATCACTTTAAGACCTAATGCACAGATTTTCTCCCTGCTGTTTGCATTCACTAAGAAATAACCGACTGTGTTTACGTAAATATTCGCCATGCCTGGCATTTTGACATAATTTTCTTAGTATTTGACAGTTTTGGCGCATACCTGATGATGCAGGCTACTTTCCTTGTCCATGTGTTCTGCTCCATCTCGGAGCGAGCGCACAGAAAGCCACCTGGAGAACGGTGCGTTCGCTTGCAGCAAAATCGTTTTAGCAAGATTATTGTGTTTTCACAATAGTTGGAATTTTTTTTTACTAAAAATCGATTTATCACACAGCCCTACTACAGTTTTTGGCAAAGGGATAGTATGGTCTGTCCTTTAGTGGTGGGTATTTCAGTAACTCTGAAAATCTGAAAAGTCTGAGTCATTAAATCATTGGCTAAATTAGAAATCGCATACTTCCCTACTATATAATAAGCGAAAAACTATAGGCCACTGTGGCAAAAAATTCATAGTACTCATAAAAGAGTAGGCGAAAAGTACCCGGATGACTACTTCTGGCGAGATTCTGAAGTATGCATGCACCATGGATAATTTACTATCCCATGAGGCCACAGGAGAGGATTTGTGAATGGCAGTGAAGCGATATAGTAACTGACACTGGTAGGTCACATGATAATGACAGCATGGGAAATATAGTACGTCCAGATTACATTCATTCTACACACACATTTCAAACTAGGTCATGAAGTACTTATTCATGTATGTGGTATGTGATTTCAGACACAGCCATTAAATGAGCTGGTTTGTTCAATAACACTAATTCGTTCAGAAGCGATACAAGTTGCTATTTATAGCTGTGTCCCAGTTCAGAGGCTGCATCCTTCGAAGGATGCGAAAAAGCTGCACCTTTGAAGGCCATGAAGGAGTGTTGTTAAATTGGAAGGTTTAGCCTGTGGAGTGCTGTTCTTGTCACCTTGCAACTGTGACAGCTGCCATTGATGAGTTGAAAGCTAAAAAAACAGGGTTCACAAACTGTCTATAGATATTTGTTCACCATTGTCCATTTCTGTATATAATAAAATATAAACTATATATAATAATAATCACATCTTAGTAAGATATGTCAACATTTGAAATGCTTAAAAGTTTTTTTTGTTTTACATTTTACATTTGTATAATTAGATATTTGAGAAAGCGAAACTCAGTACTTATGTTTAAAAGTGTAATTCGGCAATTTCTTTCAAAAAAATCATTTGTAACCGGAGTGCAATGAAGGCAAGGCTGCGAAGGATCCATCTGCCACATTTGAAGGAGCCTTTGAATTGGGGCAGCCTTCGTCACGCAATGGTGACACAATCGGCCTTCAAATGCGTCATTCGAAGGATGCAGCCTCTGAATTGGGACACAACTAATTTGTGAGTCTTTTAATCGTTTATTCAAACAATTCATCAAAATAACAATTGAATGAATGAATGAAACACCACGCGCTTTGCTTTTGCTTTTTGTTGACAGAGTTGCTTTTTGTTATTGCACTTGTATGAAAACTATATCACACTAATAATCATGCTGTTTATATCAGCATGGATTTGAAATAGCAGCCCTTTTGCCTGTGTGATTTAAATATGGCATAGTCTACTGTATTTTCGAAATAAAATAATTTTAACAATATGCTGCTTTGAACACCACATTGTATTTCAAAGGGCCTTTAGCCATTTTTATTCACTTTTTAGACTCTAGCTCAAACAGAAGCAGTAAACTCAAAAGATGCACCAACTTTCCCTTCCCTGTTAGCACATAATTATCATACCAACTGGATTACAGCTTTTGCTCCAGAGAATATGGCGACCTGGATTAATGACACGTGAAAGCAATCTCCAAACCCAACCGCGTCTAACCCACAAGGGCATGCTCAGCCCTGCACCTAATAAACATCCCATACCAATGAGGATGCACAGGGCTTGAGCAAGTCCCTTCAGGCTGTAAATCCAACAAATTTAGTTCCTGCAGTCCCATGCCTGCTCACAGAGAACCTGCAAGAGCTGACAAATCTAGCTGATAGCATCTGAACATGACAACAGAAGCCATCTAGCAAGTGCAGTGATGTGTGGAACATACAAGGAGGAATAGGAAGAAGAATTTCAAAGGTGACCAGAAAAAGCGTTTTACACTTTGCGAAAGATGGGCGATGGCATCTCAGTATTGATCTGAGCCCATGCAGATGCTGACAGTAATTGTATGTCTCTGTGTTGACTATAATGAATAAATATAATGCAAAAGGGTGTTATTGTGCCAAGAGGATGTCATCACTTTCTTCGTGTGAGTAATAATGGCCCATTAGTGCAGCTGCAGGTTACTCATTACTGTGATTGTCTGGGAAATGAGGAGCTTGTGAATCTATTTGTACTCTAATTGTTGAGGGGAAGCGGAGGACCTCGGCTGTTCCGAGCACTGAATGTTTGTCCTTCCATAAGAACAATTGGAGATTTTTCTAGGTCTCATTACATTAGCTTGAAAACCCTAACCACAACTTAACACACATTCAGGCACACACGCAAATGGACTGTTTTAATATAGATGATGTGATGTGTTAATAGAAAATGCGACTCTGTTTCACCATATGCAGAGGACAATATTAGTAAAAACAAACAAAAAAATGTTACAAAGAAAAATTACCTAATTGTACCTAATTACCTAAAAGTACCTAATTAGCGTAAATGCTTCATTGTTTTCCCCCTGTGGTAAAAATCAAGTTTTTAATGTTGTTTATATGTCTGTGTGGTGTTTTTAATATGCTTTAAGACAAACCATGTGCAAATGCATAAGTCAGCACCATTGCTGAGTATTTTCTTTTTAAAACTGCGGTGAACCAAAGGCAGTCTCAAAAACGCGGTTTGAAATCGATGTGAGTCATAACCTATGCGCGTGAACTCGACAATCGACTACTGTGGACTTCGACCGAAAACAGGAAGAAAATACAGGTATGTGCGCTGGCTGAATTAACATCATTTTTATTCATATCTTTCACATCTACTGCAGTCAGATTCACTCGTGTTCACTCTAAAGGAATCACTCACATGGCTGTGCACTTGTAATGACACATCAAGGATGTTAAGAGGCTAAAAGCAGGTTTAAAACTTGCCCCATTGAAGTCAACAGGGTGCAAATTTTAAAAAGAGGATAACACGGTGTAGGCAACACCGATTTTTGTCGTTGTTCTCTGTACTGTACTACAGCACTCCAAATTTACAAAAAATTAGCTCAATGTTAAAATTGACCGGAGTTCTCCTTTAACTGTTCCCACAACATTTGTGCTACACTTAATATTCGACAATATTATTGATTTGACTGCACTGACACTATTGAATGAGAACTTAACTGAGGTGGACAATGATGGCATCACTGTTGTCTGCAGAACTACTTTATAGATTAAATGAATTGATGATTTTTACAACGAAACTGAATCAACACTGAACAGACTTCAGCTGAACAATAACATTATTTTCTTTTAGAGCTGCTGTACAGCTGAAATAAACTCTGTTCAAATCATTGAATGATCTTCCAGTTGATCACTGTAAAGCTGCTGAAACAATCTGTATTGTATAAAGCGCTATATATATAAAGGTAACTTGACAGACCAGGGCCGAGTGCTTTTTCAATAAATTGAAATTTAAAGTAATTTAAACAGTGTAACTAATTTAGAAAAGCATTTTTACCAACATCATGTTGGTTTGACAAAGCATTGTTTGAAAGTTTTGAAAAGAAAATTGGATGGTTGGTTGGATGGATGGATGGATGGATGGAAGGATGGATGGTAGATATAGATAGATCCTAAATTCTGCAAAACCTCGCTACAAACATGAATGTTACACTTCGATACTGTTGAAAACAATTAGATTTCAATTTTGGATCTTACAGTATGTAAGGAATATTACAATGCCAAAATAGACCCTCCTCCATAATGTGCACTAAACTTTGTAAAATGTCTTTTTACCTTTATGCCAGTAAGCGACAACACTATGAAATCAGTGTTGGGCAGAAAAACAGAAAATCGTTTTAATGCTTTTGTGTTCCTAATTATAAACTAGCTGTCTAGGTGTTTTGTGTTTTTTTTTCGTTTTTTTTTAAACTGCAAACTAAGAGTCTGTTTCTGTAAACATGTGCAGATCGTTTGCGGTGACTTTAATCTCAGAACCTGTGTGCAGTTGGTTTAGTTAATTGCATCTCATTTCACAGATTGCACATCCGTGACTGCCCAGAAACTCCATTTGGTTATAATGTCAGGGGACTTGGCAACTTTAATTAGTGCTAAAATAAAAAGAGGCAGAGAGAGGTCCTGTAGAGAGGCAGAGCAATGAAAGAACAAGGAAGGATGGTGAAAAGAACGAGTCAGGTTTTTTTTCCATATCAGGGGGCTTTATCATCTGAACAACATCATTTAAAAGTATGTGATGCCTTTGGGTAGGCCTATAAAAACCGTGAGGATTGCACCCAAATAAAACCCTGTTGAGTCTGAAATTGATCTTAATTGTGGAGTTTTATGGTTGGTCAGTTATCATAAGATTAGCATCTTTAATTAAAAACAACCCATTTTACTTACGCAATAGGTTGTTTTCCTGAGTGAAATAGCATATTCAATGTGGAAAAATTGAGTGGGACTTGATTTAACTAATTGGAATTGATTGGCTCTTGAAAAGTGGCCATTACATACCATCTGGAATAAAGGTGCATTCACACCATTATGAGATTGCGATTGACCGTTGAAGACAATCAATCCAGAGTGAGAGACAGAAGAAGAGAAGACTTTCTCTCCCCATCGACTCTTACAGTGTCTGTTGTTCCACTCTGATATGATTGACCTTTCAGGCTCCTGCAATGTGCCCGCACTGCTCCATGCCATGCTGAAAAGGCCACACCATGCCCGAGAAACCAGGCTGCCACATTACCAACCAATATCAACTGCATGCTCACTATACAAAAATTGCACAATTTCTTTGCGCTACTGCACTAATCTGGATGATTCGATTATGGAATACTGTGAGTGCAGCAAGTTTCAAGTGTGAAGGTGGCATTTAAACACAGCAAAAAATGAGGATTGTTTGTCCGTGAAAAACCTCGTCCAAGCACACAGTGATCCATCTTAACTGAAATAAACAGAGCTGGGTATCAGGATGAAATTTTCATACAGTCACCACTTAGCACATGCGCTTCAGAGAGCAAAAGCTTCTGTTGTCAGAAGAGATTTATTTGCGTCTCATGGTGTATCTTTAGAGAAGAAATGCGAAGCAGCATTTTGAAAGCACAGAGAGAGCGAGCCAGCGATGGATTTATGTTTCATTTGGGCATTGGTTCTCTGTCACATACAGGCTGCGAACTCCCAGAATGAGCTGGCTTATTCTGCAGAGATGAATCATATACATATACATACATAGTCTTGCAGGTTTGGGGTACAAGTCTGAATTTCTGAATGTTTCCTCTTTCAAAACTTTCTTCAGCTGTTCCTCACATTCAGTATTAATTGTTTTTCTCAGAAATTGGCCATTTTCATTCATTACAATAGATTGAACCATATAAACAGACCAAGCACCTAATTAACTTGATCCATTTGCTTGGCAACTGCTTAATGAATGCCTGCCAAATTGAGATTTTTATGATAACAGAGCAAAACAGATATGGACACAGTCAGTTGTGTTAAAGATAATTAATGGACTAACGTAAGATCAGCAAGTAGCCGAAGGTGACGACAAAGCTGTTTTATATGCCATTTACAAGAACAGCATTCGCAGGCTCTAAAAAGACATGTGTCTTTTATTCACATGCACTTATAAAAGTGAAAGTCTGCATTTTTCACCATATTAAGCCATAATTATACTTAGTAAACAACTAAAATAACTTTTTAATAGCTTGCTTGTCCAGACTGGCACTGTCAGATTTATAGATGCATGCTCGACGGCTCGGCTCGGCTTTATGATACCTCATTTAAAGTTCATTACAGCGCAGCTTCTACATCATTTAAACGGGAATACAGAATCTGAAAAAAGAGAGCTGTGGTCACAGAGACTGTTCAAAATGGCATTTCAGGCTTGTCATTTTGTAATATTGACAATATCTTTGTGCATTTTAATGTGTATAAAACATAAACCATGTTGGGTGATGATAAGTTAATAATATCACTGTCACATTAATGATATCACTGAGTGACACGCAGAGGGGCCACAGGCAATGAAACCCAATTAGTGCATTTTCTAAAAGAGTAAATATACCTATTTAAAATCGTATGTGAAGTATGTTAATCTTTACAGGTATAGAGATGGCTAAAATACCTTCTAAAAATATCCTAACGTCTATATAAAAAAAACTGCATTTCAGACAGGAGTAAGGGCATAATGGATTTCTAGGAGTCTAGTAAATTACAAGGGACTTAGATTTAGTAAAGGCACCACAGAATTCATAATGCACAGATCTCTTTTGTAGACACTGTATTCTCACAGTGGATCATAACCATTGGAGTGATTGATTGGCTTCTGTGGTTAAAATAATGTCTTATTCAACTGGTCCAGAATTAGTAACACATCAGTATTATGTCAGAGGAAAAATATTACTTTTTAGTTTATCTTTAAGTATTGTTTCAGGGGTCCACGATTGGTTGGCACAAATGTCAGCTTGTATGTGAATGCTCCAATTGAACTCAAACCACTTTAAATCAAACCGGACTGAGAACCTGACTCTCTGAAGGGAGTCTGAGTGCATTGTGGACAAAAACTTTATCATTTCGCAGTAATATTCACCTAATAATGATGATTGTAGATCCCCAAAGCAAGTTTTTTAAAGAAAGTAAACTGAGAACTCATCACAAAATGGACAAAAATAGGATTTGAGTCTGGGCAGGGGCATTTTGAGTGCAAATAGAACTGGGTTCACGTTTTAGAGCTACTTAAAGGGGTCTCAAACTATATTGCTCAAAGACTTAAAGAAATAATATGTCTGAAAAAAATAATGTACTTTTTCGAAGTAAATAAAACAAACATTATTGGAGTATTTATTGGAATCTATTTTCGTCTTTCTTCAAAATGTCTTCTTTAATTCAAATGTAGGCTACTTGCCATTTCTTTGTAATTGTGACATTAGCGATTTCTAAGTAAACAATGTTTCTACACCATTTTTTCCAGTTCATTTCAACATATTTACATTGATAATTATTAGAAGTAGTAGTAGTAGTAGCAGCAGTAGCAGTATAGTATTATTAGTTAGATCTGAGCCCACTTTTTGAAGAGTGTGAAAACAGTTTTGGTCTAGGCTACTTAAAGAGGTCTGAGTGGACTCAAGTGTGAAAACACCCTCAGACTACGTGTTACACTTCATCATTACCTTCATTAGAAGCAACAGAGCGGCAAATGAATTCCCCGAATTAGTTTATGAGAGAGAGAGAGAGAGAGGCGCGTTACCTCTTGCGCTTTGGAGACTGCTTTTTGTCCATAATCACCGGCACGCAGTTGGTCAGTTCAGTCCAGTCTGCGTGCAAACCGCAACTCCAGCCCGTGGAGAACCTTGAGAAGAGCCAGGACTCCTGCTTACCGGGCCGGTGGCACGTGCATTTCTTCTGTCCCGCTTTACAGTCGCACGGCTGCTCCAAGCGAATATTCCTGACCAGGTGCCTGCCAAAGGTGGTTCCTCCTGTCTTTTGAATGTGCAGAAACACTATCACATCATCTCCCCTGATGTTGAAATCGACATCGCGTGTCAGATCGCGCTCTGTGAAGTTGAATTTGGACGCACATTTAGGTGGGCTGTCTTCCTCCGGGTCCAACTCCCGGTACAGATCATCGGTGGTCGGGTCTGGAGTGGGCAGGGCACCGATCCTCACGAGTTTCTCTCCTGTCCTGAAATGGCAAGCATGACCGCCTGCCGGACAAATATACTGGTACCCAATCATGACAAAAAGAATGGCTAAAATTGGGATGAAAATCCATTTGTTGGGTTTATCATTCATTTTAACACAAGGAAATGGTTCATGCAGTTAGTGTGAATCATGATCTGCTCTCCAGGTCTTCTCCCAGGACGTTCGTGTGGGATCCAGCCCAAAAGCCCCATGCCACATGTTGATATGGTAAAAAGATGCGCGAAAGTGTGTCATCCAAGTCTTCACATCAAACTCTCACAAAGTTGTGAAGATAGTGTAAGTCACCAAACATAGGCTAATAAATTGCATACCCAAATGCTATTCAAGAACCGAACATCGTGGTATTAAGTGTAAGACTAAACTAACGTCTGGTCGCTCTGTGCAAATGAAACGATTCGATGTGTCTCGTTGGTCTGTTTTATTCTGCGGAATCTCCACGCACTCGCGACGAGTCTGTGTTTCCCATCCATCCCGCGACGCGCATCAGCGGGATGATGCGAATGATGTCAACGAGACGCGAGCGCCTGTCGCGCCAGTAGACTATAGCACGAGCTCTTTCGTAGCACACGAACAATTTCATCTGCACCTGGTCCCACTCCAGTGCTCAGGTATATTTAGCAATAAAGTGTCACCAGTACTGAGAGATTTTACTGTGCACATTTTATTATTTTCTTCACAGTTCTTTGCACTGTGCAATCTTTGTGCCATCTTTGGGGAGAATAGACTACTAAAGGAATGCTACGGGAATTTAATCATAATTTGAAGCCAATCCTATTTGATCGAGAAGCATGTATATAATCAAACAGATTCTATTGTCTATACTTAATTTTTTTTTTTTTTTTTTTTTTATAAAAATAATTTGATCTTGTTTTGAGCATGTTCTACCTCAGTAGTCTACATATTGTCAGCGTTTATTGTTAATTTGTACTAGAATCTCTTGGTCTGTACATCCAGGAAGGAAAATTACGATGAACCAGCATTGCATGTGCATGTCTGTGAGTAATTGTCAAATTCGATTTTGGTCCTATATCTTTGCAGATTAATGTAATATTTAGATTTATCTACCAACATTTAATTTTTTGTCATTTCATTTTTAACAATAGTTATTATTTGGTAATAACTGGAGTACATTGATTCTTCATACATCACCTAGGCTATGTAATTTAAAACGTTTTTTTCCTTCTTACAGCATATTTCACCTTTTTTTCCCTACAAATTTGCTATAGGCATGCAGTATTTTATAGTCTATTTTTTAAGATTAATTGTATTTTACATGTTGGTTTAACCATTTACTTTTGCCAGGAATATATATCTGTACTATTTTTCTTATACAGCGCCCCCTTTGGTTTATTAATGACAGTACGAGCTGAATACTATTGTTGAGATCTGAAGAAGAAAATATTGCAAAATATGTTTGCACACACAATGAATTTGTTTCGGAGAGAGAAGAAACCTCCAGTACACAGAGACACCAACACAGATAGTAAAAATAAAAAATAAAGATAGGCCTATGTGAATTATATTTTATTGTTTATAGGCTATGTAAACAATATAGGCTATAATTTTGTAGCCATTCTATTCTATTCTATTTGTATATAGCACACTGTGTATACACAATTGTCTATTTTGTTTATTTATAGCCTATAAATAAACAAAATAGACAAATGTGTATACACAGTGTGCTATATACAAATAGAATATAATATAATTAACAGGGAATGGAATCAGAAGAGGTATAGGGTATAAGTCATGTTCTCCATATTTTACCCCAAATGTGCAACTACCACTTTCTATAAAGTAATTGTTTTCCATGAATATAGGCTTAAATTAGTAGCATATTAATATTAGGCTAAATTGGTATCTAATGCAATAGGCTAAAATGCAATAAAATGTATATAATAGGCCTATATGCAGTAATTTAACATTAAAGCACTTTATGTTGTAGGCCTCTAGCAACATAAAAAAAAAATCTAATGATAGCCTATCTATAATGTTGATCTAAAGTATCAGTAATCTCTTCAATAAGACAATAAATGTTAACAACATTAAATGAACAAATTAAAAATGAACTATTCAAAAATATTTACCCATAGGCTTCATGTAAATACTATTTATAATTTATATCTGCAATCCCAAGCAGTATATTGCATACTACAAACTAAAATCTAACAGTAATTCCAATCGAAACATTGTTTTCTTAAAGGAGAACTCCGGTCAATTTTAACATTGAGCTCATTTTTTTTGTACATTTGGAGTGCTGTCAATACAGAGAACAACGACAAAAATCGGTGTTGCCTACACCGAGTTATTCTATTTTTAAAATTTGCACCCTGTTGACTTCAATGGGGCAAGTACTAAACCTGCTTTTAGCCTCTTAACATCCTTGATGTGTCATTACAAGTGCACAGAAAATGTGAGTGATTCCTTCTGAGTGAACACGAGTGGATCTGACTGCAGTAGATGTGAAAGATATGTATAAAAATTATGTTATGTAAACCAGCGCAAATACCTGTTTACATCCTGTTTTTCGGTTGAAGTTCAAAGTAGTCGATTGCCGAGTTCACGCGCATAGGTTTATCACGCGCGTGAACTCGGCAATCGACTACTTTGGACTTCAACCGAAAAGCAGGATGTAAACAGGTATTTGCGCTGGCTTAAATGACATCATTTTTATACATATCTTTTACATCTATTGCAGTCAGATCCACTCGTGTTCACTCAGAAGGAATCACTCACATTGTCTGTGCACTTGTAATGACACATCAAGGATGTTAAGAGCCTAAAAGCAGGTTTAGTACTTGCCCCATTGAAGTCAACAGGGTGCACATTTTAAAAATAGAATAACTCGGTGTAGGCAACACCGATTTTTGTCGTTGTTCTCTGTATTGACAGCACTCCAAATGTACAAAAAAATGAGCTCAATGTTAAAATTGACCGGAGTTCTCCTTTAATCCTTACAATTAAGGCTATATCTGAAAGTTGTAGCCAAATGGGCTTTGTGATTTGTTTTAAAACAAATGAATGAGATGTAACATGTAACTATATCAATATTTTAGGTTAAATTAATCAAACCGGGGAAAAACATCAACATGAACTTCACATCCAGGAGCTCTGCCGTTACATCCTTCCTTTTACTGTCTATGGTTACATCCCATTGCTAGTTGTCCATGAAAATGCCTGAACAACCAACTCCTGCATACAACTTCTAAAACATGCTAATGCTGTAAGATAATTTACTGCTATAATAACTAAGATTCACTTTTTTTTAGAATATTAAGCCTATCAGTCGCTGAAATGTTGACGCGTTTTTACTCAAGCGGAATGAATGTGTCGCTTTCCCATATGTGGAAGAGGGAATTAAAGATGCAGGACCCCCTCAATGGCGGCGTCCTGTGAAACAGACGGGTAATACAGCGGCTCAGTGTCCTATGAATTAGGTGTGTTTTTAAAATATATTCATTGTGTATATCACAGAGGCATGTCGCGGTTTATTGTTGTTGAAAAATATGTTGTTTTTAGTCCAGAAAGAAACGCTAATAGTGGTTGAACAGTTTTTGATGCATGTCTTTATGCTTCCCCCCATCTTTATTGTTTCTTCATTCGTAAGAATGACCAGTCACAATCAAAGTCTATTACATCTGATTTGCATAAATTGTATGAAACGGGCAGTGATGCTGATGTCTGTGAAAGAATGCAACAATTATGCATCTAACTGACACATAACGTTACATTGTAGGTATACGTGGCGTTTTACTGGACAGATTAGACTTGCTGTGTCTTCTTTAACTGAAAAATGATAATTTCCCATTTTTTGCTCCAGTGAATATGGAATTTATTTTCTATTGAGACATTTTATTGTCTGTTGTCACGTTATCTTGTCATGTTTAAGGGGGAAAAAATATTTTGTTTAACCAACATTTACTATAGTAAGGGTTTGTTGTCTTATTAGATATTATAGAGTTGTTAAAATTGGAACCTGCAGTGATTTGAAAAGATCTGAAATTTTAAATTTAGAAATTTGAAGCACTAAATAATTAATTAATAGTAGCTCTTATGACATTTTTTCCTTAATTTTATGATGTAGGCTATTTACATTTCTAGCTATTCTGAAATGTATGCAAATTATCCATCAATCATTGTGTAATGGACCAATGTATCTTAATGTTATTGATTAAAGTTATAATAGTGTTATCTTTAATGTACTTTTAGCATTGTCTGATCATGAGGGTGGTCTTTATTGTGCTGGTCTTGCTGAGGTTCCAGCATGTGCACTCAGCATCTAAAGGTGTCATCGCCAGTCTTCAGGCCAAATGGGCCATGACCCCTCTCCTGCTGGAAACAAGGTGGGCTGGAATTGTAATTGTTATCCTGTAATTCAGTATCTCATTTAGCTACTCTTCCTTTTTAAATGGCTGACTTCATGCATAAAAAACATTGTCTGTTTATTGAATTTTGTTCAATGTCAAGATTTTAGCTTAAAATTATCTTATGGAAAGTGAATATTTTAGCTCCTTTAACTAGTTACCAATTCTTCTTGTTGGACAAAATGTGACAAATGCATTTTCAATATAAATATTCCATGTGGTCTCTCAATTATTAAGGAATTATAACGATTGTAGGTATAAGAATTATACAAAATTAGAATATATTTTTAAAAATTGTTTTAGATTGTGCTATAAGTCAGCATGAAACGTAAGGTGTAATAGTCTTTTCTTCCCTATTGGGATGTATATGCACATAAAAATGGCTTCTCGAATAAGATAAAAGCTAAGGCAGGTCTTGATTTTGTCCATTGGCATTTGAATGGATTGTTGGATGATGGATGGTTGTGGTTTGCCATTGCTGTGATCTCATGTGAGTGACAGGTTGTCCCGCCTTCACGCTAGTAAACACGTGATTAAAGAATACGAGGGCTCATAAATTTAAACTAAATGATGTGCATGGATAAATCATTTATATTATAAATGCTGAAACATTCCATAAAAAATAAGAATTGTCCATTTTGATTTCTTGGTGACTTTAATAGCTTTGAATTAGATCAACCCAGAGCATTTTTAATCTTGCTACGATCTCTTTGTCAGAAAACATTTATTTACTTTAGTATGCATCTCTTTGTGCTTCATGCTTGTCTTGTGTCTTAGTTGTTTTGTAAACCTAATTTTGTGCAGCGAGTTCATCCGAGAGGATGGTGACGAGAAGTTCTGGCAGTTTGTCGATACTGTGAAGGAGTTAATTGTTTACAAAAACGGAGGTAATGACTGACTTTTTATCTTCTCTGCAATGATTCATATTTCACTGAGTGGTTGGTATGCATGATGGTGTTTTGTTGAATTACACAAGGATTGGAAATAATGCAGATATTTACTTTCCTGTCTTTAGAGTCTGTCCGGTCATATTACAACCTGATCATCAAGAAAGCTGGACAATTTTTGACGGATCTTCAGGTCAACCTGCTGAAGCTGTCTCTGTCTCTCAGGACTTACTCACCAGCTGTACATGCTTTCCAACAAGTGAGTTCTTTTCTGGATATAATAATGATTTCAGACAAATACAATTGCTTGACACCGTGACACATCTGTTTTACCACCAACGTATCTAATCGTTTTTTATTTATTTTTATTAACATTTTTGGTACATTTGAAATGACTGTCACTATGTGGTTAACATCATAGACAGTATTGTTAACTCTTTCTTTTCATTCTATAGATCGCAAGTGATGAACCTCCTCCAGATGGATGCTCTGCTTTCATAGTTGTCCATGGTCAAAAAGCCTGTAGCACCAAGGATATGAAGAAGCTCTTGAAGACAGCAGCAAGCAGGTAACGTTAACCAACAATATGTTGTATTCAGAGATATTTGGTGATAATTTAAGTCCATACATGGTTTCATGAAAATAAACCAATTGGTTTCTCATAACATTTTTACACACTTTTGTGTGTCCTATGCAGGCCAAGACCTTACCTATACAAGTCTGACCACCAATACCCAGGACTCAATGAGACAGACCTGCCTGTAGCTGTTCTTTATGCTGAAATTGGCACCAAGGAGTTCAACACTTTTCATAAGGTTCTGTCAGAGCGGGCACAGGAGGGTAAACTCATCTATGTGCTACGACACTTTGTGTCTGTGAGTATTAGCAGTGTAGTGTGACTTGTATACATGTCTTATTGTCACCTGTGCAATGGAAAACTTTATCTTGATTTTATGTATTATATAGTTTATATGCTATTTATGAATTTATTAAAGTCTGTGCCATATTATCAATATTTGTTGCCCCACACTGATTTGTCACCACAGGAGCCGAAAAATGAAAGGATGCTGTTGTCTGGATATGGTGTTGAACTGGCAATTAAAAACACAGAGTACAAAGCCGTTGATGACACACAGGTTAAAGGTATTGTTCTATGTCAAATTGCCTTTTTTGTAACAGAATGGATAGGTTAAGGTAATAAATGGCTGAACTCAGTAACAGTTTTAGGTTACACTTTATTTTAAGGTGTCATTGTTACAGTGTAATTATATATTTAAGTACTGAGTAATATTAAGCAACTACATGTACTGTATTTACTATAGGGTTAGGGTAGGATTAGGGTTTGGTTGAGGGTTAGTTGCATGTAATTATGCATAATTTACTGTTATTACTATGGTAAGTACATGTAACATATGTAACAAGGACACTGTAAAATAAAGTGTTACCCAGTTTTATTATAATAACAATTGTCAGTGTCAGGAAATAGGCTTTAAATTATGAGTAGCTTGACAAACTATGCTACGGTTCAAAACTTTGGGGTCAGTAAGAATATTTTTTTGGGAAGAAATGAATATACTTTTATTCAGCAACGACACTTAAATCAAAAGTGACAGTAAAGACTTTTCATATGCTGTTCTTTTGAACTTTCTAATCATAAAAAGATCCTGAAAAAATCTATCACAGTTTACAAAAAATATTAAGCAGCACAACTGCTTTCAACATTGATGATAATAACAAATGTTTCTTGAGCACCAAATCAGCATATTAGAATGATTTCGGATTTGATCATAAAATCAAGCCTTGGTGAACATTAGGAACTTCTTTCAATAACATTGAAAAATCGCTACTTAATTGAGAAAGCAGTTAGCTATAAACAAAAGTAGCTAGCAATATTGAAACGAATAAATTGAAACTGACGTGACCTGCATTTGTTTGCAGAATCCAAATCAGTCACCACCGATAATGAGGATGAAAATGATGAAGTCCAAGGATTTCTGTTTGGGAAATTGAAGTAAGCACGCTGATTATTTTTTTCTCTCTCTCGTACCTATATCTAGCCATAGATTAAAACGAATATTGTGTTGCGTTGTGCTTACTCACAAAAAAGTACCATGGTGCTGTAGTGCACATTATGTGAAAAAGTGTCCTCCTTCACCTCCAGAAAGTCCCACCCAGAGCTTCAGGAGGAACTTGGAGAGCTGAGGAAGCATCTACTGGAGAGCACCAATGACATGACTCCTCTCAAAGTGTGGGAGCTCCAAGGTGGGCTGGCTTCTGTTATTGATGGTTTTCTCTTACGGTGTTCTGGACTCTGTGCTGCGTCACCCAGTGCGATTAAACCGATCCACATGGTTCCTGGAGAGAACTGTCTACTTGATGAATTGGGAAGCAGTGGAAAGGTTGCAGTTTGTACCCTTTGCTTGCTGCAGCGATCTGTCCTACTCCTGTTCGGACTTCTGAACAGATGCTCATGTCCACAGCCAAGTTCGATTTTGCCCTGTGAGATCTCGAGCAAAAATGGCTAAATAAGAGCTGTTTTAGTTTTGTGCTGATAGATAAATGAAGCAATTTATTTTACTTGATGTGAAGAGCTCTCCATGATGGCTATTGAAACGGACGGTTGAATTTTGTAATAACTTTGGAGTGGAATTGTAAAATCCGGTGGAATTTTTTTTCGCTTTTTGTCCAGACTCTTTAGACTAGTTTAAAAATGGTGCTGTGTGGCATAATACTTTAACTCATCAAACATACATCAAACACTTTCTTAATTGTCTTACCCAAAAATCTAAATGAACACATTTGTACTCATCCTGATGTGTTTCCAAACCTGTATGATGTTTGTTTTTTGTTGTAACACGAAAAGAAATGTGGAGTCTCTGTTTTCTATGCCATAGCAATGGATCTTAATTATTGTAATTATTACAATTGTTATTAATTATAATGGAGCTCGATTATTATTAATTATTCAATGGTAATCTTAGAATTTGAGATCCAGATTCATTCACAAATCAAGAATTGCTGCTGCAGGTAGGGCAAAGTTTTTTTAGGGCATCCCTTAAATTCGATACGTTTCTCACAAAAATTCATAGTCATATGGACTGCTTTTTTTATGATGCCTTTGCATTGTGAAGCTTGAAAGCTCCTGTCCCCATTCAGTGTAATTGAATGGAGGAGAACAATTGGTGTAAGTAAATCACCATTTAGATTTAAATTTTATGTATAAATAGTTTTAACTTAAAGGGTAACTAAACCCTAAAACAACTTTTTTTAGTTAATGATCTGTAAGACTGGGGCTTTATTAATGCTGTTCATTGATTCAAGTAATTTTTTTGACATTTGGGTTTAAAGTGTTTTAATTCTACAATATATGGTGTAAAAACGTCTGAGTGCTGCCCACTTCAGGTTGAACGGTGGCTACTGCAGTTTAATTTTCCTATTGGAAGTTGTGGTACCAGCTAACCACGCCCTTGCCTACAGAGAGACGTCTCAGATGCACTACCTCCCCCACCCCCCTCCGCTGGCCTCTGCCCACTTTTCCAGCATTTTTCAAATATTGCCAGTGGGTGGAGTCAGGCTCTGACCAGGGGTTTAGTTACCCTTTAATCTTATATTGCAGACATTCTTCGTGGATAATTGGCTTTGAAATGCCTTCTCTGTCTTTCCAATAGACCTCAGTTTCCAGGCAGCTTCTCGGATCATGACTGTGCCAAAGTTTGATTCTCTCAAATTGATGCAAGACCTCAGCCAAAATTTCCCCAGCAGAGCAAGGTAAAAAGTCTGAAATTCAGTCTTGGTGTCTTGGTCTTAGAATCCTAGGCAGAAATCATCACCTTTGTTACAATACCCTCCATCAGAACTCAAAAAAAGAAAGGAAATATATTTCAACAAATGGTTGTATTCTTAAAGGGTAATCTTAAAAGGGTTAGTACACCAAAAAATGTACTCACCCTCAAGCCATCCTAGGTGTATATTACTTTTTTCTTTCAGCCAAACACAGAGTTATTTTAAAAAAGATATCCTGGCCGAGCTTTATAATGGGAGTGAATGGTACCTCTTTTTTTTAAGCCCAAAAAAGCGCATCCATCCATCATAAAATTAATCCATACAGCCCCAGGGGGTTAATAAAGGCCTTCTTAAAAGTGATGCGTTTTCTTAAGAAAAATATCCATATTTATAACTTTATAAACTATAATCACCGGCTTCCGGTAACAGCCGTATGCGAGTCTAGTTCCGGCGGAAGAGTGACCTCTAACCCGACACATGACATATTGATGAACGCGTAAGTGCAGAGGTCAGAGTTCACTCTTCTGCCAGAACCATAGACAGTAAAAGAAATGGACACAGCGACCCCATTGGATTCAACAGAGACAAAGTGAAGCCAATTAGAAACTCTTACTTCCTGGGGGTCGAGCGTACTGCGCAGACTCAAACTGAGCTTGACTACGTAGATGTGACGTGAGCAAACCGTCTGTCTTCTAGTAGCTGTGCCAAGAGAAATCTGAATCATTCCCTTCCGAGACTTGCAGAGACGGAGAGCGTGAGTAGGAGGTGTCCTTTGTCATTTTGTCTCCACGTCCTCGATCACCCGTGAGCTTCTCCTCCTGTCCATACGGTAATTTCCTACTGTGCGACAGAGAGTCGCGTGGCTATGACGCAATCGTTAGCCTATTTTTACAAAAACTGCTTCTACGGGGGCGTAACGTAAGCTACAAGGTAATGAAGCCTTTTATACATTTTCGTGTTTCTTTAGAAATAAATAATGGACAAATGGAGTCTTTAAACGCCTCAGATGTGAAGTTATTCGCTGTCAAAGTGACGCCAAAATGAATGAGAGTCAATGGGATGCTAACAGCAGGTGGGGGTCCGCTAGTCAATGGCGGCGCCCGGGGGTACCTTCAACATAATAGAAATCCATGCCCCCCTGGCCAGAACTCACCTTGCATACGGCCGTCACCGGAAGCCAGTGATTATAGTTTATAAAGAATTATTATTGTTTAATAATAAACAATAATCATAAATAGACATATAGAATAGACCTAATAATAAACAACAATTATCATTTGGATGATATATCCAAATAAAGTAATTGGGGGGCCTTTATGGAGCCGTATGGATCCGTATGGAGCTCCCCATGGAGCCGTATGGATTACTTTTGTGATGGATGGATGTGCTTAAAAAAACCACTATTCACTCCCATTCCATTCACTCCCATTATAAAGCTGGGAAAAGCCAGCATATTTTGTAATATAACTCTGATTGTGTTTTGTTGAAAGAAGAATGCCATATACATCTAGGATGGCTTGAGGGTAAGTAAATTATGGGATAATTTTCAATTTTGGGTGAACCCCTAAATGAGTCCAATAATTTAACATTTTTAAATATTTTTTTACAATGCTTCCATTTAGCCATATTAAAGAACCTTGGGAACAGGAGTATCTGTAACAGTTATTGCTGTAGAATATTCCACTATGCATTTTTTGCATGTATAAGGGCACAGAATGCATGCATATGCATTATGTCTAGGTCGTTTTTAATGTGTGACTGTGACTTTCGTTCACTGCTGCTCTAGACAGCTTTATGTGCAGTGTTCAGAATTTGCTGAGTCAGACTTACTGTGGTTTACTGTTTGTCAGCATAGCCGATATGGCATCTAAGAGAGAACAGGTTTTCTGAGATTAAAATGGGTTTTTATGACTGTTCTGGGATGTTGGCTAGGGCTGATACTCACTGTACATGTTTTACTGTCCCCACAGATCACTGACAAGAGTGGCCGTAAACCAGAACATGAAAAAGGAAATAGAAGATAACCAAAAGGTAAGGTTTTTTCAACAACTTTTCTGATGAGCACTGTAAAAACAGTTCCAAGCGCAGCCAAATGGACCCCAAATCTTCTGATTTATTTTTAGAAAATGAAATGGGTCCACACTCAGGAGTGTCTTGAGTCTTTCAGATGATATATCCATTACAACAATTTTAGGAGAGTTTCAGCATATCATATGTCCATAATAAAAAATTGAAAATGAAGTCCATAAAGTGGTGGTGTAGATTAAGGCTTGCTGATTCAAACCACATAAGAAGCGAGCCATGACCCTTGATCAAGACACCCAACCATAGGTTACTTCAGAGGGACTGAACCTTCAATGTATAAACAGGAAGCTGCTTTGGATAAAAGCTAAATGCCACAAAAGCCCACTGAATTCAAGGTCACGGTATAGCTGTCGTCATCTGACCTGATATTTACTTTACAGAGTCTGAGTGAGTCGATGGGGATCCATCCTGGAGATGCCAGTCTTTTCATAAATGGAATACATGTTGACCTGGACATTCATAACCCTTTCAGGTATCATCCCACGACAAGATTCTCTTACTGACTGGTTTCTGTCTGCTGTTCAAAGTAGTAGTGTGTAATTGGCACCACTAACATTTCCCAACATGTTTTATGAGTGTTAATCACATACTGTACATTCTCAACTGCTCTGTAGCATCCTGGACATTCTCAGAGGTGAGGCTAAGATTCTTGAAGGTCTTCATAACCTTGGCATCAGAGGAAGCAGCATTAGTAAGTTCCTGCATTTACCCACATCAACCACTGTAGAAGACAGCTACGCTCTGGACATCCGCCACTCATCCATTATGGTGAGACGCTAATTATTTAAATGTAGTTGTAGAGCTCAAAAGTTGAGTTCTGGAAGTAAATGCTATTCCAAGTCTATATAGCGAAATTGGTTATAAAAGTAAAAACCAATTCAACAAAATTCAACTTCGAATCAAATGTCGTAATACATCTTGGTTGTTTTGTTACATTTTTTTCTAATGCAGAAAATAGATGGAAAAGTACTTCTGGAACCCAATTTGCTGAAAAAATAAGCTTTTACTGTTCACATGAAGGCTTTTTTATAATTTAACAAATGCCTGTTGTTGTCTGGTTTCTAGTGGGTTAATGATATTGAGAAGGACTCCATGTATCGTCACTGGCCCTCAAGTCTACAGGAGCTCCTCAGAGCAACATTTCCTGGTGTTATTCGACAAATACGCCGTAATTTCTTTAACCTGGTGAGTCAACTTGCCTGTGAGTTGATTATAGTCTAAGCTCAAATCTAGCTGTGTGCACAGGTTTATGCAGGGATGCTTTTTATCCTCTGATATCCCCTTTTTTTAGGACTGCAGCAGACTTATCTTACTAAATAATGTTAATGAAATTGTATTTATTTTAGAATAAAAGTTTTTTTTTTTTTAAGTATATTATTTGAAAGATTGAAATATGTTTTTCTTTGCTGTTTGCAGGTTCTGTTACTTGACCCAACACAAGAAGAGAGCGTTGAGCTGGTCAAATTAGCAGAACTCTTTTACAAACATAACATTCCCCTCAGGTATGTGTACTCAACAATAGCATTTAATACATTTTACCTGAGCCTTTATATTTTTTTTAATTATGTGGCTTTCTGAACTATGTGATTCTGATATAATGAACTGCATAATGGACCATTGTCACAGGCAAGTCTTTACATAGCTGTGCTAGTTTCATATCTCTTCATAGTTTCTTACTTATCAAATACAATTTACTCAAATCAATATTTGATGTCCATTTCTATTTGGTAAGTAACTGTGTAATAAGCAGCTGACATTATACCTACTTAACATTCAGCAAACAAACCTTATTATCTTATCATGAGCCTACTGTTCATTTATGTTTGTTGATATGTTAATTGTAAATAAGAATGGATGTCAGTTTTGATATGCATTTATGTTTCTATGTTTCATAGGATTGGGTTTGTACTGGTTGTCAGTGTAGAAGATAAAGTGGATGGATATTTGGATGCAGGTGTTGCTCTCTTTAGGATGTTAAACTACATCTCAGAGGAGTATGACGAAGCACAGGCTTTCACGTCCATGGTGTCAGTGAGTATCTTTGTGTTTGCTGTGATGCTCTTTTAAATCAAAATGACTTAAATGTTATTTTAGGGTTCTCCTTCACTTTAAGTATAATATTTGAAAGCTTGGCCCATATCATGTACTATAACAGATATATGTAAGGGATAATGTAGAGCAAGGCGGTTGTTATAGCGAATACAACCCCGACAGGCTGATCAGGACACTGACGCAAAGCGGAGGGGTCTTGAATCAGCCTGAAGGGGTTGTATTCGCTATAACAACCGCCTCGCTCTACATAATCCCGCTTATTACATGGCTACCTACCAAATAAATCAATAATTTGACACAAAATATTGATTTAAAAAGGAGTTTATTGATTTAAAAACAATTGTATTGCTTCCACTAAAGAAAATAATCCGTTCCGTCTCTACGGTTAGAATACTGCATCCATAGCAACGCTCTGTTTTTCATGGCAACGGTGTGTTATACTTAGCAGCATTCTACATTAGAATTCAACCAAGCCATGTAATAATCAGTTATAACGTACAGGTTTTTTTTTCAAGATATACGTTTTATGGATGAGAGAGGAAGGATATCCAGAGACTTTAGATTCCTCTTGTTCTAAGACTGAATGACAGTGTTCTGTAAATATAATGCACTATTTTTCCCATTATATACTAGTGAGCTTTTTTGTCACATGCAGATATATAACAGGGTGGAAGTTGGGGAGACTCTTTCTGTGGATACAATAACTGCATATCTGAAAAAGAAATTTCCAAAAGCAAATGCTGCCAGAATTCTTGGAGTGGACTCAAGCTATGATGACAACAGAAAGGTAATGCTAATACATAGTGTTATGTGCTCCATAACATAGATGGCAGGTAAAATTACAGTATGTACTTTTTTTGTTAAATGTCTCAGTTTAATTAGCAGAGAATTATATACAAAATAATTACAGTGCACATTGCATTTTTGTCATTTAAAATGGAAAAATATGGAAAATCACAGATGCTTTTCATAGCATTTGTAAATGTAAACTGCTGCTTACTGAATATTCCTAGGCACACATGGACAGAGACTTAATTTTGAAAAGCCAGATGTATGCGTCTTTATGAACATTTGATATTATGTGTTTTTTCAGGCTGGAGGAGTGTTTTACAGGAAGAGTGGATTAGGAGCCCTACCAGTGGGTTTGTTTAATGGTGTTCCACTCAGTAGTGAGGAGATGGACCCAGAGGAGCTCGAGACTGTTCTGCTGCAGAGAATCATGGAAGCTACCAACTTCTTCCAGAAATCTGTCTTTATGGTGCGGTATTATTTTTGCTTGCCAACTATTACTTTTAAGGCTTTTCTTTAAGTTAATTGTTTTCAAATCTGGCACAAAGGCAGTGAAGGCCCTCCTGACTGTACATGTGTCTGTAATCTGGTTAGTTAGCAAATTCTAAGGAGATTCCTGTCATATACAGGGTCAAATCACTGAGAGTGGCGATGTGGTGGACTTCCTGATGGAGCAGGCCAATGTAGTTCCCCGTATCAACCCACTGATTCTTAGCTCTGAGAGACGATATCTGGATTTCACTGCCTCACCAGGTAGCCCTTTAATGATCACCTGACCCAAACCCATTGTTAATCTTAGTCACCTCACCATCATCACTGTCACAATCACACTGCAATCTCCATCTCAATAACATTGTCAAAATACTATCAACATTTCATTACCAATATCTTCTCAATGTTCCTTATTAACTGCCTTAATAAATTTCTGTTATAATTAAACAAATAGTTGCAGATGACTGGGATGACACAACTATGTTTGCATACTTGGACTCTAGAGACAAAACGGCAGTTGTCTCTAAGAGAATGAAGTATTTAACCAGAGATGGTGAGTCATCTTTTTCACATAGATTCTTTGGTGGGGCGATTTTATAGTTTATAATGTGTGTGTTTTTTTTAATATAATTTTATAATGGATTTTCATTCAGATTACTTTATTTTATAAAATAGAGTACGAGTGGCCATCAGTGAAGTGTTTGACAATGCACTGCCAGTATTGTTAGTATAATTAACATCGCATGTTGGTTTAATAAATGGTACTTTCAATAATGTAAAGCACATTACAAGTACACTTCTTAGCTCAAAAACTATCTAAACTGTGTTTTCCTAAAAAGCATTATTCTTAAGTAACATTTTTTTCATCTCTCATAGAGGAGATGTTGTACGGAGTGACTGTGTGGATTGTAGCGGATATTGAACAGCCCTCTGGGAGGCAATTGCTCCGGAATGCCTTGAAACATATGGTGAACTACTGCAGTTTTTATTTCCAATTAGTTGTATCCACAGGAATCACATCTTCAGAGAGCAGAAGCACACGAGCATCTTACATATTAATCTGAGAACAATTAATCTTTGAAAGCATTCTTGTGGTCTTGGTTAATTAACAAAATCCAGTGGGAACGGACCAATTATATTTATGTGTATATATATATATATATATGTATATATATATGTATATATATATATAGTGCTATGCATAAGTTTAGACACCCATGCTTTGACTAAAAAGAGGAATAAAAAATCATCTTTTGGAAATTGAACTTAATGCCTTAATTTAAAAAAAAATTGGAAAAATCCAACCTTTAAGGACACCAATTTTCTTTGTGAATGAATAATGTATCGTAAATAAATAAATGTTCTTCCTTAAAATACAGGGTGCATAAGTCTGGACACCCTTATGTTAAATTCCCATAGAGGCAGGCAGATTTTTATTTTTAAAGGCCAGTTACTTCATGGATCCAGGATACTATGCATCCTGATAAAGTTCCCTTGGCCTTTGGAATTAAAATAGCCCCACATCATCACATAGCCTTCCCCATACCTAGAGATCGGCATGGAGTACTTTCCATAAGATCATCTCTCAATACAAATCAAACCAGCTATTAGGCTAACTGAAATAAAACCATGCCAATTGGCCTTTAAAAATAAAAATCTGCCTGCCTCTATGGGAATTTAACATAAGGGTGTCCAGACTTATGCACCCTGTATTTTAAGAAAGAACATTTATTTATTTACGATACATTATTCATTCACAAAGAAAATTGGTGTCCTTAAAGGTTGAATATTTTCCTAATTTTTTTAATTAAGGCATTAAGTTCAATTTCCAAAAGATGATTTTTTTATTCCTCTTTTTAGTCAACTTTAGCATGGGTATCTAAAATTATGCATAGCACTGTATGTATATATATATATATATATATATGTTATTATATAATGCTTATATTAATATATTTGGGATAAAGGAGAGACCACCATTAAGAGCAAGCTGAAGGCAGAACATTATTTACACGTTATTTATATTTGACCGAAATCTAATCTCAGAATAATCTGAGAAAATAATTTCAAAGTACAATGCAGATTACATGTTATCGCAGTTTTGAATAACAGTACATTTTACAAATTAAAGTGTTATTGTATCAAGACCCAGATATTGATCTAGTTTATCTCTCAAATCATTCTTTGAGTTCACAAATCTGTTCTTATGTTTTATATAGCTGAATAACTGTAATAACATACTAGTAACGTAAAGAATATCATAAATCTTACTCCCAAAATCTGTGTATGACGATCATTGCTTTTGATTATTATTTAATTTAGTAATCTGGCCCAGGTCCTTTACAAAATTCAGAATGACATAATGTGATTTGCTATCATCTTATTTGCTATAATCTCCTGTTCAGGAGAGTCTCTGATCCACAGTGTTTGTTTGCAGAAATCCAGCAGCTCCAGCTGTCGTGTCGGGGTGATCAATAACCCCATTGGAAAGCCCATGGAGGACAACAGCGGTCTGTACCGAGCCGTCTGGGCTTCTCTCCTCACCCAAAGCAACAAGAACACGCTCGACTTCACCCTAAAACTCCTCAAAGAAGAAAATGTTGAGCTCTTCAAACAAGGCACCAAGATTAAACACTTACTTAAACAGGTCAGTGGAGTGTGAAATACTGTGTCTGGGTAATGGGGAATTGTGTGTACAGTTGGATTTATCTTTACAGACCCGTTCTTTTCTCGCCTGTCTGTCTTTTTTTATTTTTTTTTTCTGTTAATTTATGTCACTTGAGTTCAGTTGGCAGACAATGGCCACGTACACACTGCAGCTAAATTCGATTGTCAATTCACCTTTTAGTGCTTAATCCTGTTCTGTACATACACAGTTCAGTAATTTACAGGAGTGACAACTGAATTAACTCCCAAAAAATGCAGGTAGTGACAACCACATTTACAAAAGTTCTATGAAGTGTGTACGAAACCAAACTGAACAACTAGTGGTGAATGACATATTTTAACGTGCATCAGAGATGATTCTCTATTCTATATGTGCGGTGCACTAAATCACAGGGAAAGTGGTACAAGCCTGGACTCATTTGTGTTGCCAGATTTTGCTATAAAAAAAGAAAATAAGAACAAGCTCATAATAAACCGAAATAAATCCAAATGCTTTGCTGAAAAAAGACCAAAATATCACGACCCGCACCTACTCACTTTAATAACTCCATAAACTCAATCCCTTTATGAGCCAAGCTTAAACAAGCCCAAAAACACTTTAATAAGTGGACATGGCAACACTGCAAGAGTGCGCTCTGTAAAGCAGCCTTACAAACATAAACAAAACACGATGCCTCCTTTGACATAATTACAGCTGATCATAAGTCTTTTCTCGCTGTAATATTACTTTAGTTAGAATAGTGGATACCAAACATGTGAGATGCCCAACCGTTGCTATGGTGACCGTTTTGTCAATCATCGCAGTTTCGGGAGTGAGTCGTTTTCCTTACACACTGAACAACAAATTAGGGGACTCACTCCCGCATTGAAATGCGGTTGTCACTCCTGAAACTTTACAGTGTGTTTGTGGCCAATATGTCTTCCGCTCCTGTCAGTCTGTATATTTATATAAAGCGTTAGCACCCTTTTATTGTTAAAATCATAGTAATGCACTGGCCCTTGTGGCTTATTGCTTTCATTTAAAGAATTTTCTTACCATATAGTAGCTTGTCACTTATTCCTGAGTTTTTGGGGGGGGGTTTGTTGAAAATGGTTGGAGAGAGAGTTTTTTTGGTTCCCTGAGAGCTTGTGCCTGAGACCTGTAATGGCTCTATTATTGGATGGAAAGGAGAGGTGTTGTGCTGATATTAGCATTTCCTTCCTTTTCATAAGGTCCAAATGATGGAAACACTAATAATCTGACTCTATGCAGCTGAAACACCCGAGATTTGTTATCGGCACTGAAGCCATTTTTTAATTGCATGTCGGATAAATGAAAATGTTTAATGATTGATTCGTGAGACATGGTCTCCAATGGCAGCACATTTTTCATTGATCTAGCCAATTTAATATTCCTCTCAAAATACTCTAATGACTGCACTTGCACAAATGTGCCCCCCTTAGCTGTCAATAACACGTTGATTAACTATTTCCTCCTTGCAGTGTAATCAAAAAAGCGAAATAATGAGCCAATCAGTTTGTTCTCTCCACATTTTTTACTACAGTTCAAATAAGTATCGTAAATAAATATTTATGATGAAAAGGATAATTCCTTATTCTGTGACTATGAAGATTCTCTCTCTCTCTCTTTCCCTCTCTCTCTCTCTCTCTCTCTCTCTCTCACACTCACTCACTCACTCACTCACTCACACACTCACACACTCACACACACACACACATACACACACACACATATATATGTGTATGTGTGTGTGTATATATATGTGTGTGTGTGTGTATATATATATATATATATATATATATGAAGAGTTCAGATGCAAAAGCCTCTAAGTGCCATCTGAAATTTTCTTCTAGAATGATCATTTTTATCAAGCTTGTATGTTTATGTTCAGTAATTTCACTTTAATGGCAATGAGAATTATCCATTAATTGTCATTAAAGTGAAATTACTGAACTTAAATATACGAGCTTGATAAAAATGCTCATTTTAGAAGAAAATTTCAGATGGCACTTAGAGGCTTTTGCATCTGAAGTCTTCATATATATACTGTATATATATATATATATGTATGTATATGCACTATGTATAAGTGTTTGTGTTACGAAATGTTTCTTAAGTATATTAGAATTAATTCTGAAGGATCATGTGAGACTGGAGTAATGACTGCTGAAAATTATACCTTTACTCCTGTAGGGTATGGATCATGATGCCTTTGAGAAGAAGTTCAACACAATGGAGGTGGGCTTCCTGCACAGCCAGCAGAAGTACTGTAAGGAAGTTCTGAAGCTGAAAGCTGGACAAGGAGCTGTGGTCAGCAACGGCAGGGTGAGATTCACAAACACCCCCTCCACCTTTAGACACCTCAAGACAAATTCCATAGGCATTATGAAATCATTTACATCCTAATGACCTACGGTACAGACTGCTGATTTGGATGATAAATAGTCTGAACCGTAAGGTCTCACCAGTTGGTCTCTCTGATGGGGCCGCTTTTTTTGTTGACTCAGTATTAAGCCATTTGCTTGGCCTGTCCTAACCTGTGAGGAGAGGAGGAGAGAGATGAAGCCTGGCGTTAATTCACCAGCGTCCACTCAGCAACCTCTGCTGCAGGGGTCATGGGTTATATGGAACCGCCGAACTGTCATATTGCTGTGCTTTCTCAGCAGAGTCTTTGTTGACAGACAAGCACAAAATGGGCCACAGCCCGAAACAGCAGTGACACATCCCATCATTCTCCAACACACCAAAGTGATCCCCAGAATTTATTCTTGTCTAGAAAGAGCTATGGTTTCATAATTTCTGCTCTTTTGTTGCCTTTGGTTTTATAAGATAATACATGTATTATAAAACAGGACTAATTATATATATTTGGAATTCATGCATAAAAATCAGAAGCGTGCGCACAGATATCTGTGTCTCAGACAGCATGTGAATACTGAATTGAGCTCTCTTTCACATCTTCTTGCACTTGAACATATATATTCAAACAAAATTGTCAAAATGCCCATCTTGGCAAATATCCTTGTAAACATAGTCAGTTATGTTTCAACTAAACGTAAACTTGTGAGAAATAAAATGCATGTGTAACAGTATATTCATAAGATTTGTGCATTAGCTCTTAAAGTGACGGCGGCCTACTATTTCCGCTGTTTGTTTTTAATGCTGATTAAACAACAAAAGACAAAGGACAATCACTCATTGCTCTTGACTGAATAACTTTAGTAACTTAATTAAGGATTAATCTATGTTTGATGACTGGTAAAAAATATTGGTTACACTTTATTTCAAGGTGACGTAGTTATATTGTACTTACTCAAATAAGTACTGAGTAATATTAATAAACTACGTGTACTGTAGTTAGGGTTTGTTACCTGTAAGTATGCATGCTTTACTGTTATTACTATAGTAGGTACATGTAGTAACGTAACCACGTCACCTTAAAATAAAGTGTTACTTCAGTCTTCAGTGTCACATGATCTTTCAAAAATCATATTATTATCAATGTTGAAAACAGTTTTAGCTGCTTCTTTTTTTTAGGAAATCATGATACACTGCCATTTAAAAGTTTGGGGTAAGTAAGATTTAAAACAAATAAAGGGGGGAAAAGAAATGAATAGTTTTATTTAGCAAAGGCACATTAAATTGATAAAAAGGACATGTATGAAATATTACAAAAAAGTTGTAAAAGCGCATAAGCATTGAACATCTAAGTAATGTTCACCTTTTTTTATATAAGACAATATATTACAGTAGTATTTTATAAATAATATATTCATATTAGATTTTTATGATAATATAATGTATTTATATTCGCTTTTAACAAGAAGTATTTATAATTCATTTCTTTTAGCTGGAGCTTAATTGGCTTTCAACTGCAAAAGGGTAAATGTAACTCTGAAAAATGACATGGTCTGCTAGCCAAATGAAAAATGAAAAGATGCAAAACAAAATAAGCAAGAAATGGAAAACTGGTTAAATACAGATTGTGTGTTAAAAAATCAAGAGTACTTTCAGGGTGATTACACATTGATATTAAAAGCCAGAATGACAGTCTGGCAGTCGGCCTTGTTTTGATTAGCTTTAAAAAGGTTTTGCCATTGGCATGCCGCATGCATATAAAATAATGACTGTCTCTCTCATATGGAAATGGGGGGTTTATAAGGATTCTGGGTGTAGAAGTTTGAGGTGGTAAGCACACATGAACTGACACTTTGGAGTTGTGGCCTGTGATGTGAACCGAACGTACAATTGTAACTAACAATGTGGTTAACGTCTACACTAGATCCTGGGCCTATCGGTTGAAGAAGACTTCAGTTTGGAAGATTTTCATCTGCTAGAGAAGATCACACTGCGAAGTTCAGCAGAAAAGATTAAATCCAAGATCAAGCAGATGAACTTGAATGCCCAGAAGTATGCCCTGATTTTGTTTGTTGTCCTAAGCTGATATGTCTGTAGATTTAAAATTATTTGTTTGTGAGAGGAAAACAGAATCCTGTTATTTCTCTTCACAGGGCCAGTGATCTAATCATGAAAGTAGATGCTCTTCTCACTGCATCACCTAAAGGAGAGTCCAGAAAAGATGTCAAATTTCTGAAGGACAAACACAGGTGCAGTACTGCTAACGCTAAAGATTTTCTTTACAGTGTTTTGATCGAAAAACAAAGGATACATTGCACCAGACCCTCTTGCTGCTTTTCTGACTGCAAACCATAGAAAATAAAACATTGCATAAATAAGCTGTATATAAGTATCTCCGTAATGGTGGTGTCTGCTATTGTACCTTTGAGTAATTTTTTTTTTTTTAATGAATCATTCTAACATGAATGGGTCTAAAATGAAATGGCAAGTTGTCTGTCCAAATTGGTCCGACAACTCACTCAATGAAAGTGAGTCATCTGCATATCCAAACATCCCATCCATTCTCATTAATGCAACCCTTATTTTCACTACCAATGTATTAAGCTGACCAGATGTGTCTTTCAACAGCGTTCTTCAACTGGCACAGCGTGAAGATGAGGTGTTCTATGACGTGGTTGCCATTGTGGATCCTCTCACCAGGGATGCACAGAAGCTGGCTCCTTTATTAGCTGTATGTACAACTTTGGTCACATCTAAGAGCTTATTGTACCTCAGGCATGTGTGTGCTGTGATTCAGCTGAGTGACTGTGTGCTTATGCTTTTAATACAGTCATAGTACGTCATTGCCAGGCCTTCCTGCATCTACACCAACATCAACTGGACAGCAAGAGTTACAAGCAAATAACCATTTCATATGAGAAAAAGTAGTGGCACTTGATGTCTCAGAAAGCTGAATGTTCCATTGAGACTCTTTTAAATTACAATGTTTTTTTTGTTGATTATTGAAATCTGCAGTGGCGACTGGCAGCAAGAAGACAATATAAACATAATTTCACTCACCTAGTCCTAGCCTATCATTCGAAGCAAAAATTCATCCTTCTGTCCTTTTAAATGTCCGAGTTAAAAGAGCACGTTTAGTGAAGCTGATTGCTGTAGCCTATATGCAACTTAGACATGGCATGTGAAATACTCGATGGTGATTGGCAAAAAAAAAAATTTTTACCAACGGAGGCACAATTCTCCAGAAATTCTGATATGGCAATAGACTTACATACTACTACTACTACTACACAAGTCTCTGGCTATGGATTTGCCTCCCGCTCCCTTTCTCTATCCCCTCAGACTCACGTTTCGCAGATTTGGCACGTTCTGGGAAGCAGCGCGCGGTGGTTACACTTACAGTGGTGAAATTACAAACAAGAAATATACATTCTGAGATAACATGATAAAATGAATAACTGGGGATTTTATTAACATTAAATCGCCTTTCTCCCATTTTCACCTCAAAATTTTGGGTAGGCTGTGCCTCCCCTGATGAGCCACCACTGGAAATCTGTTAATTCCAATGATTAGTTCCTGGCATGAAAATGGAAATCTGCCCCTGGAATCACTATAAAAGGAGTTTCTAAGCCATGCCTATTTTTAGATTTCTTTAACTAAGTGCAGCGTTCTCTTTACATTTATATTTTACTTTTATGCATTTGCCTGACGCAAAGCGGCTTGCATTGCATTCAAGGTTAACAAAGTTATTAGAACATTTATTAGGCAAATAACAAACTGAAACCATCAGCTAAATAGTCTTTATTCACAAATAATAACCAAAAAACTTAATATATTGTATGATGTCCTTTGGCCTTGAATGACAGCTTGCATTCTTGCTGGCATTGTTTTTATGTACACTACTTTTCCACAGTCTCTGTTGTTTTATTGACTTCCTTGCACAGTCTCTGTTATTGACTTCTTGCTTTTTATGAAACCTTTGTGCAATCTATCTTTGAATCCACTAAATCCCAAATTTGTTCAATAGGATTCAAGTCCGGACTTTGACTTGGGCCAACTGTGACTAAAGAGCTTACACATACTGGTGGATTAATCATTACAGATGCATAAAAAAATATTTTGGTAATCACCGATACTGTTAGTTTAGGGCAGCTGTGGCACAAACCTTACATCGGGTGGTGGTGTAATAAATTTAAGCACTGTACATATTATCAGTTCAAGCATTCTCTGGGAATCAAACTCATGACTTTGGTGTTGCTGTCACCATGATCTACTCATTAGGCTACAGGAATGCACAGGAATCTTTTCATGTAAACCCTCGTATTGGTTTCAATATTGTTCTATGGTCTCTGGATCTTTAAAGAGTGTTTTTATATCCATAACCATTGTATTACGTCCTCTAAAGTCATAAAGAACTTGAAACGTGCTCATCTGTATGTGGTTCTGTAGACCGTGACCTTGAACATTCCCTCCTGAATCCTGTTGTTTGTGAGTGGGTAATAACCTGGCCGTCTCCTCTCTGTGTGCTGCAGGTGCTTGGTCAAGTGGTCAATATGAAAGTGCAGGTGTTCATGAACTGTCGAGCCAAGCTGTCTGAGATGCCCCTGAAGAGGTGAGAGCAAAAGCTTAATTAAACTTCATCTCTGAGAGATGACACACACACACACACACACACACACACTCATACAACAGCCTAGTGCTGTTCTGCTGATATCACCTTGTTTTGTTTTTCCTCAAACTCAACAGAGTTTGATAGTAAAAAATGTCAGAATAATGGAAAAAAACATGCTTTTTATATTGGCAGAAATGGGTGCAGTAATGTACATAATAATCAATGACAGTAAATTTGTTAGCCTATACTTCAAAATCAGCATGTACATTCCATGTTCTGTAGTTATATTTTATTTATTTATCTCTCTTTAGCAGTATATCAAATATTTCATTTTCAAACATTATTTGATTTAATTTCCCCCAAAAAAGGGCAGGATTTTAATTATTTTGTTATAGGATTCCTAGCTATTCCCACCTTAAAATGGCAAATTACAACAGACCACCAGTTTATTTAACAAGTGATTTATTAAACTTTTATTTTATTTTCTGGCAGCTTTTATCAATATGTTTTGGAGCCGGATGTTTCCTTCTTTGGTAACAACTCCATTTCCCCCGGCCCTATGGCTCGATTTACGGAAATCCCAGAATCCCCTCTGCTCACTCTTAATATGATCACCCCAGAGAGCTGGATGGTAGAGGCGGTCAGGAGCCCATATGATCTAGACAACATCCACTTACAGGAGGTATGAGTTCTAACTCTGAGTTCAGTATTTATATATTTACCAAAGCTGAGTTGTGCACTTGATCAGTTTTTTCAGTATTTCATACAGCACAATAGCCACAGTAGTGCTTTGAAATGTTCACATTTTTATGATACATAGCTGCATTTGCTACACCAAGTATTTTGTTCGTTCATGTTTCACTAACAAACTTTATTTGTTACTTTTAACAGGTTGAGTTGTCATGCTCAGCCAGGCCTCTCTGGAAAGAGATGTTTAGCGTCAGTATTACGGATCTTGATGAATAAATGAGTCTTCTCTTACTGTATGTTTGTCAGGTCAGCGGTATAGTGAATGCTGAGTATGAGCTTGAGTATCTACTGTTGGAGGGCCACTGTTTTGACCTATCCACAGGTCAGCCTCCCCGAGGACTTCAGTTTACACTGGGCATGAGACAGAAACCTCTCATGCATGACACCATCGTCATGGCCAACCTGGTGAGTTTGTCCCTCTTCTTGGCTTTGTCCAAATATGTATTGTATTTGTTATTTTTAAATCTCTTAAAGGAATTTTACTGGTATAGCAAGTGTTACATGGACCCAAAATGAGAATTCTTTTATTATTTACTCACCCTCGTGTCATTCCAAACCTGTATGACTTTCTTTCTTTTGTGGAATATTAAAGCAAATACTAACCCACTGCATTGTACAGGGCTATTTCCAGTTGAAGGCCAACCCCGGCGCATGGATCCTGAGGCTGCGCGAGGGCCGCTCAGAGGATATCTATCAAATACAGGCGTGAGTGTTTTCACTTCACTGATTTACATTTACACACCACCATTCAAAAGTTTGGGGATGTTTTTGAAAGAAGTCTCTCATGCTTGCCCAGGCTGCATTTGTTTGATCAAAAAATACTATCACAAAATATTATATCATATTATTAAAAATGTTATTTTAATATTGGTTTCCATTATAAAATGTAATTTATTTTTGTAATGGGAAAAGCTGAATTTTCAGCATCTTCACTCCAGTGTCTTCAGTGTCACATGATGCTTTAAAAATCATTCTAAAGGCTGGAATACACTACATGACTTTTGCCTAGATATATTGACTATATATGTATATGTATATGTATATGTATATATGTGTGTGTGTGTGTGTGTGTGTGTGTGTGTGTGTGTGTGTGTGTGTGTGTGTGTGTGTGTGTGTGTGTGTGTGTGTGTGTGTGTGTGTGTGTGTGTGTGTGTGTGTGTGTGTGTGTGTGTGTGTGTGTGTGTGTGTGTGTGTGTGTATATATATATATACACAGTATATATATTTAGGATTCTTTGTTATAAAGAACAGCATTTATTTGAAATAGATATCTTTTGTAATAGTATAAATGTTACTTTCACTTTTCATCAAGTTAATGCATCATTGCTGAATAAAGGTATTCATTACTTTTTAAAAAAAAACATTGGACCCCAAACTTTTGAATGGTAGTAGTGTAGACTTGTTTCCACGATGATGTAAAATCCTTTCAAGCTATGAATTTTATCAGTTCATGCATTTCCCGGGAGTCAAACCTGCCATCGTGGATTTGTTAGCAATATGCTGCACCTGCACCAGGAATACAGATGCTATCCAAAAAAAGGGCTAAAAGAAACCGCCACACTCAAATTAATGGTAGACATCAAACTCTCCCAAATGTTTGTCCTTTTAATTCCTTTTTCAGATTGTGCATATTTTAGTTGTTCTTTAAGGAAACAGCTGTGGTTTCTTATAGAATTATGGGAGACAGTAAAATATATACCCCATTCGTGCAGGTTAAAGTTAGATTGCAATGTAATTTTTCACCCTGCTAGTGCGATTATTCATACAGTCTGGGGTCTGTCACACAAAGAAACCGAGAGAGAGAAAGAGAGTTTGTGTGAGAGAGAAAAGAAGTATCACACACACACTGCTGACTGCTAAATTAATGGGAAGGTAGTGTTCCTTCAGTGTGTAATTCATTGATATCCTGCTCTGAGGAAGTGCAGCCTAGTGGATCCAGGGTTTCATTTAGGATGCTGAAGCTAACAGCACTCTGTGTCCTGTATCACTGGACATTTATTATGCTTTTAATGTCATTACAACTTCCTACTGAGACAGGAGGAATTTGACAAAAGGAACACTCAAAATAATCTTCTTCTTCTTCTTCTTCCTCCTTCATCCTTCTTGTTGTCTATGGCAGCCGATAGAACCGCATGGTTAAAAGTTGTGAAGTTTGACACAGATAAAGGACAGTCCGAAAATTAACCACAGTGTTTTGGTGTCTCTAACTCAATCCCTCTAGCGCCACCAACTGTCCAAAATTTCACTTAGCGAATCAATCACGATTCTTATAGTGCTTCGATTGCATCCTTTGACGTCATTTTCCGATATTAAAATTGTTCCTCCATTTTGAATTTCTCATCCTAGACGGTTGATCCGATTACCTCCAAAATTGTCTCACATCATCTTCAGACCATGCTGGCAAAAAAGTCAAAAAAGATGTTTGATAAATCAAACCATTCTCGAATAACACGCACACAAATTCAACAAAGTGTACATCAAAATGGATGTATGGCTATATCTACACAACGCAGTAGCGTATTGAGACCAAACATGGTAAATGTCATCACAAGCATGACCTGATGCTACATGCAGCATTTCATCACAGTGCCACCTACTGGTCAGGAGAAATGAAAAATGGCTATTTTTGGTTATAACTTCTGAATGGATTGCTCAAAAATCATAAAACACTTTTAATTCAGTGCAGCATACAGTCTCAAATGATACCCAATTTTCTCAAATTGGCCATTATGGGCTTCAGCCAATTAGATTTTATGAATGCATTAGCGTATTGCTACAAAACTTTGTTTGTGTCATCAGGACCATGCCACCATACCAATTATAACTAAAATAATGTAACTACTCATTGTTACAGTTGATCTGATGCTCTCAGCCATGCTTGCATAACTCTTTATGCCTTTTTTTTGTGCTTGGATCCATTAATTGCTGCTTGCTGCTATATTTTTGTCCTTGTTATTGTCGGTGTTCTAGTCCTTCAGTTTATCTTGTTCTTATTGTTCTTTTGTTTATCTTGTCTTTGTTGTAGTTCTTATTATTTTTATTTCATCCTCTTTTTCTTGTCTTGTTTGTCTTATCACATTTTCCCCATTTATCTTGTCGTTGTTGTTGTTGTTTGTTGTCTTCATTATTTTCTGTAATTTAATTCAACTCAAACTGCAAAACCTATGGACTCTATTCACACTTTTTGTAGATAAAGTAAGCCTTATAGATCTATTGTTACAGGTCTTTAACTTTTAGCATGCTTCATTTGTTGTGTTGTGAGCACTGGTATTTCTTTCAGGGAGTGCAGAAATAGTGTTTATATAGTGTTGTGTATGTTTTAGGCATGATGGAACGGACTCTCCTGTCGATGCTGGTAATGTCATTGTGGTGCTCAACAGCTTCCACAGCAAGATCATCAAAGTTAGAGTAAGTGTTGAGATGTTACTGTAGTAGTTGCAATGTATTAACAAGCATTTACAGACTGTGCCTCCATATAAAATATCAGCTGAAGGGACTAATGAAAAAGTAACATCTGTTCTGATATTAGGTCCAGAAAAAGGCTGACAAACTCAATGAGGATCTTTTAAGTGAAGAACCCGAATCAAAAGGCATTTGGGACTCAATAACCAGGTGAGTCTGATTTTTGAAGCACTAATCTCATTTTGGATCACATCTTTAAAATCCAGAGTTGAACAACATTTTGTATTTCTAAAGACACAAAAATTTCACATCACAAGCAAGATCTTTGTGTACGGCTATACCTGCATAGAATCTGTGGCTGCAGATTTGTACAGAATTTGACCGTCCATCATCAATCGTCTATAAACATCTTGCATGTTTTTTTTGTAAATATATTTTGGCTAATTTGATAACGGACACATTCATCAAATCCACTCTGCGAAATTCTCCAAAATTAGTGTGGGAAAAAAAGGGCAGATCCTGGGTAGGCCTGCCTGTGACTATGTAAATACACACACATCATAATTCAAAAGTTTGGGGTTGGTCAAATTTTTAAATGTCAAGTTTCTTATATTACCTAGACTGCATTTATTTGATAAAGAATACATTAAAAATAGTAATATTGTAAGTTAAAATAACAGTAACAAATTTTCTATTTGAACATATTTTTTAAAATGTACTTTATTCCTGTGAGGGCAAAGTGATGCAAATAACTTTCAGTATCATTACCTCTGTTTTCAGTGTCACATGATCCTTCAGAAATCATTCTTCTGATATGCTGATTTGTTGTTCTTATTAATATCAATGTTGAAAACAGTTGTGCGGCATAGTATTTTTGTGGAAACTGATGCATTTTATGCGGGGCTCTGATGAATATCAAGCATTTATTTGAAATGGAAATCTTTTGTAACATTATAAATGTCTTTGCTGTCGCTTATGACCAATTTAATGTGCCATTGCTGAATGTAAATATTAATTTCTTAAATTGTACTGACCCCAAACTTTTGAATGAATATTTGTGTAGGGCGTTTGCATTTTAACTAACAGCTCTGTTGACTACGTTTTATGATCTGTCTCCTTTGCTCATTGCTGTCTTTGTGAAGTGTGTGGAGTTCTTTGGAGAAAAGGTAGGGAACTTAATCTCTACTTGTTTTCACTCTTCTTTTTATCTAAATTTTTCTTGCGTCAGTAAGTGACACAGCAGAATTTTGATTTGTAAGCGGTAATCTACCTTTTTCATTGAGTTTCTCAACTTAGTTTTCACGCATATCATTCTCCATATTTAGAAATAGTTTGCCTGGTTGTTTTGAAACTCCACCTTGTCTCAGCAGTGTTACATCACCTCCACTCCACTTGATTTAACATTGCCTCACCTTTTTTTTTTTTTTTGTGGAAGTATGTGGCTTGGAAACGGGGGACTGAAATGTTCTTATGGTGTGATGCTTGCTTTTCATTTTTTTTAAATGCTCTAATGTGAATATCTGTTCAGAGGCAGCAGTAGGTGAGATCTTGGCTAGGAAGGTTGTTGAAAGCTACAGATGGCACTTGTTTTATTTTGTGGCAATGATGGTAATTGAGATCTTCAGGAATCTCTTAACCTCGTCAGAACATTCATACTGTGAGTTGCTTAAAAGATCAGCAAATGTTTGTGAAATCTGTGTTCTTTCGTCATTAACTTATTAAAAGAATAACTTGTGCTGTCTCAAAACATTGTAGGCTGAACCAACAGAAGTTAGTGCTGAGAAAAGATCTTGCATCATTTGCTTGCCGATGCCACTTACTTTGGTTTGATGTTTTGTTATGTAATTCAGTGACATTCATACAGTAAATGGGGTTCAGCAATCAGTCAGCATTGAGAGTATACTCAATAAGATTACCTTTTTCGGTCATTTATTTTAACTTAGCATGTTCTGTTTGTCTTTTTTAAGGATCAAGCTAATATCCTGCTTATTATTATTTATTTATTTTTTCTGCAGTATCCACAACTCTGCCATGTCCATGTTTACCAGTGGACTGTTAATAAATTGTATTTTATTTTATTTTATTTTATTAAGCTAGGATGCATTCAATTGATCAAAAGTGACATTAAATACATAATGTTAGAAAATATTTCCATTTTAAATAAATGCTGTTTTTTACTTACTATTCATCAGAGAATCCTGAAGTATCACAGTTACCACAAAATATTAAGCAGCACAACTGTTTTTAACATTGATAATAAGAAATGTTTCTTGTGCACCAAATCAGCATATTAGAATGATTTCTGAAGGATCATGTGACACCAAAGACTGGATAAATGGATGCTGAAAAATCAGCTTTGCCATAACAGGAATGAATTATATGGTAACACTTAAGTTTAGGGTCCAATTCACACTATTAACTAGTTGCTTATTATTAGCATGCTGAAGATATTCTGTTTTTTAATACTTATAAAGCACATATTAATTCCTTATTCTGCTTGACCATATTCTACATCCTACCCAATGCCTAAGCTTAACATCTACCTCACTAACTATTAATAAGCAGTAATTAGGAATTGGACCCTAAACTTATATGTATATGTATGTATGTGTATATATATATATATATATATATATATATATATATATATATATATATATATATATATATATATATATATATATATATATATATATATATATATATATATATATAATACATTGCTATGCATAAGTTTAGACACCCAGTTGAATAAATACCTAGAGATTGGCATGGTTTTATTTCAGTTAGCCTAATAGCTGGTTTGATTTGTATTGAGAGATGATCTTATGGAAAGTACTCCATGCCGATCTCTAGGTATGGGGAAGGCTATGTGATGATGTGGGGCTATTTTAATTCCAAAGGCCAAGGGAACTTTATCATATATCATAGTATCCTGGATCCATGAAGTAACTGGCCTTTAAAAATAAAAATCTGCCTGCCTCTATGGGAATTTAACATAGGGGTGTCCAAACTTATGCACCCTGTATTTTAAGGAAGAACATTTATTTATTTATTTATTTAATTACGATACATTATTCATTCACAAACAAAATTGGTGTCCTTAAAGGTTGGATGTTTCCTAATTTTTTTAATTAAGGCATTAAGTTCAATTTACAAAAGATGATTTTTTTTATTCCTTTTTTTAGTCAACTTTAGCATGGGTGTCTAAACTTATGCATAGCACTGTATATATATATATATACACACACACACAAGTTATTTAAACATTTTGAACAAATCAATTGATGCAGACTTTGATGACTTGGATTTTGGATGTCTTAAAGTTTTGCTGGTGGACCAAGTGTGGATGATGGCGATAAGAAGAAAGACGTTCTCAACATATTCTCAGTGGCCTCTGGACATTTGTATGAGCGCTTCCTGAGGTAGGATCACCACTTGTATGAACGCAACCACATCAGTGTTGTATTGAAATAAGAAACCTCATGTTTCTTCTGCTTCCCCTTTTTCCCTTTATAGAATAATGATGCTATCTGTCCTTCAACACACATCAACCCCTGTTAAGTTCTGGTTCCTCAAAAACTACCTCTCCCCCTCATTTACGGTAAGACTGCTACTATTCCCAGCTTGCTCTCACCTGGCCGTTCACTGACTGACTGATGCATTTTGTACACCATAAATAGCAAGAGCTGGCTCAAATGACTATTTCAAGTCTGATTGGCTGAATACTAGGTTATTTTTGAAAGCCAGGGTGCACAGGTTTATATTTTTAAATGTATATAAACATTGTCAGTCAATTCAGTTGCAAATAAACATTTCTGAGGAATACCTAGTTGCTGGGTTGACCAAATTTACAAAGTTTATAGCATAGTTATGGCATCAGATTATTTTTTTATTTTGTTACATTTTATAAGATATAACAATTTTGTGTGTGCTGCTTTGATCTAAGAGTGAGGTCAGATTTCAGATTTATTTATACATTTTTGTGCTGGTTTGTAGGGCCAATTTGGCTCAAATTGAAATAAATGAAATAAAGAAAATGGCTATTGTAATATTTCACTGTAGAATAAAAATGTATCAGTAAAGAAAATATAATAATAGTAATAATGATAATAATCATTAATCATTAATAATGATAAACTGTAAAATAAAATGAGCAGAGCAGAGCAGATGTCTATGTAATACATGCTCCAACATGAATCATTAAATTAATGTTTTTTCCTAATCTTTACCAAAGAAAATGAGAACAAATTATTGACAAATACATACTTCTATAGTGTATCCTCCTCTATAGTTTATCTTTCATGTTTGCGTGTACAGGACACAATCTCGCACATGGCGAAGGCATATGGTTTCCAGTATGAGCTGGTCCAGTATAAGTGGCCCCGCTGGCTTCACCAGCAGACAGAAAAGCAGCGAATCATCTGGGGTTATAAGATCCTCTTCCTGGATGTGCTTTTTCCCCTGGCCGTGGACAAGATCATCTTTGTTGATGCTGATCAGGTGACCTTACACATGAGAAAAACAACAGTGGTTCTGAATGGAATGCTAGCCCGCTGCATATTTGTAAAAATAGCATGTGAAAATTACAGTTGTTTTGCCTTTTTTTTATCCCATTGTATTTTAAATGTTTAGTTCGCTCAAAAAATTAAATTTTATCATTTTATCATTTGCATATCATGTCGTTCCAAACCCTCAAGACTTTTGTTCATCTTCTTCTGAGTTTTTTTTCTTGCACATCAAGTCAGTACAGTTGAACTTCTGTATTTGATGTGCCTTAAGTATGTGCATTGTATGAAAATAAAAGCCTAAATTGAAACTGTTCATCTTATTAAAAGGAACATGTCTCCTTCATATGATCATATGTTTATACGTTTACAGTGTATTTATGAATACATCAAAAAAGTTTTGGAGAAATGACTTTCAATAGGAGAACCGAAATAACTTCGATTTCATTAAAAATACCTTCCTTTTGTGTTTTAAAGATGAACGAAAGTCTTATGGTTTAGAATGACGTGGATGAGTAAATAATGACAGAATCTTCTTTTTTCGGTGAATATTCACTTTAAAACGTCTTGACTCTTGGCAGTCTATGATATATAATATAGATATACTTGCATAATAAGTCAAGAAAAAATATTAAAAATCATGGCTCATATTACTTCCAGTTTATCCATATCATTTGAATGGCAAATTGAGCATTGCATTGTGAGATATTGTGTTCTGCACTGTGTGCTCTGTTGTATACTGCACATTTTGACAGATTTAGTAGTAAAATAGTGGTATTATGTTAATGCATGGTGATGTGCATCAATTTCCAGACTGTGAATCTGATTTAACAATACGTCTTACATTTTGGCATTTTGCACGTTACACCAGCCAAAAGAATTCACAGGCCAACAATTCATTGTTAGCGCATTAGCAAATGGTGATATCTTCTAATTACAAAACATGACCCTGTGAATGCTTTATATTTAGATTGTCAGGGCAGATTTGAAGGAGCTGAGAGATCTGGATCTAGAGGGCGCCCCGTACGGCTACACGCCATTCTGCGACAGCCGGAAAGAAATGGAAGGCTACCGTTTTTGGAAGACTGGCTACTGGGCCTCCCATCTTGGGCACCGGAAATACCATATCAGGTTAGACTTAGACAAATCACAATACTGTACATTGAAAATAGAGAATATGACTTTCGTCTTCAAAATTCTAGGTACATTCTAGAATGGTATAACATTTTAAAATTTAGTATTGATAGAATATCTGATATTATGAGAGATGTAATATTCAATAAATGTGGCCCTTATCATCCAGTGCATTATATGTGGTGGACTTGAAGAAATTCAGAAAGATTGCTGCTGGAGACCGGCTCAGAGGGCAGTACCAAGCCTTGAGCCAAGATCCCAACAGTCTGTCCAACCTGGACCAGGTATTAGCTTGACATCGCTCAACAGCCATATGTTCACAACTAGGGAAGGACTTTCATGTGATTTGAATGTTTCTCTTTGGGGTTTGATGCTAACAGGACCTTCCCAACAACATGATCCATCAAGTAGCCATCAAGTCCTTACCTCAGGAGTGGATGTGGTGCGAGACCTGGTGTGATGACAATTCCAAAGCTACAGCCAAGACCATAGATCTGGTTAGTATGCATTCACACCACACTATCTTTTAGCACTAGCAACATGCTGCAGCTAAACAAGAATGGGAGACCCATTTGGAAGGTGGGGAGAGTAAATAAAAAAAAACTACGTCAAATACTGTCATGAGCATGTAAGTAAATCCAGGAAACTTTAGCATGGTATGTAAAAGGAAACCAATATAAGAACGCTTTATATAACTATTTTAAATGTGAAGGTGCTGTCATATTGCCGACATTTTGTGGGCAAAAAATGGCAAGAACTCAAGCAGATGGTCGATGTGGTGAATTTACAGGACCAACCTGAACACAAGTGATTGAAAGGGTTAACAAGTTGATGAGTTTGCATGGGTTTTATATACATGTAACAATTCTTATTATAACTTACAATAAGGTCTCATTTGTTAACATTAGTTAATGTGTTAGCAAACAATGAGCAGTATTTTTACAGCATTTAGTCATTGTTAATGTTAATAAATGTTCATGTTCACAGATACAACTTTGGTTACTTTAACTTTTAAGGTGACGTAGTTATATTGTACTTACTCAAATAAGTACTGAGTAATATTAATAAACTACATGTACTTACTATAGAGTTAATGTTAGGGTTTGGTTTAAGGTTAGTTACTTGTAATTATGCGTAATTTACTGTTATTACTATAGTAATTACATGTAGTAATGTGTAACTATGTCACCTTAAAATAAAGTGTTAACACATCTTTTGATTTAAAAAATGTAAATGTTGGAATTAACTAAGATTAATAAATGCTGTAGAAGTATTGTACATTGTTAGTTCACGATAATGAATACAATTAATATAGATGACTAATGTTGCTAAACATAACAAGACCTTATTGTAAAGTGTTACCAATATACATTACAGAGTTTAGATATTTTATATCTTCCAGCATAACCAGCATTTTTTAGGCACCGATTATAATTTTAGCAGTAATGATCAAATTACTTTGTTTCATTTTACGAAAAAATTGCATTGAAAACGACATGCGAGATTATATCATGTTGAAATGCCTGCAGTCTGATCATACCCAGATTTCTTCATTCGCACCACGGCTAACGCACACACACACAGAGCGACAAAAATAGTAGTCTCATTTACACCCTCTTCCTCCCTGCCGGCTGCTCCTGGGAGGTGGAGAGGGAAATGTCTCATTAGAGATGGCAGTGAGGGGAATGTGTGTGAGGGCTGCAGCTCACAGCACAGGCTAGTCTCACTCGCTCAGCTTCAGAAGAGTGTTGACCACTGCTTTCCATTCAGCGCTCTCACCTCATTAATGTATACCAAGTTTTGTTGTGAAAGTCTTTTGCTTCAGTGGCTTGTGGGTTTATTTTTACCAGAGGTGTAATTTGCAGGTGGGAGGAGTTGGATATTTTTTTGCCAGGGTCGATATTGTCCCCACCACATTTTGAATCGTCTCGTGGCACGGATGTACCCAATACAAATGAAACATCTCCACTTGACCAGCAGAGTATTCATTTCCTTGGTTTGGTAAATGATCTGGAAGGCAGCAGTGTTTTCTTGTGGCTGTGTGGCTTCACACAGACGAGCACTTCAATATATCTTGGGGAAATCACAAAACAAAATGCACACAAAAGTGTCCCTGCTCTTGATATGCAATCATGGATGAATATCTTTGGTCTTAATAAGAAAAAACAATATACTAAGGCAAATTAGAGCCCAGAACTTAGGAAACGCTTAACGAACCATTAGGGCTTTCAAATTTTTAGCATCATTAGTCCAGTTTTGAGTGTCACATGATCCTTCAGAAATCATTATAATATGGTGATTTGGTGCTTAAGAAAAGTTTCTTATTATCATCAATATTGAAAACTGTTGTGCTGCTTAATATTTTGGGGGAAACCATGATGATACATCTTTTTTCAGGATGAACCAGAGAAGCATTTATTTGAAATCGAAATCTGTTGCGACATTATAAATGTTTTTGTCAAATTATTCTATATATTGCGCACCTCAAACTTTTGAACAGTAGTGTACGGTTTTACATCAATTCACTGACAATAATTTACTAATATATACTAATATACAGTACATACTATTATAATTAATAATATAATTTGCTGCAGAACTTTAAATAAAATTCAATAGCCCACAGCCCTACCATGTGGACACGTTTGACAATGTATGGTTCTCATAATCTTAACCATTTGAGGATTATGCTTATATGCTAAAAAGTTAAGTAGCCAGTTTGAGCTCAGATGTGGTGTGCTTTTAATTTTGGCATCATTTCTTAGTTTATGTAACTTTTTCTTTTCTTTTTTTACTTTCCATGCCAGTGGCACAACGAAAGTGCCATTATGTTGTAAAAATTTGCTTAATGACTCAAGTCATGAAAGTGTTCATATCAAGCTATATTATAGACGAATGACATTGGCAGTTTTCACTTGAAGTGATCAGGAAATGAAATAAGGCCACTCAAGGAACTGTTGAAAAAGGTGGAAGGGAGTGTTTTACCACCACAATTGACTGTTTTGTTTGGGTTGATTTATTGCAGTGCAATAACCCAAAGACCAAAGAGCCCAAGCTGAGTGCAGCCGTGAGGATCGTTCCAGAATGGTCCGAGTATGATTATAAGATAAAGCAGTTTCTGAAACAGGTGAAGGACCAGGAGGAGAAAATTACCGCGGGTAGACCATCACCACAGCACACAGGTAAGAGTTACTTATCACTAAAATTACGATATTTTATTCAGTAAGCCTTGAGATTAAATAAGTTCATGAACATCATTTGTATTTAAACAGGCACTCGACGTGATGAACTTTAGTACTTGGCGTTTGCACCAAAACTTCCTGTTAATCTTGAACTCTACCATACAGAGATGTTTTCCACAACAGGAACACTGAGGAAATATTATAATGGACTTTTATGCATATAATTTTTTGAATTCTTTCTGACTTCAAGATGTAAACTGTATACATGACATACCTTTTTTTATAAATTGTTGACAAAAAGAAGTAAAGAAATTTCAGTGTTATCTGATATTTTTGACCAGTCTATGAACTTATAATGGCACTGGTGTATATCTGTAGTATTTATAAGAGGAAAAACATGCCAATATTGTGTACATTCCTCCAGAGAAGACTGTAAATGCATTTCTTGTAAACATTTTCAGTAAATATTTCATCACCATAGTTTATCAGTCAGTGTTTGCAAATAAAGGGTACCTGAGATTTCAAATGGTTGCTTTATAACAAAGGTCTCATGATAATTTTTTTAATTACCTTGATATTTTGAAATACTGAATACTGCTAAGTAGAGCTCTTAGATATTTATTTCCTAAATAAACCATACACAATTGTAAACTATAATGGGAGATGTGAATTCAAATTACTGTATTCACTGCTGACAAAGTTTGCCAACTCTACAGATCCAATCCACAAAGCAATCTCTGTATCCCAGGTAATGAAGCAGATCTTTTACATTCCCTATTTTATTTATATTGTTATATCACATCATTGTCTCTGTACATGTTTGTTTCTATGCCTTGATGTTCAAGGATGTGGATTTTCTCAGGAATAAAGTGATATTTTTATGTCAACTTGTCTTTTTTACGTTGTGTCTAAAACCAGGCAAAAAGAACCTATTCATTTAAATAAGCATTCATCTCTCTTTATTTAATTATTTACAGCATTATTCGATTCATAGAAAAATAGTATCATTTTCTATGTACATATTATACTCAAGAATGAAACGTTCAACACGTATAGACATTGCTTGGAGAATAACCTTGCGTTCTGGATTGTAAGATCCCTGAAAGTAGAGGAAGTGCTTCAAAGAACAACAGTTAGCAAGCGGGATCACTTGACAGCCTGTTTCAAGGCGCTTGTCATGTCAGAACCGTGCCTGTGGGAAGGTTCAGAAGGTACCAGATCCTATTGGCTGATTCCAGCACATATTCAGGCCCTAGCTCCTTTTAGCCGAGCCTTAGTTGAAACCGAATTTGAAATTAAATGGCCCAGAGCCGAAAGGATTAAATCCCTGGAAGTTGTCCCAGCCACCGTGGAAGTGGTGATGGTGATGTCCCCCACCCTGCTGACTCTCTGGATCCATGGGATCCTCGCCCTGGTCAAACTTACTCCTCATCTCTGCAGAGAAACGGAAGAACAAGACGTAATTACCACAGAACCGAGCAACAACAGTGTAAAGTACACCGCATGTGGCACTAAAACATACTGTACCTGGGTTGGTGAGAACTTCTTTGGCTTGAGCGATATCTATGAACTTCTTCTCGGCCTTTTTCTTTTCTTCTTCATCCTGGAAGTTGTCTGGATGCCACTGCTGCGCCAACTTTCTGTATGCTTTCAGGATCTCTTTCTTTTGGGCAGTTCTGCAACCACAGCAGTTTAATAAGAATGTTTACTCGTTTCGAAATGAGTGTTAGGCCTCTGCATTGAAAATACATAGTAAAACTCTCCATCATCTGTTTATCTAACCTCTTCACACCCAGGATCTTGTAGTAATCCCTCTTCTTGGACTGTTTGAGGAGCCGGTGTGCTCTCTCCAGACCCTCCTTGATCTGCCGGTCATTCTCACTATGTTCTTTAGCACTCTCAAAGTCCTTAATGGCTGCCAAAAGAACAAATCCGTCACCACACCTGATTATTTTAAGAGCAATCTTGAGAAAGAAGCCAATTTATTGATTCTTTAAACAGTAAAGTAAAAAAATACAATACTGCTGAGCATGAACATACAGCAACCGTAAAAATAAATGAGCTTTTCAAAAGCCTTTACAGTGCCATTATATCTCTGGCGGACAACACTGAAATTTTATTGCCATGTGTAAGGGCAATTCTTCAGATCTTAGTGAAATTACAATCACAGAAAATATTGGTAATTGCTGATAATATGAATGAGTAATGCATTTTATTGTATTTATTTTAATTTAATTAGCAAATGTATTATATTCCATGACTAAGTTATTAATACTCAATTAATACTTCAACTTTTTTAAAGAAGTGTTGTTGTTTTTTTAAGTAAACATGCTACCTTCTTCATATTGGTCATCCTGGAGGAGGGCCTCTGCTCTGTCTTTCAGAGCATTCACATTATGAGGGTCTGCATTCAGAACTTCACTGCACACTGAGATGGCTCTAGCAGTTTGTTGGTCCTGTGGAATAAAACCAAAACATATTCACCTTATTCTATCACTTACACACAGATGCAGTGTATGCTTTGGTAGACGGCGACACCTTGTGGTCGTGGAGCTCAGTCTCACCTTTGACAAACAGTGGCACATGCGCTCTTTGGCATTATGTATGAACTGAGGAACATTTGGTTCAGTCTTCATAACGGACTCATATTTATTAACTGCATCACTGTACCTGTGGATTTAAAAAAACAACCATTTAGTTGTCAATCGATGAATGTGCATTCACAAGTTCAAATAAAGTAACTTTATTCTTTAAATCAAAGAAAAAAAAAAAACTTTTATTTAGCCAGGAGTCAGGACACATTAAATCAAAAATTGACAGTAAAGACTATTCTCTTTCAAATAAATGCTGTTCTTTTCAAAGAATTCTGCAAAACAATATATCAAGTTGTCCACAAATATTAATCAGAACCCTTGATAATAAGAAATGTTACTTGAGAGCCAAATCTGCATATTAGAATGATTTCTAAAGGATCACGTGACACGGAAGACTGGAGTGACTGGAGTTTTGCCATCACAGGACTAAATAACACTTTAAAATATATTACAATAAAAAAGTTGTAATAATATTTCCCAATATTACTGTTTTACTGTCTTTCTATTCAAATAAATTTAGCCTTGAGTGAGCAAAAGAGACATCTTTCAAAACATAAATATTACAGATCCCAGACGTGTGTGCGTGCGTGTAATTAGTCTTATTATTGATGTTAGTTTTATAAATATTGTGAGACATACTTCTGCTCCTGGATCAGTTCTTCAGCACCCTGTATCTGTTTGTTGAGCTTCTTAACTTGCTTGTAGTGACTGAAGCACTGCTTATGATCCGGGTCCAGTTTCAGACACTCCCTCACCTCACTGCAGACAAAAAATAAGCCCTTAAATCTGGATCCAAACATTTATTAGACATTCAAAATAACCAGGATGTCACTCACTTTGGACATACAGCTACAGTATATACATTCATCTTTGCATTTTGCAGTTACTATTATTAAAACAATAATGCTGGAAGTAGGTAGTTTACAGTGTAGGCCTATATTGTGCACTCCAAACTCCCAGACTTAATGCATTAATAACCACATGTTGACTTACTTGAGGGACATCTCATGGTCTCCCAGACTATAATAGATGGTGCTGAGCTTGTAGAAAGCCTGAGTGTTGTCACTTTTGAGTTTTGAAGCGGCCTTGAGGTCACTGATGGCTTTGCCCATTTCACCCAACTGAATGAAACACTCGGCCCGCATCTCTCTGGAGTCCGCATCCCATACACACGTCTGAGAGGAGGACAAGCAAATGTAATCCATTGTTAGCTTTGTATTTTAAATATGAATCCTTTGCTGTTGACATTTAATATGATATTTGTTCTGTTTTCAGTTCATACAAAGCAAATTTTCTGAACAAATAGTGCTCTTATTGAGCACAAACAATCATTTTCTGCACCAAGACAAAACCAGGATGGATCACCTACAGGAACCTCTAGGGCCAATACAAACTATCATGTTTATAAAGGGAGGGACATTATCCAGGTCACTGCTAGTATCATTGTTATACTATTATAATGTTTTGAATATACTGAATGAGATTTTATGTTTATATTTCACTTTAAGTTTAGTTAAAGTTTTAGTAATTTTATTCTGTGTTTTTGTCACTTACTTACTTTTATGGTTTCAGTTTTAGTTACGGATAATAGCTTGATCCAGGTTAACTCACATCAATGATGATGTCAAGGTGTGATGTGGCAGAGCCGTAGTCTTTGCGGTTGAAATCGCTCTGTGCCTGGGCTACCAGTCTCTGAATTTCATCAGATTTCTTCAGTTGGCTCTGCGCCTCCTGCTCTTCCCTACTGCTTGGGTTTGATTTGAGCTGGATGAAAGAAAGAAAAAATATGTCATCCTTAAAAGAGCATGAACAGGTAGTAAGTATCCGAACAGCACAACAGTTCAGGTGTGCACTGTGCAGGTTAAATGAAGCCTTTGGAGTATTAGACTGGTTATATACCCCACTGACTGACCCAACTAAGAATACTTCAGGGCACATCAGTAAACTTAAATTAAATATTATGTTTCCTCATAGGTGATACAATTAATATATTAATATGTGATATAGAATGCAGAGTAATTTTTAAAAAAAAAATTGCAAAGATGAACAAAAATTGATCTCAGAACTTATGTGGCCATGCTTGCTAACTAAACGTGCACTGATCAGAAAATGTTATGCCAAAACCAATAACCTGTATCTTAGCATTATGTTAAAAACTGACCTTATCTGCAATACTTATTTTCAAAGACCCACTTTTATCACAGTTTTACAAATATTAAACCATATGCTGTCTGCAGCAAAATACACCACGCTGTAAAATTACAGAAAACAATTCACATTTTGGTGAAATGTCAACACATATGGCATTATTAATAAAATAGGTGTGACTTCCACAATGTGTGTGAATCCTTGCATGAAGCTATCTTAAAGGGATACTCCACCGTTTTTTCATATTAAACTATGTTATTCCCTTAACTAAGACGAGTTGATGCATACCTCTCTCATCTCAGTGCGTGCACTCTATCGCTCTGGCGCACGCGGTGACACTCTAATAGCACTTAGCTTAGCCCAGTATATTCCCACAGAGGAAGAGGATCAGGCGTGACTTTTTACTGCGCCGAGTCGAAGTACTCCCAAAAGTGCTATTCTGCCATACATTATAGTTATCCTTTTTAACCCACTTAGAAAAGCGCCACGTTTTATTTTGTCTCACCATACTTGGTCTTGTAACTACTCGTGTAACTGTTTTTAAATAGGGAAAACGTTGATGTGTTTGGTCACTTCTAAATTCATTGCTGTTAGATACCATTGAACATACTGGGCTAAGCTAAGTGCTATCAGAGTGTCACCGCGCGCCAGAGCGATTAAGTGCACGCACTGAGATGAGAGAGGTATGTATCAACTCGTCTTAGTTAAGGGAATAACATAGTTTAATATGAAAAAACGGTGGAGTATCCCTTTAAATATACACCCTAAAGCACCACCCTACCCTTCATCACAAATTAAAGATGGCCAATAACGATCAGCTTGTGTCTGATTGGTGCATCTCAAATGCTAACCAAATGTCACTCACCACTCTTTTGAAATCATTTTCTGCTTCATCAAGTTTGCCGTGTTTCAGCAGTAGATTTCCTCTCTGAAGTCTAGCCTGTGGATTAAGAAGAAACACTAGTTAATTTCTGGGTAACAGATTTTGGTAAATCATTTAAAAATACTGTATATATTTTACAGTGTGAAATGATTCTGAAAACCCACCGATGTGAAATCTGGTTTAAATTCAATGACTTTGCTGAGGTCTGGTAGTGCAGATTTTGACTTTCCCATTGCTAGGTAAACAGTTGCTCTCCTATAGTATGCCATGTAATTTTTGGGATCACCGTCTGATAATTAATCAAAATAAATAAATAAATGAAAAAATCTAGACACACTGCTTACATCAAAGTGGCATTTTGTGGAAAACAATGTGACATTGCATCATTACACACAAAATTTCATTTAGGTTGTCATGTAAAAAGATCCAGTACTCACCAACAGCAGCGTGAAAGTGAGATAGAGCATCAGCCAGCTGTCCTGCGGCCAGAAGCTTCTTCCCCATCTCCAGATGATTCTCAACACCACCATCCTTCCCACCATTAACTCCTGCAATACATGTGAAAAGAAAATATGTTGGAAGCCTAGAATGAACCAGACAGTATAACAAGGTATACATGCAATACCTGCATCATGTATTTAGTAGTAGACAGTAGAGTACACTAAAGTAGTGTAGTGCACATTAAAGTTGGTATGGCATAGTATGTCCACTAGAATGGAGTCAAGTTGACTAGATTAAACAACAGTGTCAACTTAATATTGCAGTGGAACCACAGTGTTTCAGCAACAGTTAAATAAAGACTTTAAAGCAGTAAAATAGAAAAAGAAAAAAAAACAGTAAAAATATATATACTATTGAATGAATAACCCACAATAACCATCTTTAAGGTTTAAAAAAAAATGCTTGACAGGTAACTGGATGCTCAGCTGCGTTTCTGGACTAACGTGACAGTTCTCCATATGAATAACACCTAAACAGCTGGGATTTTTCATCTCTCACTGACTTTGTATTGAGTTATGTTTTAAGAACAACGAACAAAGTCACTTTCTCTAAACAAATGTCATGAAGACGAACGTATAGTTCACTATAAACCTGGTTAAAAAACATTTATTATCATTAAGCAGCACTAGCATTGATCACTTACCTTCGTATCGAAGATCGATCAAAACTAGTAAAAAAGGAACGTAGCTTAGCAATTTATGCGCCACTGGGCTTATGGCAACCATGTTTTCTTCTTTTCTCCGTCAAATCACTGATTTAATGTATAAAGTTCCTAAAGACACGCGGGACATTCGCATAGCTGTCAGGCCAGCAGACATCATGCACACTGATCGTGGGTGACTCTGATTGGCTGATATTTCCATAAACCGCGCCCATCAAGTACTGTTCAACGGAGACTAGCCACGGCATCATTATTTTGATTCTGTTTGCGCATGCGCGCGCGACAGTGAGTACGCAGGTTGGTGTGTGGGAGGAATCAAGTTGTGTGATTATAATCAATTTTACTTCTTATGTAGCACTGTATTTTTTTAGAGGACTCTAAATTATTTGCGGTAACTGGATATAACTAGGCAAGTCTTCTCAGCACGATCATTGGAATAAACTGTGGTAGAAAAAAGGGCATAGTTTTGATATATCTAAGCTTGTGATTTTATATAATTTTTCAGTCATAGGCTACATATACCAGTTGAACCAGAAACATAATGACACGTAAGTTACCAGGTCAAATATTTTGTCTAGAAATGATAGACAATTTAAGACACTATCAAAATAATACAGTAACATTGGGTAAATATTATGTGGGGATTTCTCTTTGTCACACAAAACATTTTAGAGAAAATCAGGAAGGGTTTATTTTATTTTTATTTATTTTTTAATAATCAAATAGCCTACAAAGATTAAAAACATATTATGTAATATAGAAGAGACATTTTTGCCATTAGAAATAAATGTATTGACAGAGTTTAATCAGTCTCCTCATGCTTATAATGGCAGAGCGGTTTTCCTATCTGGACAATATAACCACTTTCCCTTTTAAGTGACATGATAGGCTAAAAAGAGGATGATAACCATTAACAGCTCATAATCACTTATTGAGTCTTGTAAGAGGATCCAGAGTCTAATTCCTGGTAAGATTGTCACTTTATGAATGAATAAAATAATTAGATTAATGTTATCTAAAGGCTGACTGCTTGTTTGCTACACTTTGAAGTCTCTGGCTTTCGTTTTGTTTTTTATAGAGCTTATCAAAACTTCTTGTTAAAAAATATTTCACTATCAAGTGAATAAACCATTTACACACACACACAGTATTATAATATTGTGTATAATATTATTGTTCAGTGTATTCTCTATAGAGAAAATAAAAAATGACTTGTAAAAATGACTAGTGTTTGCTAAAACTGAGAATTCACCAGATGTGGTTGATTATATACATTATAATTCAATGTTTTTTTCCATATGGTAAAACAAAACTAAATTATTATTATTATTATTATTATTATTGATAACATAAGTGTTTACAACTAAACATTTAATGATTTGAAAATACTATTGTGCAGTTAAAGTAAAAAAAAAAAAAAAACTGCTAGTAGCCTATATTTATTTAAAAGGAATTTGGGGTATTTATTTTAGGTCATTTTCTGAGATAACTCTCCAAAGTATTGTTTCACTAGTTCATTTTGACTGTTAATATGTCAAGGATGTAATATCATCATCAACGGATGTGCATAATCTGCAGTGGTGTAAGTAGATCTAAAGACTTAAGGTAAGAAAGATTATGTCCAGATCATGTGTGAATTGTCTCTGAAACTGATAAGGCTTGTATTGGACACTAAGTGACAATTTCAGTCAGAAATGAGTTTTGTATGTAAATACCTATTGTTGTTTTTTTCATAGTAAAACTAATGTCCCGTTTATTATTATTTCAGTGCCGACTGACAAGACTTGACACAATTCAACACCACCGGCTCTGTCAGAGCAGAGCATGCAGAATTAGTGTTTATCTGGATTTTATGTATCATTGTGATTCCAGTCGTCCTCTTAACCCTGTTTGCATTTTGTTTTCTCATCAAGTCTCATCGTGCTGCTTTTTTTTAGTTGATTCTTTCAGATATGTTACAGATCATTCTTGTGTTGATATCAAAAACCCAATGGGAGTCTCGGGAATCAAAGAGTGCCAGGGCCGTGCACAGACCTTTTGAGGGGCATGTGCTGAAACTGAAAAAGGGCACCCCTCCCTTTTTTATATCAAAATTATTTAGTAAGCCTACATAAAAGGAAGAAATGGTCACGTCTTCATGACAAATTCAATAACACAAAATAATAGTCTCAAAAGCTTTAGATTTATTCACGATTAATAACAACCATAATAATAATATAGATAATAGAGATAAACAGGGTTTTAAGGGCCTCTTAACCTAAATACAACAGCAACCTTCTGTTGCTCTTGTGTACTCCCTCTTTTTTAAATTGCATTTATAGAAATATGTCAAAAATACTTGACTCATACATAAACATGTTAACCAAATAATACAAATTAGCTTACAAAACCAAACAGAATAGCTAAAAAATTCTGTTTTTTTATTGAACTTTATGCATTTTTTTATGAACTTTGCAGAGAAATATATATATATAGAGAGAGAGAGTTCAGATGCAAAAGCCTCTAAGTGCCATCTGAAAATTTCTTCTAGAATGATAATTTTTATCAAGCTCGTATATTTAAGTTCAGTAATTTCACTTAAATGACAATTAATAGCTCATTTTCATTGCCATTTAAGTGAAATTACTAAACTTAAATATATGAGCTTGATAAAAATGATCATTCTAGAAGAAATTTTCAGATGGCACTTAGAGGCTTTTGCATCTGAACTCTTCATATTCTCTTTTTTAGCTATTCTGTTTGGTTTTATAAGCTAATTTGTATTATTTGGTTACCATGATTATGTATGACATTGAGAAGAGGGTAAGGTAGAGCAATGAGTCAAGTATTTTTGACAAACTATTTTGAAATATAATCTAAGTAATTATGTCCAAATCAATTCCAGATTATAAGAAACTATAGCCATACATTTACTATATCCAACATGTATCCGCCTACCTGGCAAAAATTTGATACTGTGCTGTGGAGGACAAGGGATGTTGGTCTCTTGAAGGTCTCTTATTCACTAAAAATATTTCACAATATTACTGTTTTTGCTGTATTTTGGATCAAATAAATGAAGCCTTGGAATGAATTACATCATGAATTACATTCTGCATGATACAATATAAAGATTTCACAGCGATCTTCTGTAATGTTTTTTTTTTTTTTTAGTTACTACTACAACATTACTGTATGTTTTACTACATTTTATACATGTGAGGATGAGCGGAGAGTATAGAATAATATAGATTAAAAATTAGCTAGATAGCGAATACATGCATATTAACAGCCTTGAATTAACCATAATTGAATATTATTACCATAACATGATTATCCTAAATGTTAATAAATTAAGTGTATCAGCAATCATAAATCAAAGAAGAAATTTCTTAGAAATGTGTTACCTAGGTGATGAGGATCGCTTTGTGAGTTCCAGTACGAAACAGCGCGGGGGCGCACCTGTTATGATTTTCCGATGGTAAAAACAAATTATATGTTGTTGTATTACTTATCAATATATAGTTTTTGACCAGCGAATGTGTGCAAATGTGCATTTTTTTGTCCGTCATTAAAACGGCACAGGCGGTATCACATTACATTTTCATCAACAGGTTACAAACTAGTTTGTTTTTCCTGTTGTAAAATACATTTGGCCAAAATCGCATTTTATAAAAGATGAAATACTACTGTATGCACAGGATATTTAAGTTATTTGAGTTAGGCTATGTATTGGCTATGACTAGATGGCAAATGCTAGCCTAGACCTCTCTCTCAGGCGACGTCCCACATGTCTCAGTCAGTGAGTCATCAAATAAATAAAATATGAGCCTTTATAGACATAGTGTTTAGTAATACTTATTCAAACAACAAGATATTTATTTACCCTTCGCAAAACTTCGTTCAGTTGCTGTCTACTGTGCGGCTGCTGTGGAACTTCAGTTGATTCAGTGAATATGGAGGAGGCGGAGTTATCAGCTTACTGACAGCTTGAGGATCGAATAAGATTTACACAAGCTCGGTTTAAGAACTGTCATTGGCTAAATATTTGTAAAACAGACAGACAGACGTAAAGGATGACCAATAGCATTGATTAAAAAAAAAAAAAAAAAAAAAACACCACCAAAAAAAGGGCACTTCGGAGTGTGAGGGCAAAAAGGGCATGTGCTCTGCACAGGTTGAGCCCTACCTGTGCACGTGCCTGAAGAGTGCATATAAGTATTGTTTAATTGTAGGTCTGTATTTCATGGCATGTATTGCTTTTGAAAGATACCTTGTTTCTCATCCTATCTGGTACAGATCTCACCATTCAGTCAGATTATCCTGTTTTGTTTCTTTCATCATCTGGTTAGTGTCTCTGCCCTTTGCAGGGATAAAAGCCAGCAGCCATATCACCCTGTGTTGCCCTAGACTGGTTTCCCACTGCAGCTAAGCAGGGTTGAGCCTGGATAGTACCTGGATGAGAGACCTCCTGGGAAAACTAGGTTGTTGTTGGAAGAGGTGTTAGTGAGGCCAGCAGGAGGTGCTCACCCTGTGGTCTGTGTGTGTCCTAACAATTCCCTCTTCCATATTTAAAGCACTTTGAGTTCCCAGAAAAGTGCTATAAATGTAACGAATTATTATTTTAAAAAATCATATTCTAAAATGTCATGGTTGGTACTTGCAGTGGTCTTTCTCGTTTTTTTTGTCTCTGGTATCAAATCAACTCTAACCCTAACCCTTTTGTTGATTGTTTATTACTTGTTCATGAGGAGAGATGTTGACATTGCTAATTTAATACATTTGTTACAAGCTTTTGCACTGTTATCGGGGAAATGGTTTAAAAGTCATTCGAATAGTTAAAATCATACATTAGGAAGATGCAAAGGAAAAGTGAAAATATTCAAAGGAGTAAACACCTTTCAGAGAGGTACAGTATGTGACCTTCTGACCTGGTGTTACTGTATAGGTATGCCTATTGCACCCATATTGACATCATACTCTAATACACCCATAGCCTATAATGTTCTGCGTTATAATGTGCCGTTGGACTAACAGGTGTGCAATGTGTACCAAAAAAAAAAAAAAAGTTGCACTATATTTGCGAATGTCAGACAATAAATAAATGCAGACAACGCAATGGACGAAAACATCAGGCTGCTAATGTACACTCTTAAGAAAAATGGTTCTAAACAGTACCAAATTAGGGTTTTTCGGCTTGTAACAATAGCAGAACCCTTTTTGGTGCTAAATAGAACCCTTTTTAAAAGGTTCCATAAAGAACCATGCTTTGAAAGTGCAATATAGAACCTTAATGGTGTTATAAATAACCTTGTCAACAATATTTTCATTAATATTAGTGTAACGTCACCAGCTGGAGTGCCCTTGAGAGCCACCAGAGGGCACTCCACACCAGACTATTATCACTCCCTCACAAACTACATTTCCCATAACTCACTGCCCGGACTCATCATCACTGATTGCATTCACCTGTGTCTCATTACCCTGTTAGTCTCAGCCTATTTATACCATGTTCACTCATTCACTCACGGTGAAGTTTTGTACGTTATTTCACTACATTACTGAGCGTTTCCTTTGTTGTCATTGTTCCTGGTTCTTGATCTCTGACCGTGTCCTGGTTTTCCGTTCCTGCCTCACCCTCTGGATTTGTCTGTTTGTTTGGATTACCTACCTGTGTATGACCTTGCCTGGATTCTGATTACGATTTACTTCAATAAACTGCATTTGGATCCTCAATCTTCGTGTCTTGGAGCAGTTCATAACAATTAGTATATTCGTATCTTCATATTATAAATATTACTATTATCAATATTATTTAATAAATTATTTATTAATATTGTTTTTTAGCCCTCTATCGGTCTGGTCTTATATTGTGTTGCCTCTATTTGGGTTTTACTTTTTTTTTTAAATGTTAATTAGACTTGACATGGCAGATTGTCGTAGAGCCCTGCGCGGGACTGTTTTCTTCATCCCGCTCCCGCCCGCGCCCGCCGAATTTCTGACCATTACCGCCCGCTCCCGCAACGTATGTGTTTCACTCCCGCCCGCTCCCGCAATATGTATGTCCACTCCCGCCCGCACCCGCAAAACTCTGAGAATTTATTCCCGCACAATAATAGAGATGCATTGATTTTGTGTCTTCTCCCGTCCCGCAGGAAAAAAAAAACATGTATTTGTATTGCTATTAAGAGATTCATGGGGTTGTTTGTTTCGTTTCCCTGGACACATACACACAGTGGAGGAAATCGAGTGTGTGCTGTTTTTGGATGGTTTTGTTTTCGTTTTTCCTGTTTTTTATTCAGGATACTCTGTCTTGCGCGTGCAATGATGACGCAGTGAATAGTGATGCTTCTCTCTGAACAATCAGCAGTCTGCCGTGTTTTCACGTCACATTTTAGTATCGCCTCAGCTCGCCCAGAACCCCGCCGGAGGTGGTACGAAAAAAGGTACTTGGAAGCTGATACAGTTACAACTTTTACACAGTGGAAAACCAAACAAAGGCGAGCCGAGGCGAGCTGTTACTGTGTAGTGGAAAAGCGCCATTATTGACATCTCCATCATGTTGCAAGGCTACCTCCCGATCCCGCAGTGTTTTTTTTTTAGCCGCCCATTCCCGCCCGCAGCAAAGTTCAAACCGCCCGCTCCCGCAAGATTTGCGTTGGGTCCCGCGGGACCCGGCGGGACTCAATCCCAATGCAGCCCTCTCTAGATTGTAGCAAGAATGACAGTAGGCTACTCTTACAACAGAGGTTAGCTGAATATATTAATAAATAACAATTGACACTGAACACAATACAGTAATGAAGACCAAGTTCCAGTGAAAAATCTTCACACTCCCCTATTATTTCTTTACGTCCTTATTTTGAGCAGTTTCTCTCTGCAGACGATGAGGTTATACGTGACAGCATCTGAAATACACAATCGAGTTTAGAGTTACATTGTGTCTCTTCCATTTGATTATGTAAAAACAATTATGATCATAAAGGCAAAAATTAGCTAAATTGGACAGTATGAGCCCTTTACCATGTTAAAAGGAAAAAGTGATATAAAGTCATGATATAGCTTTAACGTTTAGGCTTTAGGCATAAAGTCATAATTTAAAAAAATCAACCAATATGGATCATAAATTCCATATCTAACTTACTTTGTGGAGAAGAGAAGATGAGTATCCTTAACTGAACAGAGCTGCTCACACTTACATGTTCTGTTAAACCAAAAAGAGAAAAAGACATGATTATTTGGAAATGATTACAATTTAATTTATATGCAATTGTTAATTTATAGACATTTTAATAAAGAAATAATTTACCTGTTGAGAGTATGTTGACAGTCTGTAGTTGTAGCTGAGCTCCACAAAATCAATAATGAGGAGGCTTTAAAAGTTACAGATTTGAAAAACAAAAAAGCGGGAATAAAGAACCCTAAACTCTAACACAAAGAACCATTTCAGCATATAAAGGGTTCTTCAGGATGATATGGTACTAAATAGAACTGTATGTAAAGAACCTTTAAAGAACCATATTGTTAAATAGGCAACGAGAAAATGGCACTAGGGGCTGCACATTCTCATAATCCATATCAATTTATTTACAAAACAATGGGGTGTCACACATACATAAAAAAAACATTGCAGTCCACGCCAGGACACCCAAGGCGCAACCCTCCCGCTCACATTCCCCAAATACAATAGCAGCATATGATATAACTGACAAACAATACACATAAAATCATAAAGAGTTGTTTAAAAACACTTCCCTTGTCCCAGATCCACAAGAACCATCACGGGGTGTGAAACGAGGGAGAAGATTATTCCTCACAATCAGTATCGATTGTTGACAAACACATAAAAGTCTGCATTGTCATTGTCTCATGTTGGCAGAGCAAGCAGTCCTGTAACCAGCAGGTTGAACAGAGAAATGAGTGACAGTAGCCTACTCTCCGCATAGAGTTTGGGTAGTCTGTTTTAGTGTCGCTGTAAACTACTACCTCACATTTACCATCCATGCTAACTATCTTTCTATATTTATCTACGGAGGGCCTATTCCTCCTAAGAGCTATGAGATCACTTTAACCACATTAGTCACCACCTCTCTGTGTCTTTTCAAAGTCTCTCCCTTCTGAAAACTTCTCCTCCCAATAACCACAGGAAAAAGCAATCAAGTACATCCAATTTACCACTCTACTCAGGAAGGATATTTTCCGCGCACCATAGGTACTTTATTTGCTGTGGTTGTGAAATTATTGCAGTATTTTTTTTTCTAATACTGATGTACAAAAATAAATAATTTGTGGAGTATCTGAAATCCACTCAGTATAAACACAGCCTTAGCTGTTTGCATATTCTTTTCATTAACTGATAAATGTCTGGTAGAAACAAATTCCCAGTTTTATTATATTATTTCTCCATTTTGATTGCATATTAAATATTAATATATTTATATCTTGATAATCTTGATGTTGATTGAAAAACAGTTCATGCACCAGCTCAATGTTTCTATGGCGAAAAAAAAAAGATTACTCAACAATTTCTTCTCTTCCGTGTCTCTGATGTTGTAAGACCGTGTGGTGCTCTGAGTTATTCCTTGCCGTTCCGCTAATAAGGCAAGAATTTAATTATTAGTAAAAACACATTTAAAATACTCCTTAATGCGTTCACAATTCATCCTGTGTTGGGTCGCGTCAGATCAATATGGAAGCCCATTGTCGCCACTCGCCACATAATTATGGGTTCTAACATCAACCCGATTTTCATTTCCAACCAAAATCCAACGTCTGTCCGACGTTCGATGTTGACGTCAATCTGACGTTGGGTTCTGACGCAGTGGCGGCTGGTGATAATTATTTTTGGGGGGGCGCATTTTTTGGGGGGGTGGGGGGCAAAATACAAAGCAGAAACTAAAAAGCTATTTTGATCTCTTTTTATTTACATTTCAGACCAACAAAGTAGTAACAAAAAACATGTTTCCTACTTGAACATAATGTTGCTCTCCTTTATACAGACCCTTTCCAAAAATTAGAATATCATGGAAAAGTTAAATTATTTTAGGAATTCTTCAATGTGAAACTAATTTTATAAAAAAGGCTGATTGCTTGCAAAGTGAGATATTATAAGCATTGATTTGTTATAATTTTGATGATTATGGCTTACAGCTTATGGAACCCACGAAATCAAAATTTTTGAAAATTAGAATATTACATTAAATCACACTGTAGTAGTTACACAGTAATCCCATGGTCATTGAACCAGGTTTTGGTTATTTTGGCAGTGTGGGCAGGTGAAAATCCTGCTGAAAAATGAAAATCATCTTCATCTTCATAAAGCATCTTCATAAAGCTTTTCTGCTGAAGGAAGCCTGACGTGCTCTAAATGTCCTGGTAGACGGCTGCATTGACTCTGGACATCCAGGACATTAGAGCACTTCATGCTTCCTTCAGCAGAAAAGCTTTATGAATTGCATGGCATCTACTTTGTATTCTTCATAAAGCAATGTTCTATGCATTTGTCCCTGTCAAATAAATATTAAATAAATAAAACTCATGCTAACTTAGTGTTTAGCTAACTTAGTGAAGATTATTAGTACCAGACAAAAAGACGACGTACGTTATATGTAAAAAAACTGCACATTGAAACATATGTTTGCGATGTCTGCCATCATATTCCTGTCTCTCTTCAACGTCTCATAAGTTAGCATTTGTTTGTTGAAACGTGGCTGTTGTACTGCGATGCCCACCGTGTCAGAGCTCATCTGCTGTCAGTCAATCCTGCATCACCATGGCGCACACACTTAACGTTACCATGCTTCGTCCTCTGTCACTTGCCTGCTGCTGGATGTGTAAATCTGGTGGTTCCGGTCCGAGATCCTTAATCTTTTTTTTTTTCTTCAAGCGAAAGTATTGAGAAAGGGTTTTTTTGTAAATAAATAACAGAATTTGGATTAACTGCTGCCATTGCGTAATAAAAAGTGATCAGCGTAGTAGCAGGCAAGGATGGTTATTTTCCGCCGCGTACAGTTGAATGACAGGTGACGAGAACCAATCAGATTGGATAAAATAACATGTATCCAATTATGATTGGCCAGGGACGCAACGACTTGCGCCCCGAGGAGGATCTTTAAGAAACCAATCAGAGACCAGCTTCAGGTCACATGCTGCCCGAGAATTTGTGTACTCACATTAGTGATGCGCGGGTCGTCTCATAACCCGCGGGCCCCGCGGGTCGGGTTGGGGCGGGTAAAGAAATTGTCACTTTATTTGCGGGGCGGGTTGGGGCGGGTCATTAAAAATAAAATAAAATAAAAATCCATATATGTTGCATGCATTGTCCAGCCTATATTAAATATTTGGGAATATCAATCTAATCATATTTTAGTAGGTTCTTTGATGAGGCCGTAGCAATGCGTGATTTCCCCAAACCTTTGGCGTCACGTGACACAGCTCGCGCCAAGCAGCTGCCGCCGCCAGCCACAACAACAAAGACGGAGAAATAAAAGTGAAGATGGAAGATGAGGTGCGGGAGAAATTGAGGTCGGGATTTTACATAATTAAAATAAAAAAAGGTAAATGATGAATTAGATGAATACAACTGCTTTGTAAATATTGAAAATGTTTAAATCATTATCTTATATGACCTGATTCATGGTTCATATTCAGAATCGTCTGTTATTGCCAGTTTACAATACATGCCAATGTTTCCAAGCACTTTCAAGCTGAAATAAAGGCTGTTTTCATTTACATTACAATGCCTAGTATGTCTATTTAATGGTCGCGGGTGCGGGGCGGGGCGGGTTGTAAAAATAGATACAGTGGTGCGGGGCGGGCTGGGGCGGGCCAAATAATTTCATAAAAGCGGGACCCGCGGGTTGGAAAAAAAGCCGACCCGCGCATCACTAACTCACATAGACACCCATGTGTCCGGCGTCCCTCGCCCATGAAACGTATTGAAAAACATAGTAAATAGTTAATCGATTAAAGACAGTTTTTATTACATTCTGAGGCTCTTACTACCAGCCGGCACATGAGTAAACTATTATTTTATTTTTTTTATTTCATTTTAATATAATGTTTTTACACATGTTAATTTCTGAAATGTTGATGGGGGCGGCGCCCCAGCGCCCCCTATGGACAAGCCGCCACTGTTCTGACGTCAACCCGATTTTCATTTCCAACCAAAATCCAACGTCTGTCCGACGTTCGATGTTGACGTCAATCTGACATCATTTTGACGTCCGGTGCCTGCTGGGGGAGGAGTCCCGGGGCTCGAGATTCGCATAGTAGGAGGGGTAGTGACAAAAACGTAATAAAAAAAAACTCAAAATGTTGCTTTTTAATGAAAAGTACCCACATTCAAGTGTTGATAAAAAAAGAATACATTTAGCTATAATAAAATGTGTTTTTGTTTAAAAGCAGAGGGTCTGTTCATTCTTTTGATATATTTTGATATATCAGATATTCATTCAACAAAAATTCTGGGGGCCATGAAACTTGTGAAAATGGTCAAAAATGCTGGCGGTGCTGGCAACTTTTTCTTTTTTTTTTTTTAATGCTGGCAGGGAAAGAGTTAATAGTGTATCTAATGAACATGGACTGATGAGATCAGAAATGTGTAACCACAATGTAATCAATTTATTACATGCTTTTAAGAATTTTTAAACAGGCTTTTAGGATGTAATGGGGGAAATGGATTATAATTGCAAAGACCGAAGCAATTTGCCTGAGAAAGTGCAATTATACTCGAGGGATGTTGAGCAAAAACACTCTGTGGTTTAGAATGGAAAGTCTTACAGTATATTAATGCTAAATCTCTTGGACCTTCTTCTTTTTTATCATCAGCTGATGAGCAACATCAACAGTGCTGTGTGGATTTACAGTCCCATTCCAGGTAAGATAAAGTTTTAATGTATTGAAATTGTCTTGAATTTGTTCCTATGTGCTTCTACAAACACTGCTAGTTAACACATATTCCACTTGATTTTTGTAAAAATATTTATTCTTATTTGTATGGATAAGACTGAAAATGCTGAAATAAAAGTTATTTTGTATTTTTAGAAAATAATTCTAAACATTGAGAATCTGTCTCAATCAGTCTTAACCCTGTTTGCAATGTGTTTTCTCATTAAGTATCATCATGATGTTTTAGTTAATAATGCATTAGGTTCTCTCTTATCTGTTACAGATACTTATTAATTATATTACAAACAATCTAAAAGGAGGAAATTGCATTGGTTAGAGCATCTCAGTACTGTTTGCACGTACGTATCTATTTTATGACATGCATTGCTTTTGAAAGATACATTGGTAACACTTTACAATAGGGTTTCATTTGTTTCATTAGTTTACTATATTAGTTAACATGAACTAACAATGAACTTCTACAGCATTTATTTCTGTTAAATTCAATATTAACTAATACATTATTAAAATCAAAAGTTGTATCTGTTGACGTTAGTTAATGCACTGTGAACTAATATGAGCATGAACATATTTATTAACTAACATTATAACAAAGGTTGTAAATGTTGTGATAATATATTGCTCACTGTTCATGTAAACTCATACATTAACTAATGTTAACAAATGAGACCTTATATTGTAAAGTGTTACCGATACATTTTGGTTTCAGGTTATTATCTGATATAATGTGTTTTATTGGTTCTTTGTTTATTTAGATGTGTTTATAAAATATGATAACCATGAACAGCTTATAAGTTAATGGATCTACAGTCTGAGGTAAGACCATACTGTATGTGAACTGTCACTGAACTGTCTTGTTCATTTTGTTAGCTAGATTTTTATTACAGTATGATTAAATGTGAAGGTATAAATCATGCTATAAACCATCTGTATTCAAAATACAGATGTGCAAAAATACAGTTTTTAATCAAGGTTATCTAAATTGGTTTGATTAGTGAATATGTTAAGTGAAAGCTGTTGAGTCCCTAAATTCAGCAATTTTTTTAGTAAAAAGAGAAAATGAGAGAAAGTGCTTTATGATATTTATGCAAAATCACACAGCTTTGCTGATATTTATACCAAGAACATGATTGTGCTTTCATACAACAGTGCATTAAACAAGAAGTTACTATTGAGTAACACATATTAGACGCAGAATTTTCAGTTACTTTTTTGTATTTTTGCTCAGCCAACAAAAAAATTGTGCAGAATATATCATTATGTGTCTCTGAGCAACACACAGTGGCAATTCTGAACGAATCTGTGTTTTTGAATGAATCGATTCTGTTGAATAAATGATTTAATGACTTGGAATGAGTCCATTTCAGTCAGACATAAATGTGTGTGATTCTGTTTCAGACATTTTAAACAGTAAAACTAATCTCAGGTTTGTTGTTATTTCAGTGCTGACTGCCAAGATTTTGTGAGACCATGACACAATTCAACATCACCAGCTTTGATGCATTAAACAAGTCAATGATCAATCTTAATCAAGTAGATCATGCAGAAGCAGTGTTTATCTGGATTTTATGTATCATTGAGATTCCAGTCGTCCTCTTAACCCTGTTTGCATTGTGTTTTCTCATCAAGTCTCATCGTGCTGCTTCGGTTTATGTGATCAATTTGATTCTTTCAGATCTGTTACAGATTGGTTTCATATTTGTTTTAACAACCAAGTTAGCGAATGCTGCATTATGGAGTGCATATAAGTATTGTTTGATTGTAGGCTTGTTTTTCATGTCATGTATTGCTATTGAAAGATACATTTTAGTTTCTTATCCTCATTGGTACAGATCTCACCATTCATTAAAAATGTCCTGTTTTATTTCTTTCATCATCTGGTTAGTGCCTTTGACCTTTACAAATATTAAACAGCAAGACATTTTTACCATGCTTTCCCAGTGTCTAGCATGTTTTATCCCTTATTCAGTAATCCTCCTATGTTTTGCAGGTACTTGGAGGGGTCTTTCTCACGCAATATCACTTACTGCTCATAAGCGGAAATTAATTTTGGGTAGTCTGTCTCTTGTGCTGTTGAACTACACATTTCTTATCCTCCCCCTCTCAATTACAAGTATTTGTTTAGTGTTTTTGGAGCACCATCCACCTTTCGTTTTTAAGGTTTATCTGTTTTGTCACTGTCTCTTGTATCTCAACCCACTTGCTGACTGTTTATTGTACTTGTTCATGAGGAGTGATGCTGAGAACATAATGAAGTCTCTTTACTGTTGCAGCTCACCAGAATCCTTCACAGCCACTACCAACACTCAAACAATAGCAGCATTACATGCAGTACGCTAACAAATTTCTTCATATTTTTTAGTAGTTTTGAAGGAGTTGTGAAATCCTTGTTTGCATTTTTTTAGTTTTGATATTTCACAAAATAAATGTAGACTTTTTGTCCTTTCCAGTCTTTCATTTGCATAGGCCTACTTATATTTAGATCAACTTCTCATGCATGATTGTTAAAGTCCATTTACAAATGGATTCTTAGATTTCTCAGTAAATGTAAGCATTAAAGTATGTAAACCAAGTACTGTAAATGCAACCCCACAGCTTCTCAAGTGTCCTCTGTCTTTCCCTATACCCATGTATTTCCAGGGAATAATCTGAGATGAAAGCCTGGAAAGAAACAAGATGAATCTCTCTCAGTGGTTCTTATGTGCTACCAGCAATTAAGACCTTAACACCACAAAGACTGTAGAAATGTTTATGAACTTTAGAAAGCATGCTTTAGCACTGGTCTATTGCTCAGTGGGTTAGTTTGTAACTTAATACTGTAATGGATATGTTTTTTTTTACCTTGTTTTTCCTGTTTCCTTTGTTCCCCATGCTCCAGCTCATCATTTGTTTCCATAGCAACCTATTGTGTTCACCTGTGCTTGTTTAGCTCCACCGTTTAGTCTGAGTAAACCCTTGAGCCCCTGCCCCTTTAATCGTGAAACTGAAAGCGAATGTGTTTCCTCCCTGGAACGCGATTTCTACCAAGGGGGAGACTAAGGCGAAGATGTAGTATTTACTTGCGTACAAAACAGTCATCTATCTATTACCATTTCAGTTATATCTGACTCATTGTGATTTTTTGGCCATCTCTCACCAGTCACCATATGCATGAATTTGCTTGGCAATGTTTTTTTCCAGGGTATAGGTTGCCAAGCCTTTCCACAACCCTCCCTCCCCATTACTACATGGTGTGGGACTTACACACCTACAGCCAATTTGGCATGTCCAAACCCCCTAAACTTCATTGCTTTGAACTGTGCAGGGGAGCAAAGCCATGATGAACTTAACACAGATAGGACTCGCTCAGCCGGGGCTCAAATCGGGAACCTTCTTGCTGTGAGGCAACTGCTACCCACTGATCCACCGTACCACCCGGAAAATAGTCACATTCTCTTTCATTTGTGGCCATTATTTCCCTCATGGGAATGTGAGTTAGGAGTGTCTTAATGGGATCATGCATTGCTTATTGCTGGACGTACGATCTGAAATCTGATTGAGATGAATGGCTATCTTGAGTCTCAAAAGTCATAAAAATGTGATTAATGTGACTAAATACACATTCAACATGCAATTTGAGGAGAAATGAATATCTTGCTTTCTGATTCATTGCTGTGACAGTGAAAGCTTTAATTGTTGTAAAACATTCAATACAAACTGATTTAGATAATTTATTTTACTTTAGAGAATAATGATACACAGAATATTAGCCAGTTAAATAAATGAAACATGCTGCATCATTCTTCAGGGGCCCTAATGGCACACACATATCTGGTGTCTGAACAAAGCCATTACAATAATGTGAGCAACATTGAACAATTACATTTTACAATCGTAGAATGTAAAATCTATCCTATCAATTTGTAAGCATTGTATGGTGATGATGTTTGGAAAGTTCTATGTATCTTGTTATTTCTGGTGTCCAGCAATGATATTTCTGGGGGAAATAAGGAAACCTTTATATAACTTAGCATATAACACATCTAAAATGATGTACAATCACCTGTAACTAGAGGACATGGCAAGTGCTAACTTTAGCTCAAATACTGCATGTTAACGTGTCCCATGATATTTAATTTTACTGTAGGCTATATTTTTATACGTTTTAATAGTTTAATTAAATAATTGTGATTAACTTTGTAGTCCAAAACAATGGTTCTATATTTCTGCAGGCTACTTTTGCAATGTTGCATTAATTGTTTATTAATTCATAATTATTTTACTGTTTAATTGCTGAAAATCCATCAAATAAAACACTTTATAAATGCGTATGATGTGGAAGATTACTTTATTTAGATAGCATTCCATATTTCAAATAAAAATGTGAAAATAACTAACACAGACTTTATTTTCCTCAAATTCAGAAACGCTATTCTTAACCTATTTTTTACAGTCTATGTTCTTAACATTATAGGCTAATCCAGCAGAAACACATGACGAATTATTTCCGGGTTGGCAGACAAATTGACGTCACGGCTGAACAGCTATATTTCCGCCACATATAAAGAGTCGAAAGTTTCAGTCTATATCACACATGCAACGGTGATAGTTAGTTATTCTAAGGTCTGTCAACAAAATATATTACAATGTCGGCATGTATTTTGAGAGTGTTTCTCCAGCGAGCGGCTGTTATGCGTAAAGCGGCACAACAAACATTCAGTCAAACGAGAATGTTTCCTCTATGCGTGACCGAGAGCAACACACACAGTAGAGGAATAAACACATTCATCAGTTCACTAAGGTAAGAAACTTTCATTTGACACAGATATTGAATCATAAAGACCAATCTTTGTTATTTTGTCAGCAATGATGTTTAGTGTAACCTAACGTTACAACATAGTGTCCCGAAAAGTGTGTGGCTTGCTTGCATAACGTGTGAACGTCCTTTAACTTACTTATTAAAACGAGTTGCACGTCTGTCAAGCAAAACATGTCACCAATCAGTTTCTTATGGTTCAGATCATATAACAATTATATAGTGTTGAAAATGCAAACGTGCTCTGTTTTTTTTTAAATGTAATCGGACATGTCCATAGTTAATGTGATGAACTACAATGGTTACCAAATAGCAAACGTAGAAGATCCCTTCATCTGGAAAGCATCTGCTGTTTACTAACATCTGATAGACGTCTTTAATATGTCAGTTTTACATACATTCTAAATCATAAACATCTTAAATACATTTTCTAAACGTCTTTTTGACATCTGAAAGGCCTAGGCATATTGCAGATGAGCAAACATAAAAAATGTCTTCCAGATGTAGCCTAAACATGCAAATCAAATAGACTTCTCCGTGATGTACGTGTGCTATCAGGACAGCTGTGTGAACGTGAGAAGGACTGATTACATACCGGTACGATCATTAAAATGACCTTGAGATAAGTTGAATAAAAGTCATTGAAAACATGGTTCAGATATGCTTTGGAGTGGTCTAGAATAATCTGTTTGCATTGACACTTGGTTTGATATTTTATATCTTTATATGATTTTTATCTTATACAGCGACATTCATGTATTTTAAGTTCGGCTTAAGTGTTCAGATATTTTTTGGGTTCACTGTATTGTCCAGTTTATGCAATAGGTTGAACATCAAGTTGTTTAGCTGTAGGTTTTTTTAGGTCAAGGCTATTGGGTCACTATATTGAGCATGTGTGCCATGGTAGAAATAATAGTGTGTTCTTTATTTTACTGCATACTTACCTTTACTTTTTATGTTATCTATCCTTATCTCATTCATTTTTACCTTTGGATCTTGTGTCTTCAAGAATGTAGACTATTGTTGTGGCTGATGCATTGATAACTGAAGGTTGCGAACGTTTTTAGTGGTCTCACCAATTAGCAGTTCCACAACTAATCATACATTCGGTGTATTTTGAGGTAACAGGATATTGGATTTTGTTCAGTATATCTACATTCATATCTTTCTGATTTTACAGCTCATTTTTATAAATGGTTCACTGGAGTACGTGATTCTGGTTGGTCAGTTATGACATTCAGCTGTCAAATATTTCACAATATTGACCGTAGTTCAGGGCAATGCTATAAAACAGTCATTCATACCTACACTACTGTGCAAAAGTTTCTATTCAGAGAATCCTGAAAAACATGATTCTGCAGAATGTTTCCACAAAAATGTTAAGCAGCTCAACTGTTTTTAACATTGATCATAATAATAAGAAATGTTTCTTGAGCACTAAATCAGGATATTGTAATCATTTTCAAAGGATCATGTGACATTAAAGACTGTAGTAATGATGCTGAAAATTCAGCTTTAACGTCACAGGAATTAATTCCATTTTAAAATCTATTGAAATTGAAAACAGTTATTTAAATTATAATAATATTGATAATTTTCATAATATAATTTTTTTTCTGTGGTTTTGATAATTAAGATAAATAAAACAATTTTTAAAAAGAAAAAACCTACTGCCTCCAAACTTTTTAACAGTTTTTCATTATGTGGCCTAGACTACTTGTCTATTGTGTAACTCTGGTTTCTCTCTCATTTCATAAAATCACAAGTTTTTCCATCACAAATGAAAAGGACATTGTAACCTGCATGTCTGACATGTGATGTATTAAGAAACATCAAGGTAAGTATTACAGAACATTTTAACTGCGAAAAATGTGTGTGAAAATATTATTTAATTGTGTGTGACATTCTCAATGGAGAAATAAACTACGGAGAACGTGAACAAATGTGTGTGTGTGATTGTTTATATGATTTATGAGGACACAAATTGGTATAGTGACTTCCATTGTATAAAGGCTTCTGTATTACTTACTACAAAACAGAATTGTACTGTATATGGACAAAATAAACAGACATTTTTTAAAAATATCTTCTTTTGCCTGCTGAAGACTAAATCAAACCCTATCCCCTCTTTTTTGTTTAAGCCTCCATGCATAAATTGTCTTTTCTCAGGGGGCTTAGGTGAATTCATGCTCAGGGTGTTGTTGTAGTTGTGTATTGAACCATATATGACTATTCTTTATTCCATTCAGCTTAGAAACTATTGCTGAAATTTACTGAATAATTATGAAGAACAGTGGTACGACAGGAAAGTGTGAATGAAATGGAAGTACAACAATGGTTTTTGTTGTAATAGTTGTTCATCTAACAGAATAACGAAACCAATCCTAATGTAGGTTGTTTAAATCAAATTTTTATCCAAAAGTGTGCATTTTTCAGGGATCTACATTTCAAGGGAAATCCCTTGGCTTCTTTAACAATGGTCTGTTTAACTACAACAAAAGGTTTGGCCCAATTTTTCAGCGAAAGGTGCTTTAGTGATACAACAAATCATTGTTGTAGGTTTTTCATATAGGTTTTTCTTCTAATGATGATAATGGTGATGATGGCTTCATCTTTTCACTTTAAGGCATAAAAATGTGTCTGTGCAGGGCTGAAGAGAAGGTGACAATCCACTTCCTAAATCGTGATGGAAAAAGGATTTCGGTGAAAGCAGAAACTGGAGATTCACTACTTGATGTCGTTGTCAACCATGATCTAGATATTGATGGATTTGGTAAGTTATTAAAGAATATTGGACATAGTGTAAAAATATTTGTTCAGACAAATATGCATATCTCTTTCACACACTATAAAAAGTGAAAACGTGCAGTTTTTATCTGCTCTGACCCTAAAATAACTTGGTGCAACCTATGTAATCAATGTAATGTAATAAGTAAATGTAAAGTTGGTTCAGTTATGTTAAAGGGCTATCAACTTCAAAAACAGAAATTCCAAAACCAGTAAGACTTGCGTTCGTCTTCGGAACACAAATAAAGATCTTTTTGATGAAATCGGAGAGCTTTCTGTATTCTCCACAGACCGCTACGCAACTACACCTTGACACTTCAAAAAGTTCATAAAGAGATCGTAAAACTAATCCATATGAATTGAGCGGTCAAGTCCAAATTTTCAGAAAAAACTCGATCGCTTTATATGATGGACAGATTTAATTTAGGCTTTTATTCACATTTAAACATTGATCAGTGAACTTAAACAGAAGCTCAACCGAACCTGCTTGACTTGTGAGAACAAACCTCTTGAGGAAGCTCAAACGTGATGCGTAACACAAGAATGAACCTCATTGGTTCTTGAAGAAGCTCAAACGTGATGCGCAACACAAGAATGAACCTCATTGGTTCTTGAAGAAGCTCAAACGTGATGCGTAACAAGAATGAACCTCATTGGTTCTTGAAGCTCAAACGTGTTGCATAACATGAGAATGAACCTCACTGGTTCTTGCGGAAGCTCAAACGTGCTGCGTAACACACGAAAATGAACCTCATTGGTTCTCGCACTTCATGTGAACATGCTAGAGCTTCTGTTTACAACTGATGTGTGAGTTGATGAATGTTTATATGTAAATAAAAGCCTTAATTCAATCTTTTGATCATATAAAACGATCATGTTTTATGACGACCACATCAATTTGGACTAAACCGCTCAATTCATATGGATTAGTTTTATGATATTTTTAAGCGTCAAAGTGGTAGTTGCGTCTGTGTAGAGTACAGAATGCTCTCCGATTTCATCAATTACTATCTTCAGTTGTGTTCCGAAGATGAACGAAAGTCTTGCTGGTTTGGAATGACATGAGGGTCAGTAATGAAAGACAGAATTTTCATTTTTGGGTGAACTATCCCTTTAAATAATATTTTTGGTTGTGATAAATCCAGTTAATTTAATGTTACTACATGAAGCACGTTTTAGGCTTCCTGATAATTTTTTTTTTTTACAGCGCATATGTAATTACTGCAGAGTGACTGAAAAATAGTAACATATGTGAGTGCATAAAAACGTAAAAATGATTTGCTCAGTGTAAACAGGGCTGTTTTGGCTTTGTGAATGTCCAAATCCAAAGGTAAACGAGGTCAACAGCTACTCCTTTAGCCTGGAAAAGTATTTTAATGCTTGTCACCTGATAACTAAGTAGACTGTGAGTGTTACTAGCTTGTAGGCTAATATGTTTGTGTGTCTGTTTTGGGTTTTTGAACTAGGTGCATGTGAGGGAACTTTGGCCTGCTCTACATGCCACCTTATTTTTGAGGAAGCCGTTTATAAGAAGCTTGGACCTGTTTCTGATGAGGAAATGGACATGCTGGACTTGGCTTATGGGCTTACAGACACGTGAGTGAACCTCAGGCATTTCTGGTTTATGCTGTGAAACTTAAAATCGCTGAACAACAGGAGATGTGTTTTAAATTTTATAGTTTTGTATTGGGAAATTTAATGAAGAAAGTGTCTGTTTTTGTTTGTTTTTTTATGTTGAAATGCTCTGTCCTGTTCCATATTGAAATGCTCTGTCCTGTTCCATATATGCAGAGAACACGATTAGAAAGCCATTCATAGGTTGATTCCCCTGTAAATGTAACACTAAGTCTTACATAAGTCAACCATCAGAAATTGGTTTGAGTTTCAGGGCTGAGAAAGAATATTTTAATGTAACATTGCTTGTTCTACATTACAGAGGATTAAACTATAATAATAAGCCTTTAAAATATAAATTAAGCGTTTAAGCGTATGCATTAAGCTTGCTGCAGCGACACCAGCAGAAGTAACGATTCTGAATTTGCCTGAAACAAAGCAGACTGTATGAACATTTTAATAATTTATCAATAAACTGTTTTCTGAGTCAGTGTCGGCTGCGAGAATGAAGTTGATGACGCATACTCGTCATCTCTACAGTATAGTTAAATATAGTTAAAGTGCAACGCAGAATAAGTCTTTCCTTCTAAATAATAGAGCCAATAACGAATTGGTAAAGTCACTGCAGATGCCTTTATAAGCTCTGGGAAAAACAGTCAGTGTTCTGAGACCCGTGCTTAAAACTGCACATGTGCAATTGTGCATTGGCTGGTCCAGCCTAAAAAAACGCAGGTATTTAAGTGTTCAGAAACAAAATTTATGAGACAGTTGTGGTAATGCACAAGAGAGAAATGCATGTTAGCAGCTAATGTTGGCTAGTACTTGCATGTTTTAAATGATAAGCCATGCGGTCTGAATGATAGGCAAGCGTTTGGATTTCCTGCCCAACATAATAACAACATGGACCTTGTTGAAGAGATTCTGTTTTGCATGTATGTCTTTTAGATCTCGTCTGGGCTGCCAGGTGTGTTTGAGGAAGGAACTAGATGGGATGATTCTGCAGGTGCCAGACGTGATATCTGATGCTCGAGTTGACAGTGAAAAAGAGTCCTCCACAGCCCCACCCAAAGTATAATCTATTAAATAAAGCCCAGTATATCTCATAAACACTTCAATATGGAAATATCTTTAATAGCAGGTATTTTAATATGTACTATTTTAATAGAAACCTACAATTTAAATGATAACATTTATCGTTTAATGTTATTTACATTGCTGCCGTAAGTAGTTTTTATAATTTGGTGATTGTAATTTTTTAATTGTGCAGATTCTGCAATTCTTTGTGTGACAATGAGAGCTGGGAGCATCTTGTTGGAATACATTTTGAATGCAGATATAATTGTAACTGATTTGTTGCAAATAAATTAGAAGTTTAACTTTTTAAGTTGTCTTATTTGTTTTTTGTCTTTTTGTCTTTGAAAGCTGCAACATCATCCTCAAGTACATGAGTTTTATTATATCTTAGAATTGACAAAACAGCAAAATAATTATATTATAATTAATTATTAATAAGTTATATTTGTGTTAAAGAATGTTGACATGAGCACATTGAGAAAGTGAAATCACGCCAAAATATGTTGGAACACTCAAGTTGAAAAATAAACAAGCTCACACTCAGATGGGATTACTAGTTTTAATAAGATTTACAGTCGTACTTATTCAAAAAAAAAAATACAAAAATGAAAAGTACTTTAGCCCATTATTAAATAGCATTCTTTAAAGAACAATAACATATTGTATTTACAATCTATTTTTATTACAGTAAAAAAAATGTTTTTTACAACAAGGCATTACAATGCTCACGAATATCAACTTATATGAAATCATCTTGGACCTCAGAAATGTGGCATTCATCTTTGAGTAATTAATTGAGTTTTAGGATCAACAAGCAAAATGGCTTATACTGTATATCCCTACGTAATTCTGAAAAGGGGATTATGTGAATGTGTGAGTGTTCTGTCTCTAAATCAGGTGAAAATGTAAAAAAAGAAATGTTATTTTAAGTAAATGCAACCTCATGCATATTGTTCTTATGAATATTACTAAAATATGCTCATGAATATTTACAAAAAAGCCTAAAAAACACTTTACTTAGGATTTAAATAAATGAGCAAAATAGCTCAACTATCCCTAAAAATGCAATAATTCTGTAATATGGAGCATGTTATTGTAGATTATAAAAATGCTGCAGGTTATTATAATTAGTTGGTATCCCAGTGTTTATGTGCTGATTTTAAACATAACTGTTCCAATTGGCATCACACAACCCACTGGCTGCTACTGCAACAGCTGAGCCTGCGGCCTCTCCCAATAGCCTGGTTGTCTGTCAACCCCTCTCCGAGAGGGGAAGTATCCATAAAGCAGTCCCCAACTATTTTCCCAGAGGAGGGGTGTAAATCAAGTGCTTTAAACCTCAACTGCTGCCCATTGATTTTGCTAGACTTCGAACCTGCATTCTGTCCCTTGACACTGTGCACCGTCAACTTGCTGCTCTGTCCATAAAACACACTCTGTGGTAGCTTGACCTCCTCTTCTGTCTTGGTTTGATCGGCAAACCTGAAGGTCTGAGGAGCAGGGGACACCTGGTGGTCTCCTAAAGGCCTGTGTGTGGGGCTCTCGGGCCCCTTGTAGAAAAGCCCTTTTCCTTTATGTAGCTGCCCTGTGGTTTTCACAGGCGTTCCAGTGGGAGTCTGTGAGAATAGTTTTCTATTCAGCTGTTGTAAGGCCTGCTGATAAGGAGGAGGATTTTTGGTCACTTTGCGCTGTAAACCCCCTTCAATTTCAGCAACATTCCTCTGATGATGTGCTTGACACGGTTTCTCATTCGGCGAGGTGATTGGGTGTTTGTAATCTGGGTTGTTTAGAGCAAGCCAATCAGACTGTCCCCTGGCTGGAGACCTCTGAGGAGAAAAGGGATTGTCCATTGAACTCACAGATGAGACTGTTGGTGACGTTACTGGGGATGATACATTGGAGGTCGGTGAAGTTTGTTTTTCTCTCATGAAATTCAGTTCATGGAGGTTGTGCTCCAAAAAAGTTGTGTTATCACTGACCTCATCAGGTCTCTCAAACTCTTGATATTTTCCACTTTCTGGGGTTTCTTTCTGCTCATGAGAAATCAAAGCAATGGTAGGCATGGAGTGCCTGTGTAATAAAAGGGATCGGGGTTGACGCACAGCTGGTGTAATGTTCCTGATTTGTGCCAGTGGGTTGAAAGACGCCAGGTTGTTTTCTGGACATTCGCGGTCACAATCACTCAGTGACATGAGTGAGTCCATACTACGACTGTCTTTAAGAGGACGGGTCTTAGAAATGTCCTCCGTGTCAGTATTTACCTCATTCTTGAGACTCTCATAACCTGAGTCTGACATCTGCTGCAGGGACCCAACTAGAGGCGGAAAGAGAAGAGATGTAAAAAGTGAAAATGTGCCATTCTTACTTTAAGAAGTTATTTTGAACTGATTTGACCCTTGTTCAGATCTTCAGGTCATTTTAGGAAAAGGTGTTGATAAATGTTCACTAAAACGATTCTTAAAAAAAAAAAAAATAATAATTTAAAGCTGAAATAAAATGTAAATATTAGATGAAAAACATCAAAGTTAAAAATAAATGTTATCTTGGCAGATAACTGATGTTTAGTAAGTACTAAAATTATTAAATCTAAAAATAAATAAAAGCTAAATAGAAATATTAAAAAAGTAAAACTAATTAAGATGTCAAAAGTACATAAAATTAAAACCTAAACTAAAATGAAAATATAAAAAAAAGTAATAAATAATACTAAAATAACCCTGGGTAAAGAATATGCTTTAAACACCACATTGTTTTTGGCACTGGAGCCAAGATTTGTAAAATTGATGAAGAACATCTAAACAAATGCAACACATTTTTTAATAAATAATTTAATAAAGTTTGATATAGTTTTATAGTGTTAAATCCTTTTTCCAGGGTGATTTAGTCATATTAACTAATATTGTTGACTTAAAAAGCAGTTACTTTAGCTAAAGCACTTTTTTAGGCTGACAAAATATTATAGTGTAGTTTTGTATTGGTGTGTATGTGATTGTGAAGTATGATTGTATTTATAGTAACCTGATCCATAGTTGCTTCTATTATCTTCAGTCAAATCCTTTAAGAGGGTTATAATTTCATCCCCAAACAACGCACAGCAGTTGTCAATCAAGACACGCACAAGGTCACACACCTGTGTACAGATTCAATTTGCTATTACATTTACATTTTCCTATGTTCTTTGAAATGTAATAATGATGATTTAAGCGGATACTCCTGTACTCCGCAGATATTATAATAAATTGGTAATAATAAAGCATGCTCACCTTTTTGGCGTCTTTTTCCTGAGATTGTTGATTGCTGTTCCACAGACAGCTATGTGCTATACACACAGCCAGATTAAAAGAGTTCATCTGGTTGTGCTCAGCACTGAGCTGTATATGGTGCAGCATCGCTATAATGTTTCTCAGCAGCAGGACGTTCTCTTTAGGCAAGAGCTGAACAAGCCTGTGAATGTGGGCAGAATCAAGACATCTAAGAAAACCCATACATCTATTGGAAATTGACTACTAAACCTTAATCTGCTTAAGGTGTGCAGTAATAATCATGGCCCTGATCCATCATTACCAAGGTTTTATCCTTATTAACTGAGTACACCAGCATTACAAAAACTAATCTAGTGTTACTAGAACACTACCTCTGAACTTCCTCAACCATGTTCCTCTCCGTCATGAGACCATCTCTTTCTCCATCTTGTTCTACTGCTTGAAGCCATTGTTCATAGAGATCCTCACACAACAGGCTGCCAGGTATATAGCGTAAGAAATCCTACCAATCAGATACACAGATATGAGAACACAGAGTTGCCATAAAATAAAATCAATGTTTTAATTGTATTTTTTTATTAAATAAATGCAGCCTGGGTGAGCATAAATGACTTTTCTTTCAAAAAGATAAAAAAAAGTGTACACACCCCAAATATTTGAACAGTGTACATACATTCACACCTTCCCCTTATTTACCTTAAACACTGCAGCGATAACCAGAACAGATTCTCCACTCAGTGGCTCTCCATAGTGACCAGAATCCAGTTTTTTCCTCAAATCTCGGCAGGCCTTCGCTCCGGCAGAGCGCCGGAATATACCACGAGTCACGGCCCCCTCGCTGCACAAACACTTCAGCATGTCCTTTAAAAAGAGCAGGTGGTTTTATTACTGTTAATACTATTTTAATACTGTTATTGTAAATTATTGTAATGATATGATATTTTAACATTGTTTTTAAAGATTTTTCATAAGCTAATAAGAACTTTTCTTATTCTAGTTCTTTTCAACAGCTTTTCAGTTATATACTGTAATATAACAATCTTAATGTTCAGTATTTTACTGCTTCAGTCAATCATTCTCAATGTTATGAAGTTTAAGAAATGGTATGAGTATATTATTATAGCATATTACAATCAGATACACCCATCTCCCTTTTTTGAGGGTTTTCAGTACATACAGTACCTACCACAATGGGTGATGGCAGGGTATTGTCAATTATCACATCACTGAGCGGCCGACCAAAGAGATGACCGGAAGCCGGAGCAATGGTGTGGACGGGAGATTCTGACTGGACAGCCTGTTCAGTGATGGAGCCTCGTTTAAATGCCCAGCTAATAAGAGACATTCTCCTCCTGCTGCTTTTCTGCTCTGCTAGGAGAAATGTATGCAAGAGAGGCCAGCAAGAAAAGAGGTAGTTATGTTTCAAGACATTGTGTAGCCTATATGTGTTAGTTTTTGGGGGTGAGGGATTGGTGAGTATCAGAACACATCTGATGGGAAACCAGCTGTTGATTTGAAGCCAAATCTATTCCATAAGGTCGGTATTTGTAGAATATATGGCTTAATGTTAATGGCCAGACTTTATTTATTTTGACATAGATGTGTGGGCTGATGTAGACTGCCATTACTGCAGAGGGAAATCCTCACAGTAGTTAAAAATGCTGTTTTCAGTAAGTAAAATAGTTGGTTATTTAATTCATACAAAAATATCATACTACAGCATACTAAAAAAATAGAACAAGTAGTATGGTGGCCATATCTCACCTGTGAGGGTGTTTTTCATTTGACTACGACTAGGCCTCAGGAAGAACTGGCAGTGAGCATCAATAGGCACTAGCGCCATCTGGCTGTAGGATGATGTCACTGCATCTTGCTGCAGCAGGCGAATGTGGCTCATCTTTATGCTGTAAGGAAACTCGTGACCTGGAGGAACAAAAAGACCCTTACAAACAGGTAGGCTACTGTGCAGGAAAAGTATCACATTTAATCTAGTTAAAATGTTTGATTGCTTTGATAATATGAGAAAAAAAATCTTACCAATTAAAGGGTATGGAGTTTCATCTTGTTTTGAACATACCCACAACTTATAATCTTTTATTCCACCCTGTGTACAAAGACAAAAGCAATCAATAAGTTAAATAATAAAACAACAATAATAATTAGACATTTATTTCTTATTATAAATGTAAATGTAGTGAAGTGTTAACTTACCGAAAGACCAAACTGTTGCAGTGCTGTGCTAACGACATCAGAGGTACAGTCTGTGTTGCTGATCAAAAGAGTCTTAGACTAGAGAGACAAAATCGAATTCTCGTTCATTTACACATTAAAGTTACAAATACATCATTTTAAGAGCACAAGACAATCAGTACTTACATATGCACAGTTCCCAACATCCTTTGCAAATATCTTGAGTGGAATCATCTTTGGATCGTCACACATTTTCTCTTCTTTTATACAACTTATTAAAAAAGGGTGGAGAGAAATTTTGATAAAAGTGTTTATTTCTTTTTTTGTATTATTATTATAATTAATAATTTTATAAAGTAAAGTAAAATAAGTAGGCCTAACATAACAATAACTAACCTTTCAATGAGAGACAGCCACCTGTCTTTCTCTTCTGAAGTGCTACACACACACACACACACACACACACACACACACAAAAACAATTTTAACCAGCAAAATCAGGGGGTCCATTTAGAATGTGTGTGTGTGTGTGTGTGTGTGTGTGTGTGTGTGTGTGTGTGTGTACCTGAAAGTAGCCACACAGTTGTTAGTTGGCCAGCCCATGACGAAGCTCCTCTCTGAATCAGTAATGGCCTCACACACCTCATCCACACAGCTGGCTGTCCACATCTCACTCACACGCACACACGCCTTCTGCTTCACCTGCATTACTGACCTGAAAAAAAGCATGTCAAATCAAATTCCAAGACCAAATTATCAGAACTATACCATCCACATTCATTTTATAGCTCTCTGTACACTCAAAAGTGTGGGGTCAGTACATTTTGTTGTTGTTGTTTAAGAAATTAATACTTTTATCCAGCAAAGATGCATTAAACTGATCAAAATAGACTAAAAAGTCAAATTGAGTTAAGTCATCGTACAATGTATTATTTCTATTTTAAAATAATGCTGTTATTTTGAACTTGTGAATTCTGGAAAAAATGTATCAAGGTTTCCACAAAAATATTACAAATATTAAGCAGTGTTTTCAGCATTATAATAATAAGAAATGTTTCTTAATTGCCAAATCAGCATATTACAATGATTTCTGAGAGATCATGTCACACTGAAGACTGGAGTAATGATGCTGAGAATTCAGCTTTGCCATCACATGAATAAATTACATTTTAAAATGTACTATTCAAATAGAAAACCTTTATTTACTGTAGCCCGATAAATGCATCCTAAGTATATGACTTCTTAACTTACTGATCCCAAACTTTGGAAAAGATGTGCATTTCAACAAAAAATGATTTCTCCTCTGTGTATTATTTTCCTCCTCCATACTTTGCCTTGGTGATGATGAGGAGATCTGTGAAAAGGATGAGGCATCTGTCCTGGGTCTGAAGGCCTGTCTGCAGTAGAACATTGCTTTGGGAAATGAGCTTTCTCGTTGGGGTGAGCAGAGACTGGATCAGGGCGTAAGTGTCATGGCTAACCTGAGATACACAATCCCTGACACACACATGAGAGAAAAAGAGACATTACGGACAACATCAGAAAATACACACAAAAAACACAGACAATTTCCCATGGCCAGACATCATCCCGTAAATGTTTGCAAAAGAAAACACGCTCGGTTTATCGATCCGTCTGTAATTAAACATGGCTTGATCGCTCTTTCACGTGCTTGATTGATAAATTAGCTGTAGTGTTGCAGCTGAACATCAGACAAAAGTAGACTTCAGAAGGTACACACACTCTTCTGACAGCCTGTCTGACGGTAGACAACTCTGTTTCTATGCGTCTCTCTTTCACACACTCACACACGTGCAGATGCTGGTTGTGAGACCACACACAGTCTGGTTTTGGTAGCATCTCTTCATTTTGTTCTTTCAGTAAAATGCAAATATATTCAGAAGCCTCTTGCATGCACACAAGCGCCGACTGTGACATTGTGCTAGAAGTGAGAAACAAACTGCTCACTGAGACTGAAACAGACTAAAATAATATATGGCCATGCAGTCTGATATTTATGTTTACTGAAATCATATGATATACGCATTTTTAGTTTTCAAAGATTGTGGAAAGAAGTTCAGGAGATGAACCTTTGGTATCATACCTGGAGACAGGTTTTGACTTTGTAAGGGCTTTGCTGAGAATAATAGAGGGAGCCGACTGTCTGCGCTGAGAGGACTTCTAAAGAAAGAATAAGAGAGAGCAATGTAACACAAACAAAAGAAAAAGAGTGATAACCAGCATTACAACACACGGGTAATCACACAGCCATGCTGAAATTCAGTTTTATGAGCCCAGCTGTAAAAAAAAAAAAACGTTGATTATCAATTGTTGATTATATTTATATAATATTTTAATAAACAAGAAGCTAATATTGAGTAACTAAAATGAAATATTGCCATTTGTTTATTTGCTTAGTATTGTAGTGGAAGAAGATCGTGAAGCTTGATTATTTGTGTAGCACGATGCGTTGATATTGTGTGATAATGTGTTGATGATATTTTCACTTAAGTTGTTGAAATTTTTTCACTTAATTTCTTAAGTAATTTACTTTTTATTGTTTAATTATTTATTACGTGTATGGTTATATATACTGTATACACAGTATAGGTTATTGTTATTGTTTTGTTTTGTTTTTTTACGTTTTATTTTTGATCAGCAGTCGCCCAATGCACTGGTGATCTGTACTGTATGCCGAAGCACTACAGGGCTATGGCTCTGATATTATTACTATAATGTAGTTAATGAAAATTAGACAATCTGGTTAAAACTTTCACATTGTAAAATTGTATCCATTTATTATTTATGTGTATTACCCCCGACTAAATAAACCAATAAACAACTATTTTAAATTATTTATACACATATATATATATATATATGTATATATATATATTATTTATTTTTTGCTGTTTTATTAAGTTAATGGCACACTTAATTCTTCAAAATATGTTTTTAAGGAGGTGACAATATACACTTGTAATTAAAGGTAAAACAAATGTGTTGCTGCATCTCTTATTTATCAAAATCACAGCTGTGTATGTGTTTTGTTCAACTTTATAATCATAGAAATCTGGAGATTCATAGCTGTGCATCAGACCTGATGAATGGATCTGGCAAAACAATGTGATGGTAATAAAACAAATCAATGTCATTAAGTATGCTGCAATGTATGCTGCATTAACTATTAGTTTACCTTTATTTATAACTTCTCTCATTGCAGTATTGGTATATGATCGTTGATGATTGTGTATACAGCCATCAAACACCAGCTTACAGTTTATTGCTTTACTTACGTTGGAGTGCTGGTATTCCCCACAACTTTTGGTTCGGCTTCTCTTCTGCCATCCTGGTTCATGCAGTGGTCCCATAGTCAAAATCCAAGTAGAAAGATTGTGGAGGTGATTTAGAGGACTGATCAGATCAATGCTTCCATATCATCACCTGCCCTATTGGGGTAATCCTCACTTAATGCTCTCCTTTCAGTGAGGAAGAAATAGAAAATCCAGTGGTGTGTTCAGCTGTCCTGTTCTCCTCACAAGTGCTCCACACTTTGATTTGTCAGAGCAATGTATTTGTCTTTCCTCTCTGAAAGATGGAAGATTATGTCTGTGTCTCTGAGCAGCAGGGGGAGTATTTAGGAGGCGGGATCTTGGAACATAATGAGATATAGGTCTGTCCATACAACATATGGCTGTAGTTTTGACAGAGGAGAGCATGTTTATACTTGGTTGAATAACTTTCTGCAATTATAGCTGTTTGTCTTTAGGAAATAAGATATTCTGACAAATATTTTCAGAAGAATCTATTGAATATTTCTCAATGGTAATTCCTAAGCCAGTTTATCCCCATACCCCGCCCCCTCCTAATTTGGATGAGTAAATGGTCAGACAAACCTAAGCCTCTTTTCTCACCAGATGTAGAGCCAGTTTGATTGACGGTTGCTCAAACTGTAATCGTCCTGTCCTCAGTGTACTCCATCAGACTGTCCATTATGTATTCAGATTTTTGTCTGATTTTGACCAGCTACAGTTTATACTGCTGCATTTTGTAAGTCTGACTCTGGCAAAGAAAATAAAACAATAAAACAATGTCATAAAAGAGAAATGAGGCGTTCATACACTACTGCTGACCTGTTTTACTGATTCTGAAGTAAAACAGTCCTCTGAACTATGAAGTCAAAAATGCAGTAACTATGCCAACGTCAAAACTGAGAAAAAAATTATATTGATATACATCTTTTTTATTCATAATCTGAGAATATTTAAGCTACACATGTCTGTCACAAAATTGTATTTACTGCTTTGACTGTAGAGACAGAAACAGCTATATTAGAGTGTTTTCATCTGTCAGATTAATGAACAATAGTGACCTAGGATCATTGTTTTGAAAAATTCCCTTCCTGTTGGTGAAAATCATTAACATTTATCATCAAAAAATTCTTCTGAAATCAGCAGATATATAAACATGTCAGATATTTCAATCATTCCTAGAATGTATTAAAGCAAATATGTAATCAGACAGAAAGAACAAAGAAAAGAGGGAGTTGTCAGGAATTGTATACAAAGATAAAGAAGAGATGGAGAAAGAATGTGTAGA